>NW_008337205.1:202935-222170 GCF_000622305.1 Nannospalax galili
GAGGATGACTCAGCAGTAAAAGCACTTTCTGAGCAAGTCTGATGACCTGAGTTCAGTCCCCTGAACCCAAGTAAAGGAGGAAGGAGGAAACTTAACTCCACAAAGTTGTCTTCTGACCACTACATGTATGCCACGGCACACACAGGCCCCTCTTGCCCTCCAGTAATAACAAGCAAAGTAGGTTGGTATTTTAATTCTAGCACTCAGGAGACAGAAACAAGCAGATCTCTGCAAGTTCAAGGCCAGCCTGATCTACATAGCACGATTCAGGACAGTCAGGGCTATAGAGAGAGACCCTGTCCCAAAATAAAGAAAAATACCTTTAAAAAAATGAGTGATGGCAATGTAGCTCAACAGTAGAGCACCTGCCTAGAATCCCACAGTGAGGGGCTGGGGTGTGGCTCAGTGGTAGAGCACCTGCCTAGCATCCCCCAGTGAGGGGCTGGGCTGTGGCTCAGTGGTAGAGCACCTGCCTAGAATCCCCCAGTGAGGGGCTGGGCTGTGGCTCAGTGGCAGAGCCCCAGTGAGGGGCTGGGGTGTGGCTCAGTGGTAGAGCACCTGCCTAGCATCCCCCAGTGAGGGGCTGGGCTGTGGCTCAGTGGTAGAGCACCTGCCTAGCATCCTCCAGTGAGGGGCTGGGCTGTGGCTCAGTGGTAGAACACCTGCCCAGAATCCCCCAATGAGGGACTGGGGTGTGGCTCAGTGGTAGAGCACTTAATATTCATGAAGCACTTAGTATCTGTGGATCTTGACCAGGTGTGGTATCACAGATCTATAAGCTCAGTATTGAGAGACACAGGCAAGAGGATCATGACAACTTTGAAACCAGCCTGCCACTTCTTTTGGGAGAGGGATGATTAAATTCTGCCAACCGTCCAACCAAGGTGGATAACAGTAAGTAATAATTATGACTCATCAGGCCCAGGGCTATCTTCTTCACTTATATGAACTCACTGGATTCTTATGCCAACCCAATGATGTCAGCATATTCCATTCCTCATCACCTCCATGCTGCAGATGGAGAGAGTAAGAAACAGAATCTGATTTTCACAACTTCATCCACTGGCAAGAAAATCCAAGGAACTCAAGCAGCAAGCAGTCTGGTAGTCCAGGAGCACCAACTCCCAATGATCCCGGCAGGCTGTTTAATGTCACATTCCTGCCATGTGTGGTGTCAAATATCTGTAATTCCAGCACTTGAGAAGTACAGGCAGGAGAATCAGGAGTCAAAGGTTATCTTGAACCACATAGGGCTAGCCTGGACTACAATGAGACCCTCTCTAAAAATAAGGGTTTGGTCAGGTTTGGTGGTACATGCCTTCAATTCCAGTACTCAGGAGGCACAGGGACGTGGATCTGTATGGTCTATGTAATAAGTTCCAGGCCAGATGGAACTACAGGAAGACCATGTCTCAAAAGACAAAAAAAAAAAAAAAAAAAAAAAAAAAAGAAAGAAAAAGCTACAAAGAGTAGGGGAGATGGCTGAGTGAGTAAAGAACTTGTTGTATAAGCATGGGGGGCTGAGTTCGTATCCCCAGCAACCCACATAAAAGCTGGTTGTGGCTGCCTGTGCCTGTAAACCTAGTGTTGTGCTGGAGGGGTAGGGGAACTTAAGAGACAAGAAGATCCTGAGGGGCTCACTGGCTAGTCAGCCTGTGAACTCCAGGTTCAGTAAGAGACCCTGACTCAAAAAAATAAGTCTCTTTAATCCCAGCACCCAGCGCTCAGGAGGCAGAGGCAGGCAGATCTCTGTGAGTTCAAGGCCAGCCTGATCGACATAATTAGTTCCAGGCCAGCTGGGACTACAGGAAGACCCTCTCTCAAAAGATTTAAAAAAAAAGTCTCAGCCGGGCATGGTGGCGCATGCCTTTAATTCCAGCACTCGGGAGGCTAAGGCAGGCAGATCTCTGAGTTCAAGGCCAGCCTGGTCTACATAGTAAGTTCCAGGACAGCTGGGGCAACAGGGAGACCCTATCTCAAAAAAGATGAAAAAAAAAAAAAGACCAAAAAAATAGTCTCAGGCTAGGCATGGATGCCTTTAATTCCAGCACTCAGGAGGCAGAAGCAAGTAGATTTCTGAGTTTGAGGCCAGCCTAATCTACATAGTGAGCAACCAGGACTATTTAGTGACACCCTGTCTCAAAAAAAAAAAAAAAAAAAAAAAAAAAAAAAGAACTGTGGACACTTTGGTAAACATCTGACATGTACCCACAGGGCACCTTTGGCTTCCCTCAAAAGTAAAATCTTTATTATAGACACTAAGTCTGGGGCTGTTGGGAGAGACCATCTGAGTTATTTATTTACAGCTGGGGCTACAGGGAGACCCTATCTCAAAAAGACAAAAAATAAAATAAATAAATAAATATTAGTAGTAACAGTAAAGATGTTTCAGGGTCAGAGACATGGCTCAGCCAGTGAGTGCTTCTTCCCAAGTCTGATAATCTGAGTTCCATTTCCGGGACATACATGGTAGAAGAGAACTGATTCTCACAAGCTGTTCTCTGACCACCACAGGTGTGCCATCACGTGTGTGCCCACATGTACACATACATACAAAAGAAGAGGAGGGGGGAGGGGGAGGGGGAGGAGGAGGAGGAGGGTCTCTGACAAGCCTCCCTCTGGTTCAAACCTGGCTCTGCGGCTTCCTAGTTGTGACACGAACAACTCAACCTCTCCTGGCTTTATTCTCAACAAAAAGATGGGACTGGCCATGGGCCACCGCCCTGCAGCCCGGAGCGTTTGAACGCCCAGGCTACCGAGTGCCCAGCTGTGGGCCCAGCTCCAAACACCGGTGTTCCAGTCATTTGTTTTCTCCAGCAAGAGAAGTTTCCAGATGGGGGCAGAACCTTCCTGGAGCAGCCCGGCCCCTTTGTAAGCCCAGCGGGAGGAATGCAGCAGGGAGGGACGGCCCCTAGACGGTCATTGCCATTAATAGAGACCTGAGGCACCGCCTGCTAAAAATACCCGGCTGGACACCCATAAAAGCGCGGCCGGGACTCCAGCGCAGCACTTCTCGGATCTTCAGCCCAGAGCATCTAGGATACCCATCCCGACCCAGCCAAGCCCAGCGACATGACCGAGCGCCGCGTGCCTTTCTCGCTCCTGCGCAGCCCTAGCTGGGAACCGTTCCGGGACTGGTACCCGGCTCACAGCCGCCTCTTCGAGCAGGCCTTCGGGGTACCGCGGATGCCCGACGAGTGGTCGCAGTGGTTCGGCGCCACCGGCTGGCCCGGCTACCTGCGCCCACTGCCGGCTGCGGCCGCCGAGGGCCCAGCGGCCGTGACTGTGGCCGCGCCCTCCTTCAGTCGAGCACTCAACCGGCAACTCAGCAGCGGCATCTCCGAGATCAGACAGACAGCCGACCGCTGGCGGGTGTCCCTGGACGTCAATCACTTTGCTCCTGAGGAGCTCACGGTGAAGACCAAGGACGGAGTGGTGGAGATCACCGGTGGGTGTCTTGGTCCCTGGAAGGGGTGGGTGGGAGGCTAGAACCAGGGAGTCCGGAAAGGCTGGGAGACTCAGTCGTACACCCTGGCCACCTTCCAGTGCTCCGGAATGCGGGCTGAAGGGGGCTCCTAGGAGCCGGGTGGTCTATAAGTAAATGCACAGTGAGATGATGGGGATGTGACTCAGTGGTAGAGCCTCGCCTAGCATGCACGAGGCCCTGGGTTCCATCCCCAGCAGAAAAGAAAGGGAAAAAAAAGTTAAAAAGCTATGCGCCTTCCCGCAGACCCTATCCCCAAATTAGCAAATCCCAGGATTCCGATCCCTGCCCCTAATCCAGGTCTCAGAGGGGGCGGGTACGCAGCTCTTAGTGCGCCTGCACTAGTGGCCAGTCTGGGTCCAAGCCAAGCCCATCCTCAATTTCCCTCGAGTCCCAAATCCCAGAAGCGAACTTTCTGGAAAGTTTTAAGATCCCAGATAGGCATCTTAGCAAACTGGGATCTGTATGCTGCGCTTGGAGACCCAGCCACCCCTTAGCAGGCTGTGGGGCCTCTGAGACAGCAGAGGGCAGCTGCTGACCTCCCTCTGTCCCCACCCACAGGCAAACACGAAGAGAGGCAAGATGAACATGGCTACATCTCTCGGTGCTTCACCCGGAAATACACGTGAGTCCTGCGGCCATGCGTGAAGGGTGGGGAAGGGGGGCCCAGGGAGGAGGGTAGAGTGCCCAGGGACAGTACCGATGTCTAACTCTTGCCCTGCTGCTCTGCATGTCCAGGCTGCCTCCCGGTGTGGACCCCACCCTGGTCTCCTCTTCCCTGTCCCCTGAGGGCACACTTACCGTGGAGGCCCCGCTGCCCAAGCCAGCCACACAATCAGCGGAGATCACTATTCCTGTCACCTTCGAGGCCCGTGCCCAGATTGGTGGCCCGGAAGCTGGGAAATCAGAACAGTCTGCAACCCAGTAGAAGTCATCTGCTTGCTGCCCATCCTAGTTAGCCATCATTAGTCATCCCCCTCTGTCAATCTGTATGCTCTTTTGATACATATACTTTCTGTTTTTCTCAAATAAAAGTTGGAATCAACTGTTTGCCACTGGCTCAGACCTCAGTGTTTACGCAGACTAGGGTTAAGTGCTCTAAATGGAAGCATGTATTAGTGTCTTTGCTAAAGGTCAACCCCTTCCTGGGCGCTGGGGACACAGCCCTGTCCTACAGCCTCACATGGAGGTTTTGCATGCATGTGTGTATGTGTGTGTGTGTGTGTGTGTGTGTGTGTGTCTGTTCAGGTGCACACTGAGTTCGGTGGTACATGCCTGTAATTCCAGCTTTCCAAAGCTGACACGGGAAAATGGCAAATTTGAGGCCAGCTTGAGCCACATAGTGAGTTCCAGGCCAGACTGGGCTACATATTCACTGTCTCAGAAAACAATAGGAGTTGTGGATGTAGCCCAATTGCTGGAGTGCTTGCCTCCATAGCAAGGGTTTCTTCTGCAGCACTCAATGAACTGGGTGTGGTGGTGCATGTCTATAAGTCCTGCACTCCAGAAGTGGAGGCAAGAGGATCAGGAATTCAAGGCCAGCCCTGGCCACCTAGGCAGTTTGAAACCCGCCAGAGCTGCTGTGACCCTATCAAAATAAAGTAAATAAATGAAAATGAATACTATAAAAAAAAATAGGCAAGGGTCTGGAGAAATGGCTCAGCAGTTAAAAATACTTGCTGTTCTTGCAGAGGACCTGAGTTTGTTTCCCAATACCCATATCAGGTGGCTCACACCTGTCTGTAACTCAGGCTACCGGGCCTCTGTGGGCACTACATTCACATACACAAATTAATAAAAAATAAATCTTTAAAAAAACAGTACAACTGGGGCTGGAGCGATGGCTCAGCGGTTAAGAGCACTGACTGCTCTTAACCCAGGTTCGATTCCCAGCACCCACATGGTGGCTACGAACCGTCCTTAACTCCAGTTCCAGGGGAATCCGAAGCCCTCTTCTGACATCTGCAGCATTGCATGACACAGGTGCACTCACATACATGCAGGCAATACGCTTATACATAAAATAAAAATAATAAAATACTTTAAAGAAAAAAACAGTACAACCAATAAACAACCTCGAAGGGTCAGGTGTGAGGTAGGGAGATCATACAGAAGGTCCAGGGGTATATGACAATTCCAGGCAGCTTTCTGAGGTTGGCCTAATCAAGCCCCCATTCTCTCATACTGGTGCCTGCAGAATAACACCTGGGCTCCTAGCTCTGGGTTGAGAATGAAGGATGTGGTCTAGGTTTTGGTCAAGATTGACAATGATCCTGACAGAGAGCCTGCCTTGACTGGCCTAGGTTGGAGCACTTACAGGATTCTCAGTCACTCCCTTGTCCACCTCACCCTATCCACCATCCTCCTGGAGGCCCAGGGTGGGATCTAAATCCCACAAGAACCCCCTGGATAAACTGGTTGTGGTGGTGCAAATCTATAATCCTAGTACTAAGGAGGCAGAGGCACAAGGATGTAGCAGTCCAGGTTAGCCTGGACAAGATTCTGTCTCTAAAAAGCAAAACCAGGGCTCACAAGATGGCTCAGCCTGACACCATGAGTTCACTACCCTGAATCCCACAAGATGGAAGGAGAAAACTGACTCCTGTAAATTGTCCTCTGACCTCCACCGTGACATATTTGTATCCACACCACACACATGCACACACAATAAATAAATAAATGATTGTAGCTCAGTCAGTAGCATGCTTGCCAAGGCATGCATGAAACCCTGGGTTTGATCCATAGTATCACATAAAAGTAGGCACAGTGGTATATGCCTGTAAATCCCAACATTGTAATTCTAGACAGGAGAATCAAGAGCTCAATGTTGGGGCTGGAGAGATGCTCAACAGTTAAGAGCACTGGCTGCTCTCGTAGAGGACCTGGGTTTGGTTCCCAACACTCAAATGGCGGCTCATAACTGTCTGTAACTCCAGTTCCAGGAGATCTAATGCCCTCTTCTGGCCTCCACAGTCATTGCATGTACATGTGGTATACTTAGATACATGCAAGCAAAACATTCACAAAACTTTCATTTACCTTAGTTAACTAATTAATATTTTTAAAAGAATCTTAAGAAAAAAAAAAAAAGACTGGGGAGATGGCTCAGCAGCTAAGTGCTTGTGTGAGGACCAGAGTCAGAGATCCCTAGAACTCAAACACTTGTGCCCACCTGTGTTTGCAGCCTTAGAAGGCAGAGATGGGACTGCTGGAACAAACTGGCTGGAGAGACTAGCCACATCCAAGAGCTCTGGGCTTGACTGAGAGATCTTGTCTCAATGAATAAGGTGGAAGGGTGATCAAGACATGATTCCCATCCTCAGCCTTGGGCCTCCCACACTTGTGTACATGTACCCACACATACATGAAAACATGCATACACACATGGATGCCACACAGGCACACACACACACAAATGGAAAAAGAGAAGCCGGGTGTGGTGGTGCACACCTTTAATCCCAGCACTCTGGAGGCAGAGGCAGGCGGCTCTCTGTGAGTTCAAGGCCAGCCTGGTCTATATATCGAGTTCTAGGCCAGCCAGGGCTATAGAAAGACCCTGTCCCAAAAAAGACCAAAAAAAATTTTTTTTAATTAAAAAGAAGAAGAAAGAAAAAGAAAAACCAGGGGAAGCTGGGCTGGGTCTACGTAAAGAGTTCCAGGCCAGTTAGAGCTACATGGTGAGACCCTGTCTCAAACAAAACAAGAGAAAACAACCAAGTTTTACCTACAAGGTCCCAGAGCCCCAGGCTTGTAGCAAAACACACCCACCTACATTCCATCCTAAATCTACAGCTCTGTTTTCCCAGGGTCTATAGGAGGAGCATTTTCTGTGAAGACCCATCTGACACACCCTATCCCCCCTCACCCCCTCAACACCCCAGTCACTCAGGTTCTTGATGTACTAGCTCTTCTCTCATGTTGCCCCTGCTGAGCTCCCACACCTGGAGCAGGAATGAAGCCAGGGCAGGTCCTGGAAGGGGGCCAACCTGAAAATAAACACATGCAGAAGAAATCGAGCTAGTCCAGCTGGCAGTACGGGTCTGGGCCCATCCATCAGGGCACTGCCTGGCATCCCCACCCATCCACCCACTGGCCAAGGCTGTTCAGGTCCCTTCTATGATCCTGCCTGGCATAGGACACCTCTCCTCCAAGAGTCTCCTGGATGCCTTCACCTTCCCATGGCAGAGCCTAGAGGATCAGGCTGGCTGAGATCCCACCTGTCTTGCAGCTGGCATTAAATATGTCCTGGCCTGTAGGGCCGTGGCTGTGTTGGAATAGCCATATCAAGACTGCCCTGGGATGCCCTTTGGAGTGTCTCCTCATATCAATCCTGCAAAGAGGTACAATTACTCCTACTTAACGACTGGGTATAAAAACAGAAACAAAACAGATAGATGAACTAGTGGATACAGCAAGTCTCAAAGAACCGATGGACTTGCTGGAGTCTAATACTAGAGGAGATAGGAGGGGCAGAGCCAGAGACAGAAAGAAGGATTAGCCCAGTTCAAAGTTGGGGAGGAAAAACAGGTGGACTCAAAGCTTGAAGGGCAGTTCACATATTTTTTATTATTTATTTATTTTTATTTATTTTATGTGAATGAGTGCTTTGCCTGTATGTAAGTGCATCTGTGCATGCAATGTCTATAGAGGCCAGAAGATGGCGTCAGATCCCATGAGACTGTCAGTTATTAGCTGCCATGTGGGTGCTGGGAACCGAACCCAGACTATCTGCAAGAGAAGCCAGTGCTCTTAACCACTGAGCCATCTTTCCAGTCCAGGTTCAGATTTTTTTTTTTTTTGAGATGGGGGGTCTCATGTCACTCAGGCTGGTCTCTAACTCACTGTGTAGCCGAAAATGATCTTTAACTTCTAATCCTCCTGCCTCTACCTCCTGAGTGCTGGAATTACAGGGTATGCCATCATGCCTGGTTTATGTGGTGGTGGGAATGGAACCCAGGGCTTTTGCGCATGCCAGGCAAGCACTCTACCAACTGAGCCACAGCCTCAGCTTCTGTTTTTTGTTTTGTTTTATTTATTTGTTTATTTTATTTTTTGCATGTGTGTGTGTGCGTGCGTGTGTGTGTGTGTGTGTGTGTGTGTGTGTGTGTGTGGTGAAAAAAAAAGTAGGTCAGAGAACAACTTGTGAGAATCAGTTATCCTTCCATTGTGTGGGGTCTGAGGATCACACTCAGGTCAACAGGCTTGGTGGCAGGCACCTTTACCCAATGAATCATCTTGCCTACACCCTCTCCTTTAAAAAAATGATTTAGTGACTGGTGTGATGGCTCAGCAGTTAAGAGCACTGGCTTCTCTTGCAGAGATCCCAGGTTTGATTCCCAGCACCTACATGGCTGCTAACAACCAACCCTAACTCCAGTTCCAGGGGATCTGATGCCCTCTTGTAGCTTCTGAGGGTACTGCAATGACATGGGCACACTTATATGCAGGCAAAACACTCAGACATAAAATTGAAATAATAAATAAATTTTAAAAATATTTATTATTATTGTGTGTGGAGCATATGGTGGGAGTATTGCAACAGTGGAGGTCACCTGTGGAGGTCAGAGGACAACTTTGTGGAGTCAGTTCTCTCCTTCTAACTTTACATGGGTTCTAGGCATCAAACTCAGGTTGCCAGGCTTGTGTGGTAAGTCCCTTTACAAAGGGACTTCCTGGCTTGATCACTCTCTACCTAATTTCCTGAGACAGGGTGTGTAGCTGAACTTGGAGCTCAACAATTTAGCTAGTTTACAGAACCAGCTTGCCCAGGGATTCCCTAGAACTGGAGTTACAGACAACTGTTAGCCACCATGTGTGGGTACTGGGAGCCAAACCCAGGTCTTCTGCAAGAGCAGCCAGTGCTCTTAATCACTGAGCCATCTCTCCAGCCCCAGTTGTCCTGGTTCTAAGCTCTCCCAGGCCTAGAAAAGAAATGGGACAAGAGGCCCAGTCTTAAGTGGCTGGGGAGACATTTCACTTGGTAAAGTGCTTGCTTGGCAAGCATGAGAACCTGAATTCAATCCACAGAACCCACATAAAAATGCTAGGCATGGGGCTGGTGAGATGGCTCAGTGGTTAAGGGCAATGACTGCTCTTGCAGAAGACTCAGGTTCAATTCCCAGCACTCATATGATGGCTAACAACTGTAGGTAACTCCAGTTCCAGGGGATCTGTCTTCTTTCGACCTCCTCGGGCATTGAAGGACAAAAGTGCACTTACACACATGCAGGGAATACACTCATACACAAAAAAATAAATAAATAAAACGTTTTTTAAAAAGCTAGGCATGGTACCCTGTGCTTGTAACCCCAGCACTGGGGAGGAAGAAGCAGGAGGATCCCTGGGTCTGGCTGGCTAGCCAGTCTAGCCCAACTGGTGAACTCCAGGCCAATGATAGATTCTGTCTAAAAGGAGGTGGGCAGTGGCCTTGCTGAGGATGACACTCCAAGGTCCTGGCCTCCTCCACCTGGGGGGTAGGGGAGTAAAGGGAAGAGATTTGAAGAAGAGTCTCTAACCCCACTTCCATGATGCCTTGGGCAGAGGTCTTCTCTCTGGGCCTCAGTCTCCAAGGGCCCTCAAGGCTTCTGGAATTTTCCTGCTCTAGGTCAGTGCTCAGGCTCCTTGGCTGCCAGCCCGTCCCCACTACTTCAGGGTCTGCCAGCCTCAACCTGGATCTTAGACCTTTGACCTGCCCTAACTTTGGGGCAGACATTGTTGCTCACTATGTCTGGCATGTACTGGGCACCGGCTAGCTGCCAATCACTTATGAGCTGACTGGAGTCTCCTAGCAACCTTAGGCCACTAAGAGGCAGCAGAGGACTGCACATATATTTATGGGTATTAGGGCTAAACTGCCTGGGTTCAAATCACAGTGTGTGTACATGCTTTAAGCAAATTTTTTTACATTATTTATTATGTGTGTATGTGTTTGGCCAGACAAGTACCATGGCACATGTGTGGAGATCAGAGAACAACTTGTGCCTTCCATCATGTGGGCTCCAGGGATCCAACTCAGATGATCAGGCTTAGCCACAAGCTCCTTTACCAGTTGAACCATCTTCCTGGCCCAGGCTGGTCTGGAACTTGCTATGTTAATGAGTACCACTGTGAACTCCTGATCCTCCTTTCTCTGGTATGGAGATTACAGGGTGCGGCCACCATTCCAGGTTTATGTGCTGGGGATGGAGCCCAAGGCTTTGTGCATGCTAGGCAAACACTCTGTCAACGGCTCTCTCTCTCTCTCTCTCTCTCTCTCTCTCTCTCTCTCTCTCTTCCTCTCTCTCTCCCCCCCACCAAAAGCTGGCCTGTAATTCTTGATTTTCCTGCATCAGCCTACCAAGTGCTGGGATTACAGTGTATACCTCACACATAGCTACTTTATTATTTTTACTGTACTGAGGATTGAACCCAGAGCTTTGAGTAGGCTAGTGTGTGCTCTACAACTGAGCTGCATTCCCAGCTTCTGAGCTCTATTTATTCATCTCAAAATGAAGCTGATTATATGAACTAACATATGTGATACTTTATTCATTTATTTAGAGACAGGGTCTCACTGTGTAACCCCTGCTGACATGGAACTCAAAGAGATCTGCTGGTGTCTGCCTCCTGAACACAGAGATTAAAAGCCTGTACCACCACTCCTGGACCTGGGATGTCTTTCTTTCTTTCTTTCTTTCTTTCTTTCTTTCTTTCTTTCTTTCTTGCGGGGGCTACAGGTCTCAAAAAGACAAAAAAAAAGAAAATTATTTATTTTTTTAAAAATCTGTATGTGTGGTTTTTGTTTGTTTTCTGTTGGTCTTTTTTGAGACTGGGTCTCCCTGTGGCCCTAGCTGGCCTGGATTCACTATGGAGACCAGGCTGGCCTCGAACTCACAGAGATTCACCTGCCTCTGCCTCCCGAGTGCTGGCATTAAAGGCGTGTGCCACCATGCCCAGCCGTTATTTTTCTTAATATGATATTAGGAAAGGGACATATTTAATGCCAGATATTAAGGACCACCTGCGTCCTCCTTCTGAGGATTTTTAGATCCATACTTGGAATAAACAGTAAGAACATAGTGAATGCCAGGGATTTGTTTGCTTGTTTGTTTTCATGGCATTAGGGATGGAACCTAGGGTCTTTTGTGCACTAGGCAGGTGCTCTACCCCTGAGCCACACCTCAGCCCCTTACTGAGGGACTCTAGGCAGGGACTCCACCACTGAGTCACACCCCAGCCACTCACTGGGTGATTCTAGGCAGGTCCTACCACTGAGCCACACCCCCAGCCCCTCACTGGGGGATTCTAAGGAAATGCTTAGATGCATTTGCTTGCATGAAGTGCCTGTGGAGGCCAGAAGCAGGCATTGGATCCCCTGGAACTGGAGTTACAGATAGTTGTGAACCCCCATGTAGGTGCTGGGAATAGAACTTGGGTCCTCTGCAAGAGCCGCAAGTGCTTTACCATTGCCAGGCCACTTCTCCAGCCCTTTCCACTCTTCTTGAGACAGGATCTCACTAAAGTGGCCAGGCTGGACTTCAGCTTGCCATCCTACTGTCTTAGTATCCCCGATCCTCACCCCTGTAGCTGGAATTGCAAACCTGAACCACCAGACTGCGTGCTAGTGGTTTTTGTTGTTTTACATTTATTTGTGAGTGGTGTGTGTGTGTATGTGTGTGTAAATTTCACAGTACACATGTGGAGGTCAGAGGACAACTTGCGGGAGTTCATTCTCTTCTTTCACTATGTGTGTCCTAAGGCTGGAGCTCAGGTTCCCAGGCTTGGTGGCAAGCACCTTTACTTGCTGAGCTATCTTGCTGGCCCTTACTAATCTATTTTGTAAAGTAAATAGGCTGAGGTTATGCCACATTCCCAGGACACAATGGGTTGTGAATTCAAACCCAGAGCTTTCTTCTCTAACAGAAGATGGGACATGGCTGAGGGGCAGAATGAAACTGATGTATCCATAAATCCAGGACGAGTGGTGGTCTGGGCAATCCATCTCCATAATTCTGTTAGGCAAAGGGAAGGGAAGAATCTGAGGTGCAGTACCCCCTTCTCTTCTGACATCGTTGCAGGCTGATTCTCCACTGGCCACCATTTAATTTAGTGTTGAAACTGTAAGGAGTGAGAGGCGTGCAACAGCTTGGTCGGACAGGTTAAGGGGTGGGGCTTGAAAATCTCTAGAGAAGGGTGCTGGCTTCTAGGGCCTCAAGAAACCAGCTGTGCCGCCTACGCCCACCTGAGTGCTATACCCTGTGAGATGATGGAAACTGTCAGATCAAGTCGCCACCCACTTCTGGGCCCTTTCAAGAACTGTGTGGGCCAGGGTGCAAAGACAGAGCCCCTGGTTTCCCATTCTGTCAAACAGGGTCAATGTAGACGTCTTGGGGTCATTTATGGAACGAAACCTGAAGATAGGAACGGCAACCCTTTACAGAACTGAGGGGAGCCGGTCGCTGTTACTATGGCAACCCCGAGGGCAGGTAGGGTTTAGGGACCACCAGGAGCCTGATGCTGCGTCCTCCTTCCAAGGAAAATGCCCATGGAAGTCATTACACCCTAAAAAAGCCCAGAGCAGATTATTCCAGTATCGAAGGCAAAGCTGGAGACAGCGGAGAGAGACTAAGGATGGGGACGACGAGGATAAAGCTCCACATTAGCTCTGGGGTGGGTTGAGCAGGCAGACTCCAGAGCAGGGATCCGAGACCCAGCAACAGGCCGGCCATAGGCGCAGAGGGAAGATGCTGCCTTGTGATTGGCTCTCGCCACGCCCAGGCTGGAAGGCCATCTCCTTGCCGGGTGGGCTGAGCCGCCCACCCCCACACGTAACGCTCATTTCTGGGAGTGGCTAGAGCTCGGACAATGGTCAGTCTAGGATGCCTGGATCTCTCGTGGGGACAAGCAGGCAGCAACATTCTTCCATGGGGTGGTCCAGGCGTTGGGGAGGAGAGGTACCCAGAGAGAAGCCCGGGGATGCAGATCTCAGGCGGCCTGGGCTCGAGGTCCCTGTTGCCACCCTGGGTCTGGGCCAAGCCGGTAGTTGGATTCCTTGAAGGAAGCGGATCCGGGTAGTTACCCGGACACCCGCAGAACCGGTAGTGCCCGCCAAGGGGCGGCAGAGGATGATAGTGTTGGAGCTCCTGACGGTTGTGGGGCACTGACCCCAGACTTAGGCCAGCACCCCCAACTCCAGGGCCTTGCAAACCAGCCTCATTCCTTTTTGTAACAGGGTCAGGCCAGTTAACACTGGTGTATTCTTGGGTTCTGTTCTTTCTTTTTGAGGTAGGGTCTAGTTGTGTCTGGCTGACCTACAGCTTGCTTTGTAGACCAGGCTGGCCTTGAAAACCTTCTACCTCTGCCTCCAGTGCTGGGATTACAGATGAATGGACAGAGGCTGTGGGGGTTGTTTTAGACAGGGTTTTAGACTGTATCGCCCTGACTTGCCTAAAACTCAGAAATCCACCCACCCGCTCTGCCTCTCAAGTGCTAGTGATACTTTCCCCATCCCAGTCTCAAGCACCCACTCCCTTTTATTTTTTTCAGGCAGTTTTCAATGTAGTTCAAGCTTGAAGGGTTTTGTGTGTGGGTGTTTGTATGGTATTTCACAGGATCTCCCTGTAGTCCCAGCTGGCCTGGAACTTGCTGTGTAGGCCAGGCAAGGCATGGTGGCACCTGCCTTTAATACCAGCACTTGGGAGACAGAGGTGGTCGATCTCTGTGAGATCCTGTCTCAAAACAAGATTTTGTGTGTAAGTATATAGGTACACAGGCTTATGCACAGAGGCCAGAAGGTGTTGGGTTCCTTTATCTCCACCATTCCTTTGAGCAGGGTTTCTCATTGGCTAGACTGGAAGGAGCAAGCAAGGAGTGATCCTCCTGCCAACCACAGAACTGGCTTAAGTTGGTTTGGTGTTGGGATCTGAACTCTGGTCCCTCATGACTGTGCAGCAAGCTGTGTTCACTGCTGAACCTTCTCTCTAGCCCCAAACCTTTTACTGATGATCCTCCTGCCTCCATCTCGCGAGTGCTGGGATTACTGGTATGTAACACCACACCTAGTTTATACACCCAGGGGACTTCATGTGTGCACGCAAAGCAACATTATGTCTCGGTGACCACTTGGCAAGACTTATTGAAGTCTTGGGGCTAGAGAGATGACTCAGTGGTTAAGCGCATTGGCTACTCTTGCAGAGGACCAAAGTTCAGATCCCAGCAGCCACATGGTGGCTAACAACTCTTTGTAACTCCAGTTCCAGGGAGTCTGACATCCTCTTCTGACCTCTGTGGGCATTGCATATATGGGTGACTTATATGTGGGCATTGCACATATGGGTGATTTATATATGTAAATACACATAAAACACTCATACACATAAAAATAAAAATTTACAAATTTTTTTTTTAAAGAGGTAGTCTTGTCAGGCATGGTGGCACATGTCTTTAATCCCAGCACTGGGGAGGCAGAGGTAGGCAAATTGGTCTACATAGCAAGTTATGGGCCAGCCAGGGCTGCATAGTGAGATCCTGCCTCAAGAAAAAAAAAAAAAAAAGCAAAAAGAAAGAAATTAGTCTACTATATCATAGGCAACCATGATTGACTCTTCTTGCCTCTCCCACAGCAGTAGATATGGTATCTTGGGGATTTGGACAGTATTTAGGGTGACTCATGTTAAAGGAACTTAAAACTCCAGCTGGGTCTTTGCACAGACCTACCCAGCTTCTAGTTGCTAAATCTATCTTGACTCACTAATGTAGTCTGATTTAAAACCAGGTTAGGATTTTTCACTCTTCCACTGGCCCCACCCTTACCCCTTCCAAACAGAAAACTCAGAACCACAGCTAAATCACGTTTTTAAAAAATGTGTGTGTGTGTTGCTGCCTATATTTAAGTATGCCTATGCATGCAATGTCCCCGGAGGTCAGAAGAGGGCATCAGATCCCTTGAAAATGGAGGTACAGATGGTTAACTGTCATGGGAAGGGGTCTGGGAACTCAACCTAGGTCCTCTGGAAGAACAGCGAGTGCTCTTAACCACTGACCACTGAGCCCTGTAAACTATCATTTCGAAAATTACTTTTGGGGCCAAAGGCAGACAGATCTCCGGGAGATTAAGGCCAGCCTGATTTCCATAGTAAGTTCCAGGCCAGCTGGGGTGTTCCAAAAAACAAAACAAAACAAAACAACAACAACAAAAAAAAAAACAACAACAACAAAAAACCAGCCTTCTGGAAAGCAGTTTGCTGTGTGTGATAAACCTGCTGGGATTCAAAAGCGCTTTCACCTAAAAAAACTGACATTAAGGCTAGGGGTGTGGTTCAGCAGTAGAGCCCTTGCCTAGAATCCCCCAGTGAGGGGCTGGGGTGTGGCTCAGTGGTAAAGCACCTGCCTAGAATTCCCCAGTGAGGGGTTGAAGGCTGTAGCTCAGTGTAGAGGATTCTTATCATGTTTGAAGTCCTGAGTTCCATACTTAGAACTGTCCAAACAAACCAAACCAAACCAAAAAACTTCTGACGATGAAATCCCCATCCCCCAAATCTACCTTTTTATGAAAATAAAGATGGGTTTTGAGAGTCAATAATCATTTATCCATCATGACTAGAAAGAACCAATTTAAGACTAAGTTTCTAAGACTCTTTCAAGCAGGCCAGAATAAAGACAGTCTGCCAGACATACTTGCTGTCCTTAAAGTCACTTGTGCATATGATGAGCTGACCACTGGGGCAGAACAGCTAGACTGTCAGTCTCGCCAGACTAAGTAATCACATGTGGTAGAAAGTGCCCTGAGTCAAAACCAAGGCTTATTGATAACAGGTACTTTTCCCTTTCATGCAAAGTAGAAGGGGACTAAAGAGCAAAATACCCTAGCCTAGAGGTCTGAAGCCAGAAACCTGATGGTACTCATGGGCAGTGAGACATCATAGTCTGGTATTTAGAACTGCACTTCAGACAACTCAGGACACAAGCTGTTGCTGGTCACTAAGATCAGGGAAAAGGCTAGAGGACAAAGCAAAATCTTTAGGGACTGCGTTTGGTATGGTGACACACATCCGTAATTCCAGCATTTGGGATGGGAAGACAGGAGGATCAGGAATTCCAGATCAGTCTGCACTACAGAAGATTCTGTCTCTGTCTCTCACAAGAGTTTGGGGCTTGTTTTCTGCCTTTTTTGAAAAGGGCCCACTATGTAGACCAGGCAAGACACCCACTTGCATTTCCTCACTAGTGCTGGAAAAGGTGTGCACTTCCTGGCCTTTTGTTTCGTTTTGGCTTTTTGAGACAGGGTCTCCCTAGAGCCCTAGCTGACCTGGAACTCAGTCTTTAGACCAGTCTGGCTTCAAACTCAGACCCACCTGCCTTTGCCTCCAACGTGCTGGGACTAAAGGCTTGTATCACACCTGGCTTTTTAATTTTTAAAAATTTATTTTTATTTTATGTGCACAAGTGTTAGTTGTACTATGGAAACCAGAAGAGGGCGCTGGAGTCACCATGTGAGTGCTGGGAACTGAACATGGGTCCCCTGAAAGAGTAGTAAGGGCCCCTAACCTGAGGCATCTCTCCAGCTCCCTTCCCTTGTTTTCTTGAGACAGGGTCTCACCCTAGCTCAAGCTGGCTTATGCTGGCAACTCTTGGTTGCTTGCCTGGTGTGCTGTGATCCAGCACCTCCCACCCTGTCCTCTTGCTGATCGCAGGTATCCATGGTTCATCCAGCCCAACTTGTGGCCACTCAATTTAATCACATGCATCCATACCGAAATTGGAAAATAAAAGTGGCAGGATCATTAGCAACCTGATCTACCACACTTTGATGTTCCAATTAGCCCAGTGGTCACTTAATGTCAATTCCCAGAAATAGAGAGTAGTACTGCTTGGCTAGTTTTTGGAAGTTGTCTCCCCAAGCCTGCTTTGAGGCCCAGGCCCAGGCTGCCATTCTTAGCCACTCGGATCACCCTGTGAGTCAACATGCAGACTCAGGTGACCAGTGTCAAGGCCAATACATGTGGTAATCACCCATAAATAGAGAAACGGGGCACTTCCACTAAACAGCAACATTATCTGTTGGACCTACAGTCCCTACCAGAGGTCTTGGGCTGGAATTCTACTTGTGGTTGTCCCAAGCACATGGGTAAGTCAATCCTTTATCACCACCCTGTTCCTAGGACCTCTGGCTTTGTACTACTGGTTATGGCTCCTGTCTTCTTTTTCTGAGACTGGATCTCCCTATGTCTCCCAGGCTGGCTTTGAATTTGAGACCTTACCTCAATGTCTAGGGTGCTATTTTGGGTGTGTGCCTCTTGGTCAGCACATTCTAGAACTGTAGAATAACCAGTCAGAAGCAGTGATGCAAGCCTGTCATCCCAGCAAGATCATGAGTTCGAGGCTGGCCTGAGCAGTAAGACGCCATCTCAGAAAACCTTTGGTGCCTAGCACAGAACACTACTTCATTAAGTCTAAGAACTTTCTCTACAGCTGCCACTGACCCTCAACTCTTCAGGGCCATCCTTCCTAAACAATTGACACCATAACTTCAAGTCAGCCGTCATAATGGGGATGTACTGTGTGGAAGAATCCAAGTCCAGGTGACTTGGCTACTAATGGACCAGAGAGATGGTGGAACAATGCTATGTCTTGATTCTGTGTCTTAGGAACTTTTTCAAGACTGTAATGTTTTGAGGGGTTTTTTATTTCTTTTTGTGGTGCTGGGGATTGAATAAAGAGCCTTCCTCATGCTAGGCCAGCACTCTACTACTGAACTATAGCCCCACGATTTTTAAAAAAATTTTATGTGTATGAGTTTTTTGCCTGCATGTATCTGTGTGCCACACCCGCAGAGGCCAGAAGGGGGTGTCGGATCTCCTGGAACTGGAGACTCTTAGCGGCCATGTGGGTACTGGAAACCAAATCCAGGTCTTCTACAAGAGCAACCAGTGCTCTTAACTGCTGAGCCATCTCTCCAGCCACACACTTCTTAAGTTTTTGAGACAGGGTCTTGATACATAGTACAGTCTGATCCTGAATTAATGATCCTCCTGCCTCAGATTCCTAAGTGCTCTAATTAATGGAGATTACAGGTGTCACCACGCCAGAGTTGTTTTATCATTTTCTTTGTGGTGCTGGGGAACCAAACCTAAATCCTCCCACCTGCTAGACAAATGCTCCCCCAGAGTCACCCTGAGTTCCTCCTACCTTGGGCTCCCTGATGAACTATATGACCTGGGAGATGTAAGCTGAATAAACCCCTTTCCTCCCCAAGTTGGAAGTTGTCAGAGTATTTTGTTACAGCAATGGAGAAACAAACTAGGACAACTGTTATGTGCTGTCTTGCTCCCACACACACCCAGCCTCACTCCAGAGTGGAGGAGGAAGACACCCACGTCCAATCAAGCCTTCAAAAGCAAAGTAGTTAGAATCCATTAAATGAAGCTAGGTGGCGCTGACTTCAGATCTGTAAGTTTATTTTGCTCAATGTACGACGGCTACATAACGACTCACATTCATGAATATTCCATCACTGAGGAAAACTGCTAAGAATGGTCCGTGTGCGAAATAATTCCTTAGCGAAACACGGAGTTGGGAAAAAAAAATTCACTTGATTAGACCTTAAAAATAGTTCACTACAGAACATGACAGAAAGCACAGAGGCGCATTCAGAGAACAGTCAAGATGTTCTCCTGAACTGATAGAGCTATCATTTCACCATGACAAACACCAGACATTAAGCTAACACTGGTGTTTCTTTTGCCCCACCCCCCCCGAAAAAAAAAAAAAAAAA
>NW_008337205.1:222349-286882 GCF_000622305.1 Nannospalax galili
TATAGCAACATCCAAAAGAGATCAATTTGTTACGATCACTATTTGGTAGAGCAAACTTTTACCCCCAAAAGGAAAAAAAAAATTAAATTAAAAAAAAAAAACTTTAAAAAATTTTGAAGACTTAATTTCTTTTTGTCATAGGAATACATAACACCTACAGTATAAGTTAATAAATTTCAAGCTACCATATAGAAATACGACACTGGCATGCACAATATTGTATCAATAGAGTAATGGAGGAGTTATCATGTCACCAGAGAGGCAGTATCATAGGCAAGTGCGTATCTTTAAAAACAAAGGAAAGAAACCAAGCTGCTCAGACATAGGGTCTCCCGCTCTTCCCTCTTCTGTTCTAGCCCTCTTGCATGATTTTTCTAGAACACAGCCAGACAGCCAGAGTCAGAGCTGAAATTTAGAGACACTAGGTTTTGTAATTCCAGTAGATCATTTCCACACGCTACAAGGAGGGATACAGGACACCGCTCACTGTGGACATGATGAACTAAGCACAGCCCTACCAACCCTCTGTCTGTCCCTGGCTCCTGGCCCCGGGGTGGCTGGCCAGTGGCCAAGCTTCCTCCACTCAGTCCTTCTGTGAGCCTCAGTGAGTGAGGACTTCTGCACTGGAAGGAAAGGCATGCTAGGAGGACTATGTAGAGGGATGGCATGTACTGACCCTGTGGACAGCAGCATTCTCCCATCAGCACCATCCCCAGCATCCTGTTAAACCTAAGTGGGAAGCTCAGTTTTGGTGTTAACACTCATGTCTACCAGGTCTTCTTATCTCCCCCCCTCTGCCTGCACACAATGAACACAGCAAGTCTGGGGTTGTTACCCATTTTGGGGATCCACACAGCTATGGATCTTCTAGGAAGAGAACACTGCACACCCTCCATGCAACAGGGCATGCTTATGGATCCATTTATCCACAGTGAGAATGGGGCAGCTAGGGCCAAGTGAGAATGAATGTGTAGGACAGCAAGGGGGCGACCCCAATGCCGAGAGGCAAGAGAAGCCCACCACAACACCCGCACTTTCAATCAAAGGAAAAGAACAGAGGGGAAACATTGGGGTCAACTAGGAAGTGAGCATTACTTCCTACTGATGACCTTGGTCATCTTCCTACAACCACTCACAGGAGGAGTGTTTCAGGGAGGGAAAAAAAACATGGACAAAGCTCCCCAAACTGGACAGATGATAGAGGCGGTCTTTTGGGGTTTTCTGTAGGCTCAGCTGTTGCACCTGATTCCCACACTGCACCTCAGTTTCCTGGGGACCACCTGCCTCTCAATTCATCAGCATCTAGAGTCACCTGCATGCCACTGGCACAAAGGGCAGACTCAAGTGCAGAGTCAACTAATGCCAGACAGTATGGTCCTTGAGGGAGGAGCCCTGGCCGCTGGGGAGGAGAGTCCCTGAAAATACCAACAAGAGAAATGACGTACAGACCTGAATTTTCTTTGTCTGTCTGTGTATGTGGTGTGTGTGGTATATGTTATTTAAATTTCAATCAAAGTGATTAATACCTTTTGTGATGGGTTTACATAATGAATAAAGGAGAAGGGGGGAAAAAAATCCCACAGCCACCTGCCAAGCACCTATTTAACTAAAGAAGTTCTGATTTTCCCCAGGCAGATCTTCCTACCCAGGAAGCAGATGAACAGCCAGATCAACCTGGACGCAGCAGTCTGCAGGGAAAGCCACAACAGAGGAAAATTCAGAATCAATGGCTTCCTGATGAGTATGGCTGTCAGGTAAGAATACTGTAAACTGGAATTCACTGTTAATACTGTCAGCTCGCCAGAGACTTCCAAAACAGGGCCAGGCCTAAACCATGAGGGGCGGGTTGTGCCTTATGCTCCAAGTCTGTCCGTTTGGGTAATTTAAACTATGTCATATTTGGTACAGAACACCCTGAAAAAAAGAAAATCAGAATCAAACAAACAAACAAAAAAAGCGCAGCTACAACAGAGAGAAAATACCCACACAACTCAAGATGAGAGCGTATGTACAAAAAATTCCTTACTGGAACCACAGAACTCACTGGATGAGGGCCATCCATTTCCAGCTTTGCTTTGCATCTTCAAACCCTACTGTCTAGCAATAAGTTAAACTAAAGGCAGACAGCTCCACTTGCATGAACCTGTGCGACCGTCCGGGTGCCGGGTGAGGCCACTACTCCCAAACCAGCACAGCTCCTGACTCTCCACTAGTGGTATTTTGGCAAAAATGTCAAAGAGGCGATCAAAGACAGGACAGGTCGTGGGTTTCTCCCTGGGAAGGTCAGCCCTCCCGTTTCCCTCCCCCACCCGACCCCCAACTCATGGGAAAAAAATAAAGACTGCAGTAGTAGCGTCAGCGTGCGCTGCCAGTCCCCGGGGCCTTAGTTGTTGCCTTCGCCGCCATCCTCGTCTTGCTGATCGCTCGTCCAGAGGGTGAGGTTGTCACGGAGCAGCTGCATGATCAGAGTGGAGTCCTTGTAGGAGTCCTCATTCAGAGTGTCGAGCTCGGCGATGGCGTCATCAAAGGCTGTCTTGGCCAGGTGGCACGCTTGCTCTGGGGCATTCTGGATCTCATAGTAGAAAACAGAGTAGTTGAGAGCCAGGCCCAGCCGGATGGGGTGGGTGGGCTGCATGTGCTCCTTGCTGATCTCGTGGGCTTCGCTGTAGGCCTTCTCAGACGACTCCACCACCGTGGCCCTCTTTTCCCCAGTGGCCACTTCAGCCAGGTAGCGGTAATAGTCCCCTTTCATCTTCAGGTAGAACACTTTGCTCTCGTACTGGGTCTCGCTGCAGTTCTTGATCAGGTAGTTATCCAGCAGGCTCAGCACATCCTGACACACGGCTTCCAGCTCCTTCTCGATCTTCTCGCGGTAGGCACGCACCATCTCGATCTTCTTCTCGTTGCCATCTGCAGACGTCTTCTGCTCGATGCTGCTGATGACCCTCCAGGAGGAACGGCGCGCCCCCACCACATTCTTGTAGGCAACTGACAGCAGGTTCCGCTCTTCATTGGACAGTGGCTCGTTCAACTCTGTCACCTACAGGAGGAAGGGACCAAGAGTGGTTACAGAACAGAGATGGTGACGGGAGAGCATCATCATGCCAAACCCACATCAGACCCTCCAGCACATCCAAGTGCGTTGTACCTGGGTGGAGGGGGCGAGGTGGGGAGATGGGGGAAGCAACAAAGAGGAAAGAAACACTGCTAGACTGATGCTGACGAACAGCAGTGTTCACCCTAGGACAGGCTGAGCATCTGCACCAGTCAGGTTCACATCTAGGAGTCAAATATGTATCTCAAATGCAAAGGTGAAGTTCACAGTAACCCAGCACTCACAGCAAGCCTAGGATTTTAGAGATGGCTGTGCAGTGGACCTCAGCAAAGCCTCAAGGCAAAACCTGACTGACAGCTTCCTCATCTTGTCTCATCCCCTGAACTTGAGTCCTGTCCCCTTTTGGAGAAAATATACTGAGTGGTCCTGAAGTTGACTTGAGAAAGGAAGCTTTTCTTTTCTTAGGCTAAAACTAGACAGCCATATGCCATAGAAAGGAAGACGGTGCAGGAGTGAAGGTGCCTGCTGTCATGCCTCAATCAGTGTCTGATCCCTGGAACCCATATGGTAGAGAACAGACTCCTGCAAGTTGTCCTCTTGCCTCCAAGGCCCCATGGAACATGAGCGCCTCACCCCAAACACATACACATACCTCCCCCCAATAAATGTAACTGAAGAAAACTTAAAAGAAACAAAAAACTAACAAGTTAGGATTCTGTCTGACCACTGTGGAATTTTAGCAACTTGGGGAAACAGCAGTCGCACTGTCCGATGGGCTACATTAATGGGAAGAAAGGGGAAAAAAGGGGGTGGGGAAGATGAGGCCAGGCGTGGTAGCACATCCCTTTTAATCTTAGTACTTGGGAAAGAGGATCTCAGTGAGTTCCAGGCCAGCCAGGGTTATAGTAAGACTCTAGGCTGGGCGTAGTGGTGCACAACTTTAATCCTAGCACTTGGGAGGCAGAGGCAGGCAGAGCTCTGAGTTCAAGGCCAGCCTGGTCTACATAGTGAGTTCTAAGGCAGCTGGGGCTAAGAGAGACCCTGTCTCAAAAGAAAAGAAAAAAAGGACATTGAATCATTCTAATTCTAAATATATTATTTTTTTTTTTCACCGTTTAAAAAAAAAGGGACACAGTCACCAGTTTCCTTTTCCTGATGCTGGAGATGGAACCCAGGGTCCTGCACACACTACAGAAACTACTGCTGAGCCATGCTGAGCCACAAAGAGTGAAGTTAACCTTTCACTGTACTATACTCATTTCCAGCATAAGGCCAGAATGAAGAAGTAAGCTTTGGTTCTGTTACAATTCAGAGCAGAAGTTGAGCAGGAGGTGCTTTCTGTGGGAAGATCCCAGGTTGCCAGTGGGGACCACTTCAGAATGGGTTCAGACCTGGGTGTGGTGGCACAAGCTTTTAATCCCAGGACTTGCAAGACAGAGGCAGGTGGATATCTGTCAGACAGCGGCCAGTTGGGGCTATAAGACCCTATCTCAAACACAAAAACAACAGAATGGGTTCAGAATGGCCTGCTGACCTCACTGTGCAGTCCAGCCTGGTCTTAAACTCTTAATCCTTCTGCCTTAGACTCTTCATGGGTTGACTATAAGCATAGGCCAACTTGCCTGGCTCCTGCTGAGTTCTGATATCTACACAGTCAGTACAAACACCCCAGGAGATGAGTTTCCCACACCCCCACTTGTGGGGTGACCTTAGGAGCAAGCCATTCCATTTCTCTGGGCTTTGGTTACTGTGGCTGTATGCCTCCACCACCTCATTTTAGGTGGTGCTGGAGATGGAACCCAGCTCTGGCATGCTATGCTGACCCTCTACCCACTAAGCTATATCCCAGCTGGCTAGCATATCTGTAAGGCAGATTTCTGCAGTGTTCATGAGGTCATCATCAGGTCATATGAGACAAACACTTAAGCTCTCTGGACACAGTGCCCTGCTAGATGTGGGTAGGCGCCTCTGAGGACTCCCACACATTCTTCATTCAGCATTAGTTCCCCCACAAAGCTACCTGTTTCTTAGATAACAAGTGCCTAGTTCATCTTCCTGGATGGAGTGTCTCTCCTCTGGCCTGACTGACACTTCTCTAGCTCTTTACATCACCTCCCTTCCAGAACCCCAAGAGCAGCCTGCAAAGAACTAGCTCCTCAGACTGTATGGGACACAGGCTGAGGCCTCCACAGGCCCCTTAGGCACCCAGGCCACTAGACCACTAGACTCTGGCCTCTCTCAGGCCTTTGCAGAAACTGAAGCCCCACCTCAGCGCAATCTAATCACTGTCTCTGATGCCGAGGACAGCTCAGGTGCCTGTGGCCACAGGGATCCAGTTCTGGCCTTTGCCCTAAATCATGCTGTCCTTATTTCAAGAGCAGGGCGCTATTTAAAGCTCAGTGACCTCATCGATACTCTACACTGCTGGTCTGTTCCTGCTGCAAGAGCCTGGCTAGAGCTCAGAGGCAGCAGGGCGAAAGCTGGTCTCTGCTAATGCCAACTGCAACATGGAGATTGTGCAAGGCCAGCAGCACCTTTAGCTAGAGTAACTTGGCCACAGCTGGAACATTCCCAGTGTTCTCTGCCAATGAAAAACTAAGAGGGAAAGGCCTTAAACTCTAAAAAGCCTGCTTTTAGAAAGGAAGGAGCCTGGTGAGCAGGCCTGCCACCTGAGCTACTGAGGCCAAGGCTGGAGAGTCCAAAGTTCAAAGGCCTGCCTGAGTTAGAGTGAATACAGGAATATTCAGAAGCTTATTGAGACCCTGCCTCAGGATAAAAAGTAAAAAGAGGGCTCAGTGTTAGAGTATCCAAGAGGCAGAGGCAGGCTCTGTGAAATTGGGGCCAGCCCAGTCTACACTGGAAGTTCCAGGCCAGCTAAGGCTACACAGAGAACCTGTCTCCAAAAACAAAAACTTTAAAGCCCCGCCCCCCAATTTTTTTTGGTCTTTTTTTTTTTTTTTTTTTTTTTTTGAGACAAGGTCTCCCTATAGCCACAACTGGCCTGGATTCGCTAATGGAGACCAGGCTGGCTTCTAACTCACAGATATCTGCCTGCCTCTGTCTTCTGAGTGCTGGGATTAAAAGTGTGTGCCACCACACCCTGCTTAAACCAAAATTTTTAAACCTCCTTAGGTCAGAGATAAAGGGGTAGTTCAATGGTAAAATACACTGCAAAATAAACAGACCCTCTTCAGTGAAAATGACTTGCATGATGATCTGTAGTTGTTAACTTTTTTTTTTTTAATTTTATGTGTATGAGTGTATTGCCTGCATGTGCACCTGTATTGTGCAATGCCCAAGGAGGACAGAAGAGGCAATCAGATCCCCTAGAACTGGAGTTATAGACAGTTATTAGCTGCCATGTGGGTGCTGGGATTTGAACCCAGGTCTTCTGCAAGAACAACCAGTGTTCTTAACAGCTGAGTCATCTCTCCAGCCCCCTGTATTTGTTAACTTAATGGCCGGTGCCGTTAACCTGCTGTGCTGTCTCCCAGAAGACTTTTATTTTTAAATTTTAAATATTTTAATTTTTAAAGACTTATTCTATGTGTTTTGTCTGCACATATATATGTGTACCATGTACATACAGATGCACAGAGGCCAGAAGAGGGTGTCAGATCCCCCAGAACTGGAATTGCAGGCAGTTGTGAGTCACCATGTGGGTGCTAAGAATCAAACCCTGTTCCTTTGCAAGAGCAACCAGTGCTTTCCAGCACTTTAAAACACTTTAAAGAACCAAAATAAATAAAAATAAAAAGTAAAAATCTAATAGTGTTGAAAAATGGCTGAACCAAGATAGAATTACTTTTTGGCACTGGACACATGGGACCCCTACACCTGGGAAGGAAGTAACATTGCAAACGTCATTGAATTGTCTTTCAACTTGTGAATATGATCTCCAAACTACCTTCTCAGTGACCAGATAATGTAAAGGTGTAAGTCTGTGTTCTTCAGAGCTGAATGTTCTTCTGAAAACAACTGAAATAAGCTTGGCAGGATGGGCACACCTTTAATCCCAGAACTCAGGAGGCAGAGGCAGGCAGATCTTTGAGATCAAGGCCAGCCTGATCTACACGGCAAGTTGCAAGCTAGCTAGGGCTACAGGGAAACCCCATCTCAAAATGCCCTCAAAAACAAAACAAAACAAAAACAAAAACCTCCAAACAAAAACCAGTTACAATTATGAGGACACAGTGTGGTGATGATAGTGTTTACCCAGCATCATGAGAAAGATCCTGGGTTCAGTCTCCAGCAGGGGAGATGAGGGGATAGGACAGGACTTGCTCCATTCTCAACAAGTTCAAGTTTCTGTTAGTGACTGAAAGACATAAGAAGGTTCAAAAATCTGACTTCTCACCAATTTCCAAAGTAAAACCCTCCAAATGCCAGCTGCTAAGAAGGAATCTAGTGTTAGTGTCAACTGTTCTCTCCTCAGAGTTAAAATGGAAGGAAATCTTTCCTACCTAAGATTAGCAACTCCTGAGATTCCTGGAAAGCTACCTGAACAACTTTCTGACCTTAATCTTTGAGAAGATCATTCACAACTTCCTGGATTTTATCTCACACCTGGAATGCCAGCACCCAGGAAGAATGCTAGGCCAGTCTGGGCTATGTGGTGAGTTCCAGCCCAGGGAGAGTGAGATTCTGCCTCAAAATGTCAAGAATGAGATGGAAATAGTAACCACGGAGGAAAAAACAAAGACCTCAAACTGATCCTCCCACCAGCACCTCAAGCAGGGCCACCATACCCTAATCAAGGAATGCAACTTCTCATTCTCAGCCTTTTTTGAGGTAAATTCTTGTTCTATGCAGTCCAGGCAGGCTGTGCACTCAAGACATTCCATCGCCACCTCCTGGTTAGTCTGATTACAGCAGTGCACCACATTTCCTGGTTCAAAATGTTTAAAACATGACAGGGACTAAGGATGTAGCACAGTAAGCCCTTTGCCTATGCAGGGACTTAGGTTTAATTTCCACCACAGGAAAAAAATCAAGATATTACAAATAATTTGGTAAGTTATTTAAAATGTGTTTCATCTGGGCATGATGCCTGAAATCCCAGTAATCAGGAGGCTCTCCACCACAGGAAAAAAATAAAGATATTACAAATAATTTGGTAAGTTATTTAAAAATGTGTTTCATCTGGGCATGATGCCTGAAATCCCAGTAATCAGGAGGCTGAGCCAAGAGGACTGGCCTGAGTCTGACGACAGCCTGGGCTACATAGCACTCAGTGCTACAGACCAAGATCCTATCTCAGAATACCCTGAAAAATGGCTGGGGATGCAGCTTAGTTGGTAAAGTGTTTGTCTAACACACATGAAGCCCTGGATTTGAATCCTCAACACCACATAAACCAGGTGTGGTGGTATACACTTGTTATCCCAGCACTCAAGAGGTAAAGGCAGGAGGATCAGAAGTTCCAAGTCATTTTTAGTCACTGTGGGATTATGTGAGATTGTCTCCAAAAAAGAAAAGGAAGAAAAAAGGGGGAAAAAGTATTTCTATTTTGTACCATCTTTCGTGAAAGTCATAAAATAATAGTTATGGTAATAAACATACATTCAATGGTTTAATAAACTCGGCTCAAGTTTGCTTTTTTTAAAAGATTTTATTTTTAATTATGGTGTGTCTGTATTTAAGTATGAGCATGTAAGTGTAGGTGCCCACGGAGGCCAAGTATTGGATATCCTGGTATGGTTAGAGGCAGTTGTAAGCTGCCCAACATGGGTCCTAAGAACAGAAGCTGGGTCCTCTGTAAGAGTACTGTGCATTCTTAACAGCTGAGTCATCTCTCCAGCCCAGGCACAGGGTGTTCAGAGTAGGGGAAAGACTCTGTAATGCTGTCACAGTAGACACAAGAATACATTAGTAAAATTCCACACACTTAAACCCAAAGTGACAGACCACTAATGTAAACTATGTGATAAAGACATGACAGTGGTTAGTGCCGTGGCATATACCTGCAATCCTAACCTGCAGGAGGATGAGGCAGGAGGGTGGGGTGTTTGAGGCCAGCCTGGGCTGCACAGTGAGACACTGCTCCCAAAAATCAAGACACAACAATGCAGGTTCATTAATCACAACTTGCCACTCTGGTGGATCCCAGCAGGGAGGGAGGCTTTGCTCTGTGGAGGCAAGGGCACATGGGACTCCACTCAATTCTGCTTTCAACCTTTAAAAGTGCTCTGAAAGAAGCCAAGAAAACTAGGTATATGTTATTCCACCAGGCCTTTTCCTGTCCTACGATTTGAAAGTACCGTCACAGAAAAGGGACAAGAAGCCACGAAAAGATAAATGCAGCAAACATTCTATAGTGAGATCAGAAGAAATAAGACGGCAATGTACAAGGCATGCATGTGTGTCCATGGAATGTTTCAGAATGTACATTCTGATCAGGCAATAAAATAAACTGGCAGCAGGGGTGGTGGTGTGTGTGTGTGTGAAATCAAAGGGACATAGTTCTGCTAATTATAACTGTGTATCCTTATAGGTGGCCCATATAGAATACAAAATAATCTAAAAACTTGGAAAATATCATAACACCTTGCTTAACTGAACCAAACACCTTAAATTTCAAATACCATCTGTGCAGAAAAGGGTTAACACAGTAGCTATCTTTAGAAAGGCCTGTCTGTAATGCTGGCCCTTGGCTGGCATATGAGGGCTTGGATTTCCAGAGGGTTCTCACCATTCTCAGATAAGACCAGTTCTGTCTCTAAATGGTGTGCACAAACCATGTGGTTTAGGCTGAAGTCCTGGATGCTACAGGGCAGGCCCCTACAAACACCTACCGTAACAGGTCTTCAAATGGCTTCCTTGGCAGGCCCTGGCCTTCCTTTGCTTATTGCCCTGAAGCATCCCATGTTGTTTCCTCAGGAGCCTGTGCCTGGCCTCTACTCTGCAGACTGGAGTTCCAGATGGTTGTTAGCTGTCATGTGCTGAGAACGGAACCTGGGTCCTCTGTAAGAGCAGCCAGTGCCCCTAACCACTGAGCCATCCCTCCAGCCAAGAAATTTTTTTTGGGGGGGAGGGGGTCTTTTTGAGACAGGGTCTGACCCTGTAGCCCCAGCTGACCTGAACTCACTATGTAGACCAGGCTGGCCTTGAACTCAGAAAGCTGCCTGCCTCTGTGTCCTGGGTGGGCATGTGCCACCACACCCAGCAAGAATAGTATTTTTTAATAGCTTCTCTTCTGAATTAATTTTATGTGTATGACTGTTCCCCTGCATGTATATGCACCATGTACATGTGTATGTCTGGTTCCCATGAAGGCCAGGAGGGCATCATATTCCCTGGAACTGACAGTTGTTAGCTACCATGTGGGTGCTGAGAAGCAAACCCAGGTCCTCTTATAAGACCACTGCTAGTGCTCTTAACTGCTGAGCCATCCCTCCAGCCCTCTAAAAGAATATACCTTTGAAGTAGGAAAACAGCCTGGGAAGCTTAGAGGGCCCAACTAGAAAGTAACAACAGGAGCTGGGTTTCTCTAACAGCCCTCAGGATGGAATAAACTGTACAAAAGGGAAACACCGGGGATAAACAACCTACAAGAGTCATGGGACATTCAAGGCATATTCAGGGCCAAGGTCAAGGTCTGAGAGGGGAGAGAACTGGGTGAGAACCCAGTGTTGTCTAACAGCTACCAAGTCTGCTGATTTTTTTTAAACCACCCAACAAAGCAGGCAATTATACTGATTCATGGGGCATGAATCAGAGGGGGAAAATGTTTTTCACCAGTCATACTAACACACAGCACAGGGAATGAAACTCCACCTGCTAGGCTTTAAACCTTGTATGCTCTATACTGCAAGTTATCAATGCTGCAGAGAAAGAAGCAATTTCGTCTGGCATGGTGATGCACGCCTTTAATCCCAGCACTCAGGAGGCAGAGGCAGGCGGATCTCTATGAATTCAAGGCCAGCCTGGTCTACGTAGTGAGCTCCAGGCCAGCTGAGGCTACAGGGAGACCCTGTCTCAAAAAAAGAACAAATGAAGAGGAAATTTCACATACTTAACAACTAAGAATCCATAAAATCAACCAGCAGCAGGCATGGTGCCATACTCCTGTGATCCTGAGATTTGGGAGGCTGAGGCAGGAGTATTACACGTTCTAAACCATCCCAGGCCAAGATGCTGTCTCAAAAAAATTTTAAGGGTTGGAGAGATGGCTCAGCAGTTAAGAGCCCTTACTGCTCTTGCAGAGGCTCAAAGTTTGGTTCCCAGCACCCACACTGGGTGCCTCACACTGCCTCTAACTCCAGCTCTGGGAGATTTGACACCCTCTTCAGGTCTCCAAGTGCACCTGCACACACATCATGCACATAAAATAAGCTCATGCAGGTGCATATGTATACACACAAATAAAAGCTAAATTATTCAAAATTTAAAAAGAATGTATACAGCTATCCTGTATTTCCTGCAGTCTCTGCCTCTTTTATTTTTGTTAGAGATGGGGTTTTTGCAGGGATTATGTGCCTTGGTTCCACGTGATTTCTGAAAATCTTGTAATCAGAAATGGGTTCCTCATTCAACTGTAATTCTTCTTCTGACCCTGCAGATAATTGTTGATGATTAGGCAACACTATTCCTATAGAATAGAAAAATAAACCTGGGCGTGGTGGCACAGGCTTGTAATCTCAGCACTCTGAAGACTGAGGCAGGAGGGTGATGAATTCCAGGCCAGCCTGGGCTATGCAGTACCCACCAAAATAAAAGTAAAAAGCACCTGCATTTAGTGTACGTTGCATGCATTGTGTTCATGCTCGCCAAATGGGGTGTGCCTGTGAAGGTCAGGGATCAACACTTCATGTCTTCCTTTATCACTTTCTACCTTGTTCTGAGACATAGTCCATCAGTGATCCTGGAGCTCACAAGCTGGGCAGAACTAGATGGGCACGGAGCTCCAGAACCCTCCTGTCCCTGTCTACCCAAGTGCTAAGATTCCAGTCATGTGCCACCTCACCAATGTTCTCATAGGGTACCATGGATTCTCAACTCAGGTCCTCATGCTTGCTGAGCAGGCACTTTACCTAGAAGCCGCCCTTCCACTCCTGCTTTTTAAAGGCATAATCTACTTAGGTAGAGGCCATAGGTGCTACTGAGCACTCCACAAAGCACAGAACAACCTTTCCAAAAACCAAAGACTGACATGGCCCAAGAAGAAAAACTCCTCCAAGCTACCAACACCCAGTGATAACCCGGCTAGTCCTCTGCTGGGATTAAAGGCATCATGCGCCACCACACCTAGCCTGATAACTAGCTCTTATCCTGCAGCTACTGCCCTACACAGTAGCTCCCCTCCTGCTGGACCCTCTGCTTTGCACAGGAGTGTGCAGCTCACACTCCACCCTGTAACCCAAGCTTGGGCCTGTGAATCACCAGTGAATCATCATGGTAATGTAACCGTTACTGCTGAACGTTTGTGGGGTGACAAGAATCTACACCGGATTCACCTGGCCCACGGTGTTTGGGAAAATGGCCCTGATAATCCCTCCCAGTCCTGAATCTGCCCCCTTCCTACCAGTGATTGTGCAGTACCTCCCCTCAAGAGATGGGACTGATCTGCTCCTCCTCCCTGTGAGCCCAGCTGCTCACGGGTCCTGTTTGCAGGCCCTCCGAAGATAGCCATTCAAGAGCAGCAGTAAGCTCCAGGCAGGTGGGAGTCTGAGCAACCCTAGTGTACCCAGGTAGGCTTCTCTAGAGGAGCCTGGGCTAGCCTGGAGCGGGGAGGGGACTATACCTCACCCAGCTCCAGTGGAGGCCCAGACTAGTGACTCAGCCACTCCCAAGAACAAGAATTCAGACAATACCATGTCCAGGAATCCTGCCAGCTGAGGAAAAAGTAACTGTTTTAAAAATTAGGTAAACCAGCTGGATACAGTGGTGCATACTTTTAATCCCAGCACTTGGGAGGCAGGTGGAGCTCTGTGAGTTCAAGGCCAGCCTGGTCTACATAGTGACTTCCAAGGTAGCTGGGGCTACAGGGAGACCCTGCCTCAGAAAGACTAAAAAATAAACATTTTTTTAAAAATAAAAAATTAGGTAAATCAAAGTTGCTTTTTAAAAGGTTTTCAAAGCCGGGTATGGTGCATGTCTTTAATTCCAGCACTCTGGAGGCAGAAGCAGGTAGATCTCTATAAGTTCCAGGCCAGTTGGGGCTATAGGGCGACATCTCAAAATAAATAAATGAAAACAAAGGAAATTTCTTAAGCCAGCACTAAGGAGACAGGGGAAGAAAGGAAGATGACACTGACTTAAGAACACATCATAAAAGTAAAGAAAAGGGCCGGGCGTGGTAGTGCACGCCTTTAATCCCAGAACTCGGGAGGTGGAGGCAGGCGGATATCTGTGAGTTCAAGGCCAGCCTGGTCTACATAGTGAATTCCAGGACAGCTGGGGCTACAGGGAGACCCTGTCTCAAAAAAGACAAAAATAATAATAATAATTCAGCAACATTAAAAAAGAAAAAAAACTTAAAAAAAAAAAAAAGTAAAGAAAAGGGCTGAGAGGACACTAAATCAGTGTACCTATGTTTAAGAACATTTTTCTTTTCTTTCTTTGATATAGGGTCTCACTATGTAGGCCTAGCTGGCCTGAACTTGCTATGTAGACCAGGCTGGCCTTGAACTCATAGAGATCCACCTGTGATGGGCACCAAACCCAGCCCCATTTGCCTTAAGGATAATCTCATGTAGCCCCCAGGCTAGCGTCCAATTTGGTATGTCGTCAAGGTGGCCTTGAACTCCTGAACCTCCACCTGTCCAGTGCTGGGATGACAGGCCCTGCACCACTGTACCTGGCCTCAGTTTCTGCTTCTCTTCGACCCAAGATTTAGCCAACAGGAATGGGAGGCAATGAGAACTACTGACTGGGGTTATCTTAAGAGTGCCTGGTGATCCTCACCACCCCCACCCCCACCCACTAAGCCAATTTCAATGCCTTTCTAAGGTCAATGACTGTACATATCACAACCCCACACCCCGTGCCGGAAAAAGCTGATTCCTCTCCTCCCCCTCAGTCATTCAGTGGCCTCCACAGGCCTGTGCTATACATATATTCTCACCAGCATGCATGTGCACACACACCCAAGTAAGATGGACATCGACAGAGAAGAGACCGGGTGTCAGCCTCTGCCCTGCACAGAAGTGAGCCTCCTTGCCGCTATTAACACAGTCCAAATTCAGGTTTATAATAAGGGACTGATGCTCTTCAAAGTCTCTTTCTTTTGCTTCCTTTAAAAATCAAGCCTCTTGGGGCTGGAGAGATGGTTCAGAGGTTAAGAGCACTGACTGCTCTTGGAGAGGACCTGGGTTCAATTCCCAGCACCCACAGGGCAGCTAAGAACTATCCTTAACTCCAGGTCCAGGGGAATCATCATTCCGAAGCCCTCTTCTGACCTGCTTGGCACTGCACAACATGGGTGCACTCTCATATATGCAGGCAACACACTTGTACACATAAAACAAAAATCATAAATAGTTAGCTGGGCGTGGCAGCACACGCCTTTAATCCCAGCAGAGGCAGACAGATCTGTGATTTCAAGCCAGCCTGGTCTACTAGTGCGTTCCAGGTAGCTCCCTGTCTCAAAAAGACCAAAAAAACACCAAAAAAAACCAAACCAAAACAAAACAAAAAACCCAACCACACCTCTAGGAGGCTGGAGAGATGGCTCAGAGGTTAAGAGCACTTACTGCTCTTGCAGAGGACCCAGGTTCGATTCCCAGCACCCACGTGGTGACTAACAACCATCCAAAACTCCAGTTCCAGGGGAATCCGATGCCCTCTTCTGACCTTCTTAGGCTTTGCAAGACACAGGTGCACTTACATGCAGGCAACACACTCATACACATAAAAATAAAATAATTAAAAAAAAAAAAATCACAAGCCTCTGGTCAGGGTGTGGTGGCACTGTGACTTCCACGCCAGTCAGGGCTACACAGTGAGACCCTGTCTTGATCAATAAAACAATCAACCAACCAAATCAAACCTCTGGCCATCTGTATTTTGTTACCCTTTCTTGGATCTTACTCCACAGTCACTAGCACCCTAATGTCATTAAATGCCTTTCTATTTTACATACCCAGAAGGGCTTTTTATTTTGAGGGGTCATTTTAATTCACTGAGTGAGGGTATAGCTCAGTGCTGTAGTGTGTGTGCTTAGCATGCACAAGGCCTGGACAAGGATGGAGTATCCCCAAAGTTCATCAGCCTTGCTCCCCACCCACCCAGTCCTCCCTGTGTTAGCAGGCTCTCCTCTTAGTCTAGCACTCTCCTCTTTCTTCCCCATTTCCAGTCCCAATGCAGGTGTAGCCCCTCACCATCTCACGTTTGGACCTCAGTCCCTCATTTCCCAGATGATTTTATATGCATGGCTTCAACTACCAAGCACAGAAGCAGACACTGCTAGAACGCTGGTGGTGCAAGCTCAGGTCTTAGACCAGTCTGGAGATTAGTGGATCCTACTTTTTGGGGGAGGTGCTTTGGGGAGGTGCTAAATTTATTATTTTTATTTTATGTGTATGAGTGTATTGCCTGCATGTATGTAAGTGCACCTATGTCATACAGTGCCCCCATGGAGGTTAGAAGAGGACATCAAATTCCCCTGGAATTGGAGTTACAGACGGTTGCTAGCTTCCCATGTGGGTACTGGGAATTGAACCCTGGTCCTCTCCAAGAGCAGTCAGTGCTCTTAAAGCTGAGCCATCTCTTCAGGCCCCGCCCCTTAAAAAAACTTATTTATATCCTACACATTTAAAAAAATGTATTTTATTATTATTTTTATTTTATGTGTATGAGTTATTGCCTGCATGTATGTCATTGCACCCGTGTCGTGTAATGCCGCGAAGGTCAGAAGAGGGCTTTGGATTCCCCTGAAACCGGAGTTAAGGACGGTTGTAGGCACCTAGTGGATGCTGGAAATCAAACCTGGGTCCTCTGCAAGAGCAGCCAGTGCTCTTAACTGCTGAGCCATCTCTCCAGCCCCTCTCCTACACATTTTTGAGGGTCCTGGGGCTCAAAGCCACAACACAAACTGCATCAGCACACCACTCTTCCACCTAAACTGACTCTAACTTTAAAAAAGACAAAAAGCCCAGACTCCACAAGGCCATTCATAAGCTGTTGCTAACCTCTTCAGGCTCATGCCTGTAACTTGCCAACTGACCTGTAGGACTCCCTGAATGTGGCCACAGTGGATAACCAGAGCAGGCACGATTCTGCTCCTGCACACCCCGAAACTTGACACACTATTCCTTCTGCCTGATGTTCTTAATACAGCCAAACACCACTTAGTGAGTTCTATGCAGGGCTACATAACAAGACTCAAATTTCTTTTCTTTTCTTTTTTTTTTTTGAGGGGAGGCATCCTTTGTTTTTTATTTTACTACTTCCATCTCTTTATTCACTGAACCCAATTTCTTTCTCAACAACAAGCTTTGGATCTTCAGTTAAGAGCCATGCTTCTTGGAGAGGTTGAAGCAGAACAGCTGCGTCATTACAGAAGAAAACCTTAAATATTTTATTTATTTATTTTTATTTTATTTTTTGTCTTTTTGAGACAGGGTCTCCCTGTAGCCCCAGCTGTCCTGGAACTCACTATGTAGACCAGGCTGGCATTGAACTGGCAGAGATCCGCCTGCCTCTGCCTTCCAAGTGCTGGGACTACAGGCTTGTGCCACCACACCCAGTTTATTTATTATTTTTATTTTATATGTATTAGTGTATCATGTGCATGTAAGGGCACCCATGTTGTGCAATGCCTGAAGAGGTCTGAAGAGGGCATCAGATCCCCTTGAACTAGAGTTACAGATGGTTGCTAGGCATCATGTGGGTGGTGGGAATTGAACCCAGATCCTCTGCAAGAACAGCCAGTGCTCTTAACTGCTGAGCCATCCCTCTAGCCCCCAAATTTCTTTTTTAAAAAGGCCCAGCAAGTAGGTAAAGGTACTTGCTACCCAGCCTGAAGACCTGAGTTCAACCCCTGAAACTCACAGGGCAGGAGAACTGATTCCTAAAAGTTGTCCTCTGACCTTCACATGTACTACACACACACACACACACACACACACAGAGAGAGAGAGAGAGAGAGAGAGAGAGACCTGTTGGCACATATTTATAATCCTAAAACTCAGGAAAGGAAGGCAGAAAGATCAAGAGTTCAAGGTCCACCTTAGCTATGCATCAAGGTTCAGGCTAGGTTACATAAGACCGCCCCCCCCATACACACAAACAACAAAAAAACCCCTAAACAACCAAAAAAGAAAACTCAGTCAATGAGTGAGCTCCGAGATTCAATAAAAGACTCTGTCTCAAAAAAAAACGTGAGGCCAGGGATGATGAGGTGACTCAGTGAGTGATTTGATCCCTGGAACAAACGTGGTGAAGAACAGAGCCAAATCCTATAAGTTGTCCTTCACAAATGCTCCAGGGCACACACAAACCCCCATACACACATAAATAAATAAAGGTAATTTAAACTTTTTAAATGGGAGTTGGAGAGATGGCTCAGTGGTTAAGGGCACTGTCTGCTCTTGCAGAGGACCTGGGTTCAATTCCCAGCATCCACATGGCAGCTAACAGCCATCTGAAACTCCAGTTTCAAGGGATCCAGCATCCTCTTCTAACCACCATGGGCACTGCATGACATAGGTGCACCTACATACATGCAGGCAAAACACTCATACATATAAAATAAAAATAAATAAATCAAGAACATTTTTATACAACTCACAACCATCCATAACTCCAGTTCCAGGGGAATCTGATGCCCTCTTCTGACCTCCACAGGCATCGCACAGCAGAGGTATACTTATATGCACGCAGGCAATACACTCATACACACAAAACATATGTAAAATATACACAAAAATAATAATAATAAATAGCATCGACAGCAACAGAGAAACCAGACTTCAACCTCTGGCCTCTGCTCACAGAAAAAGCTAGGCAGGAAACAAAACCAAACAAAATGCAAAACTGCTTTTAAATCAACTTGGTGTTAACTCTTCTATAAAGTTAATATCCAGGACAGAATTGCTCTTTAAGAAAAGGAAGTGAAGGGGCTGGAGAGATGGCTTAGTGGTTAAGAACACTGGCTGTTCCTGAAGACCCGGTTTCAAATCCCACCACCCACACAGCAGTTAACAACTGTCCATAACTCCAGTTCCAAGGGATCCCACAACCTCTTCTGTTCTCCATGGGCACTGCACGACACAGGTGCACTTACCTACATACAGGCAATACACACATAAACATAAAATAATAAAGGAGCTAGAGAGCTCAGCATTTAAGAACACTGGCTGCTCTTGGAGAGGATCCAGGTAAACTACCCAGCACCCACATGGAGGCTAACAACCATCTGTAACTCCAGTCCCAGGGGATCTGATGCCCTCTTCTGGCCTCCATGGGCATTGTACACACATAGCGCACTTAAATACATGCAGGCAAATCACTCACACACCTAAAATAAAAATCATATTTTAGTACATAGTACATAATATGTAAAGTCAGTTGGGTCTTACCAACTGACTTTTGTACTCAAGTATTTCAAGTTTTCTATCATTTCTAATACTGCCAGTTCATTTTCAGGTTTTTTTCTTTTTTTTATAATTATTTTATTATTTTATGTGTATGTGTGTACTGCCTGCACGTATGGAAGTGCACCCATGTTGTGCAATGTCCATGTAGGTAGATCAGAAGAGGGCATAGGATCCCCTAGAACTGGAGTTACAGACAGCTGTTTGCTGCCACGTGGATGCTGGGATCTGAACCTGGGTCTTCTACAAGAACGTTCAATGTTCTTAACTGCTGAGCCATCTCTCCAGCCCCCATTTTCAGGTTTTCTAAAGACATAATCATATTTAGAGATAAGAGACGATTTTTTTTTTTAAAGTCTTTTTGAGACAGGGTCTCCCTGTAGCCTCAGCTGTCCTGGAACTCACTATGTAGACCAGGCTGGCCTTGAACTCACAGAGATCTGCCTGCCTCAGCCTCCCAAGTGCTGGGATTAAAGGCGTGCACCATCACACCAGCAAGACATGATTCTTCCACCAACTAAATGAAGCAACTGTGTCTTCCTCTTCCTAAATGCACTGGCTAGCCTTTCTAGAACAATGTCGAGAAATCACAGTGCTACTTTATTCACAATTTAACAAGTATGCTTCTGGGTTTCACCATTAACCAGAGATTTCCTATTGTATAAATGAAGAAGAATTTTATATTTTATTTATTGTCTAGTCATAAGTAAATGTCCAATTTTAAAAGCATCTTCGTAGTGCTGTTTTTGCAATTGGCACTCAAATGTGATGGATCTTAATATCCCACTGAATCCTATTTGATAGTATCTTAGTAAAACCTCTGCATAGATGTTAAAAAAATTTTTTTTAACTAAAAAAAAGAAGAAAGAAAAGACAGAGGGGCCAAAAGAGCCCTGTGTTCACAGCAGGGCTTACAACAGGCTTCACATTCTCCATCATTCTCTCCACCCACTCCCAACCCACTCAGGATTCTGGTCCCTCATGGGAGAGCCAGCTGATAGCAGGCAGCACGTGGATGTCAATTGAAAGCATTGCTTTAATATTAAGGAAAAAAAGTAAATTATCTGCCATCTGGATTTAATGCCTTAAAAAAAAGCAATACACTTTCAAGATTGCCAGATTTAAAAGTAAAGATCTTGCTGGTAATTTGAGCATCTGTGGCAAACAAGGGGTAATTTTAAGTAGTCAAGAAAGCCATCTTCCAAAACAGTGAATAATCCCAAAGGGGCCAGAAGAGCAGGAAAGCCATTTAGATACAAGATTGTGGATGGGCTGCAAAGCGGGAAGAGGGGAGCTTGTTATATGCCAAACTCTACATTTTCTGTTTGAAAACTTTCCATTAAAGAAAACAAAGTAGTTGTTTCAACCACAAGAAAATAACAAAGGAAGCCAGGCATGGTGGCACATGCCTTTAATCCCAGCGCTTGGAAGGCAGAGGTAGGTAGATCTCTGTGAGTTTAGGAGAAAGACCGAAGAAAAAAAAAAAAAAAAAGAAAAACAAAGGAAGTCAGGCATGGGGTAGAGGTCTGTAATCCCAGCACTTGGGAAGTTGAGGCAGAGGAGCAGTTCAGGGGCAGTCTTGGCTACATAGAGTATTCCAAGGCCAGCCTGGGGTATAGGAGACCTGATATCCAAAACACAGAACAAAATAAAAAGTCAAACAAAAAGCAGCGAAGGACAGGGACAAAGGAGGGTGGGAGAGAACAGGGCGATCTTAAGTAAGCTGCCACGCACATTCTCCTCTGCTGCAGTCTCAGTCTTCAAATACAAAAGGCCTTTTTTTTTTTTTTGGTGGTGTTGGTGGTGGTTTTGAGACAGGGTCTCCCTGTAGCCCCAGCTGGCCTGGAGATGCACCTGCCTCTGCCTCCTGAGTGCTGGAATTAAAAGCATGCACCACTGTGCCCAACTAAAAGGCAATTCTTAACATTTTTTTTTTTCATGGTACCACTGGGCATTGAACAGAGCCTCACACGTGCTAGGTAAGCGCTCCACCACTGATCTACACAGTTCTTCTCTTCTTATATTTTATTATTTTTATTTTTATGCATGAATGTATTGCCTGCATAGGTCATAAGAGGGTGTCAGATTCCCCTGGAACTGGAGTTACAGTTGTTAGCCAACATATGGGTGCTGAAAACCGAACCCAGGTCCTCTGTAAGAGCAGCCAGTGCTTTTAACTTCTGAGTCATCTCTCCAGCCCATCTCTTTTTAAAGACTTACTTTTTATGCATGTGTTTTGCCTGCATACCAGTATGTGTACCTGATGTGTATACAGTGGCCTAAGAGGCCAGAAGAGGGTGAAGAAGCTGCCATGTGGGTGCTGAGACTTCAACGTGGGTCCTTTGTGAGAGTAGCAGAACAGAGCCGTCTCTCCAGCCCAATCTCAGTCCTCCTAATACGTTTTATTTTGAGACAGGACTTCCTACTTCAAGTTGCCCAGTGTTAGGATTAGAGGTGTGCACACCCACACCCAGCTCACACTTCAAAATTTTTTTTTTACATTTATGCATACCACAGCACACACATGAAGGCCAAAGGACAATTTGCAAGAATCAGTTCTTCCTTTTGTCATGTGGGTCCTGGAGATCAAATTCAGGTTGTAAGGCTTGCCAACAGTGAGGCTACTTCACTGTCCCTCAAAAACAAGCAATCAAACAAAAACCAAACCAAGCTTGGTGGTGAATACCTGTAATCCCAGAGAAAGGAGGCAGAATAGGAACTTTAGGTCTTCCCCAGGTACAGTGTTCAAGTTTCAAGCCAAACTGAGCTATACAAGACCCTGTCTCAAAAGATGAAACTGGCTCACCTAACTCCAGTTCCAGGGGATCCAACACTCTGGCCTTCTTGGGCACCTGCACACATGTGGTGCACACAAAAAAATAAATTAATCTTTAAAAATTGCCAGGCATACTGGCACATACCTTTAATCCCAGTGCTAAGGAGGCACCCGTTAACTCAAGGCCAGCCAGGGCTACACAGTAAGACTCTATCTGGGGGGGGGGGGGGGGGGGGATCACCAGCCTTGAAAATTAGAAGGCTATAGCCAACCAACAAGCTGAACACATCTCATTCAAGAAGCTAAGTAGATTTGGGTATAGTTAGCACTTGGATGGTATAACTAGTTAGTTATACCATGGTCCTGTGTGCTTTGTGTATATATGTGCACATATATGTAACATACACACACTGTTATTTTTCTAGCACTCTGGGGTCTGTATGTGAATATATTATGTTACAGTCCTAATCATAAAGACGCTCATAGCACACTAGGCATGAATAGTGCAGGCCTATAATCTCAGAACTCAAGAGGCTGAGGCAGAAAGATCTAGAATTTCAAAACAACCTGGACTACATACTGAGATCTTGTCACTAAGAGAAAAAGGCATTCAGGGCCAGCAAGATGGCTCAGTAGGTAAAAAAGGCTTGCCACCAGGCCTGATGAGCAGGATCCCCAGATCCACATGGTAGGCAAACTGACTCCCACAAGTTGTCTTCTGGCCTACACACACACACACACACACACAAATGTACTAATTGTTTTAAAATGTATTTATAGCAATATTATACATAAAAGAAACACCCTAGGGGCTGGAGAGATGGCTCAGCAGTTAAGTGCACTGGTTGCTCTCCCTGAGGACCAAGATTTGGTTCCAAGCACCCACATGGCAGCCAATACCTGTCCTTAACTGGAGTTCCATACAATCGGATACCCTCTTCTGGTCAGGCATACACATGGTGCATTCACATACATGCAGGCAAAACATACATATAAAGTAAGTAAAATCTGTGAAAAAAAAAGAAACAAAAAAGCCAGGTGTGGTGGTACACGCCTTTAATCCCTGAACTTGGGAGGCAGAGACAGGTAGAGGCCAGCTTGGTCATGTGCAAGGCCCTACATTCAAACCCCAGTACTGAAGAGGGGAAAAAAAAAAAAAAAAAAGACCAAGAAATTCTAGAATATTCCTTACTCATTCTTACCAGCACTCCTTGTCTCCAAATGTCCTTTCCCAAACTAGTAGAAAGAAAACCTTTTAACCTCTATGTTCATTACATAGAGTTGAAAAGACCAGATATATCACATGCAAACTATAAAGTTTGACTTTGAAAAATACCTATCCATCACAGCCTACCCATGGCAGGCAGTAAGGGGTTCTGTGCATGGCTGCCATCCCATCATTATTGGCCGCTGCTGCAAAAAGACACCATGCTACCTCATGGCTAAAACGTAGAAACAGGGCAAGTGAGGTGACTCAGCAGGTAAAGGAACTCAGTGCCAGGCCTGACCACTTGAGTTTGAAAGACCCAACTCTCAGAGTTCTCCTCTGACCTTCACATGCCCCCCTGCCCAAAAGAAATCAATCTGGTAGCAAAAAATTTTAAAGTCAATCAAAAATACATAGTAGGACACTAGCAAGTGTCTATATACTCTAGAGACATAAGAAACCCCCAATCAAATCTGGGGGCCAGTTCTAGTGGCATTTTGAACTCTTTTTTAAGATTTTAAATGCTGTACCTATGTGCATGTGCTCCATGTGCATGCAGATGCCTCTGGAAGTCAGATACAGGTGGCTGTGAGCTGCCCAGCATGGATGCTGGGAACTGAAGCTAGGTCCACTATAAGTATAGCAAGTGCTCTTAACTGCTGTATCACCTCTCCATCCAGAACTCTGGTCTTTAAATGGGTGAGGAGAGGGAGGGGTGCAGCTCACCAGTGGAGCAGTGCTTAGCAAGTGAGTGGGTTCAACTGCTAGCACCAGAAGAAAAAAAAAAAAAATTTAAACTTCCTCCCACATCTTGGAAGTACTAGCACCATGGGCATCAGTTTCCTAGATGCTTTTAAACACGGCAGCACAAGCATCACATCACTAACTTGCAAAAAGCAAATGAGACAATAAAATGTTCTGTCTTCAAAAGAAACCTTTAAAAACAATGGGGGAGCAGGGTGTGGTGGCACACACCTTTAAACCCAGCACTGAGGCCAGCCTGGTCTACATAGTGAGTCTCAGGCCAGCAGGAGCTATGGGAGACCCTGTCTGGGAGGTGGAAAAAAAAAAGGGGAGGGGGGGATTGAGACAGGGTCCCACTATGTAGCCCAGGCTGGCCTGGAACCTGAGGTCATTCTCCTGCTTTACTCTCAAGTTCTAGGAAGTATGTGTCACCATGTTCACCTCAGAATTTTTTTTTTTGGTCAGGGTCTCCCTTGTAGCCCCAGTTAGCCTGAACTCACTATGTAGACCAGACTGGCCTCAATCTGAGAACCAGCTGATTCTGCCTCCTGATGCTGGGATTAAACTTGAACACCACCAGGCCCAGCTAGAATGTTTTTTAATGCCACGTTTCAAATATATATACCTGGGCTGGGGATGTAGTTTAGCAGTTGTAGAGGGTATGCCAAGCATTTGTGAGACCCTGGGTTCCATCCCTAGGACTGCATTAAAACCAGGCATGGTTGTACACTCCCCCACAACCCCAGCTCTTGGGAGGTAGATACAAGAGAATCAGAAGTTCAAGGCTGTGCTCAGCTACACAGCAAATGTGAGGTCAACCTGGGTTTCCTGAGACCATCACAAAAATGTCAATAAAGGGGCCGGAGAGACAGCTCAGTGATTAAGGGCACTTGCTCTTGTAGAGGACCTGGTTTCAGTCCCTAGCACCCATGCCTTAACTCCAGTTCCAGGGAATCTGACACTCTCTTTTGGCTTCCAGAGGCACCTGTAGGCACATACACATAAAATAAGTCAATCTAGGACTGGAGAGATGGCTCAGTGGTTAAGAGCACTGGCTACACTTCCAGGGGATCCAATGCCCTCTTCTGACCTCTTCGGGCACTGCACGACTTGGGTATAATATATATGCAGGCAATACAGTCAAACACATTTTAAAAAAAAGAAAATCTAATCCTTTATTTTAAAAATCTAGTAAAATCTGTATACCTAAAACACTCTTTCTAAGCCTGTCAAGGTGTTAACTGTAATCCCAGTACTAGGGAGGTAGAGGAAGGAGAATCAGGAGTTCAAGACCATCCAGGGTTACATGGTACATTCAATGCCAGCCTGCCCTACATGAGACCCTGTCTATGTTAAAAAACAAAAACAACACCTTTTCCTATTAACTACTTCACAAGCAAAGTCCATGTTATATGGCACATTAGTGGCATTCGAATCAGGTGAAAAAAGTCTTTTTCTGTGAGAAACCCCCTTAGAAGTGAACCACTGCTGGCAATTTGTTTACCCTTCACCAGCGCCTTTAAAAAAAAAAAAAGATGAGAGCAGGGCATGGTGGTACACGCCTTTAATCTCAGCACTCAGGAGGCAGAGGGAGCTGGATCTTTGAGATTGAGGCCAGTCTGGTCTACATAGCTTGTTCCAGGCCAGCTGGGGCCACAGGGAGACCCTGTGTCAACCTCCCCACCATAACCCAACCCCCCCACCCCTAAAAAAAGCAAAGATGAGAGACAGGCAGATCCCTTTGAGTTTGAAGCCAGCCTGGTCTACACAGCAAGTTCCAGGCCAGCCAAGGTTAGTTATATAGTGATACTCTGTTCCAAAAACCAAGAGAGCTGGACACGGTAACACAGGCCTATAATCCAGCCTGGGCTACACAGCTGAGTACCAGACCATCAAGGGGTACATGGCAAAACCCTGTCTCAAAAAAAAGGGCAGTACTCTAGCCACTGCTCCTTTGTGGTATATACTCAACAAACTAGTCAAATTTTAAAAAGAACACCTGGTGGCTGGGGTCTGTAATCCCAGCAATTCAGTAGACTGAAGCAGGAGGGTCACAAATTCAAGGTGAGCCTGAGCAACTTAGTGACACCGTGTCAAAAGTAGCAAGTAGGAAGGGCTCAGTAGTACAGTTTGTTTGCCTTGCAAGCACAAAGCCCTGGGTTCAATCCCCAGTAGGACAGGTAAGAAAAAGGCTCATGGCAAAAGGTGTTTGAAGTCTGCATTTATTCTTCTGAAAAATGAAAGGACCAGTAGAGTGTAGAACACAGGCTAGAAATGCCAGCACTGTGAGGCCTGAGTATCTGAAGTTCAGTGAGTTCTAGACCAGCCTAGGCTATCTGTCATTACACTGTCTCAAAAAGCAAAACTCCAGATGGCAGTTTCATAATTGAAATGATACCTGATAGCAAAAATGGAATTTGGGGAAAAGAACAGAAAAAGGATTACAAAAGGAAAAGGCCATGTAGTTTATAACCTAAAATGGTGGCACCTCCACAGTTAAAGAAACTAGGAAGGAAGGTCAACAAAGTGTTTCACATAAACTAAAAGTCCTGGACAGGGCGTGGTGGCTCATGACTTTTATCCCAGCACTCAGGAGGCAGAGGCAGGCAGATCTCTATTGAGATTGAGGTTCACCTGGTTAACAAAGTTCCAGGACAGCTGGGGCTCCAGGGAGTACTTGGGAGACTGTGACTGAAAACAAACAAAAAGCCACACCAAACAACAAAAAGGGTGGAGTGAGATGGGATAAGCAGCAACTCAGCACTCTGGGGGCTGAGGCAGAAGGATCACAAGTCTGAGGGCAGCCTGGGCTATACAGTGAGACCCAGTCTCAAAACTAGATAAAAAAAGGTGATATCCCTCTTTGACTATTAAACATAGGTCTAGGGACATAACCAAGTGCTGGCCTAGCTTTCACAAAGTCCTGGGTTTGTTCCCCAGCAGTTTATAAACTAAACATGATGTCTCAGTGTCTGTAATCCCAGCCCTTGAGAGAGGAAAGTAGGAGGCCCATCCTCAGCTGCAGAGCTATCCAAAGCCAACATGGGCTACATGAGACCCTCTCTCTAAATACATCAATTGAAAATAAAAAGTGGTCTTTTGGGAGGCAAAGGCAGCCTGGTTTGTATAGTGAGTTCCAGGCCAGCTGGGGCTACAGGGAGACCCTGTCTCAAAAGACCAAAAAAAAAACAAAACAAAAAGAGCAGGGATAAAAAGTGGTCTTTGCTTTCTTTCTTCTATGTCTTATGGAATCTAATAGGAATACAGAATTAATCAGATGCCCTACCAGACTGGTGGAACTGTGAGTAAAGGAGAAAAAGTGAGAAACAGGGGAGTAGGGGGAATGCTCGATTACTCTTCCAGAGCCCAACAGCTTCAGGAGCATGCTGACCACATTCAGCATCTCACAGCTCAGAATGCTGGGACTCCACTGCTCACCAGGCTCAGCCAGTGCCTGGGGAGTGTTCACCAGGGGCTTACTACCACACAGCAGGGAAAGTATTCATAAGAGGCACCCTTGGGCTTGCAAGACACCACTACATTTCCAGTCTCCTAAGACTTAATGTTTGCTTAGATTTTGGGTGTATTATTCTTGTTTATTTAGGTGAGCCTCATATGGCTTTTAAGTCCTGTGACTTTTTCAACAGAAATACAAACCTAGTTGAAAGCTAAGTCCTTTCCTCTAATTTATGTTGAAAAGGTTCAGTTACTCAAAAACAAAGACTGAGGGATAATCAATTATCACAGGCTGGGAGCTGTGGTGGGTACTCCCGACACACTCCTGAATGGGTAATTATGTTTTGAAATCCAGCCAGCTGTGGTCCAGACTAGCATCACTTTTTAAATACACATTTTTAAAAAAAACCAAGATCTTATTATGTAGTCCTAGCTGGCCAGGAACCCTCTATGTAGACCAGACTGGCCTCAAACTCACAGAGCTCCACCTCCGCCTACCTCTGCCTCCAGAGTGCTGGGATTAAAGTCATCTGCCACCAAGCCCAGTTTAAACATACCATTTTTCCGCTGGGTAGCCTTGAACTCCTAATCCTCCTGCCTCCATCTCCCAAGACCTGCCATTACAAGTGTGTACCATCATACTCAATTTTCATTTTCTCATTTTTGTGCTAAATAAAGGTAATGGGTGCAGAATGTACCAAAATACTGCTACACTGTACATTTCAAATGCTGTTATGGAACCGGGCTATGTTAAATGTTATGCTGTGTGACTTTAAAAAAAATATATTTATTATTTTTTTTATGTGTATGCGTGTATTGCCTGCATGGAGGTGAGTGCGCTCGTGTAGTGCAATGCCTTGGAGGTCAGAAGAGGGCTTTGGACTCCCCTGGAACTGGAGTTATGGATAGCTGTTAGCTGCCATGTGGGTGCTGGGATTCAAACCCGGGTCTTCTGCAAGAACAACTAGTGTTCTTAACCTCTGAGCCATCTCTCCAGCCTGCTGTGACTTTAACAACAACAACAACAACAATAATAATAAAAACACAGCTGGCCTGTAATCTCTGCAGGAGTTCAAAGCCAGTCTGGTCTACACAGTGACACTGTCTCAAAAAAAGAACAGCTGGGTGTGGTGGCATACACCTTCAACCCTAGCACTCAGGAGGCAGAGGCAAGCAGTCTGAGTCCCAGGCTAGCTAGGGCTCCATGAGACACTGTCTCCAAAAGACAAAAACAAATCATTTTTTTTTCCTCTTTTCAATATAGAATTAGTCTTCATAAGTAACTGTTCACTAGACATAGAATTCTACCACCCGGGGTCTGCTTTTAATCCAGAGACTGTAATGACAATACACATCAGCCACAACGTCTACCTCAAAGAATTCAGGAGCTACATGAGGGTTTTTTTTGTTTTTGTTTTTTAATTATTAGGAAAAAAAAGGATTTAGCCAGCAACATGGCTCAGTTGATAAAGGTGCTTTGCTCCAAACTTGATGACCAATTTGATCCCTGGGACTTATATGGTAGAGAGAACTGATTCCTTCAAGTTGTCCTCTGGCTTCTATATGTATGCCACGGTGTGTATATGAGTGCTGATTCCTTCAAGTGTCCTCTGGCTTCTACGTGTATGCCATGGTGTGTACATGAGTGTGTGTGTGTGCACGCGTGTACACACACGCGCACACACACTAAATAAATTTAATTTTAAAAAGAGAAAAACATTTAATCTTCATTTTGACACTGTGAAGGATATAACATGAGAAAGTCATTTGTCTGCACTCCACACAGAACAATCCAGACCTGAGTGAGCATAATGGCTGGCAGAGCTCCACCTCGGAAGGGGCTACAGAGGTGTCATTACTCCATTAGGGCTAATGGTTATTGATCTGGCCTCCTGGAAGAACTGGCAGGGGGAAAAAAAAACAGGATGACAGAGAGTAAGGATTTTAAAACCTATTGATGTCTCTAGGAAGATCTGATTATAAAATTAAGACTGCCTTTTGCCACCCTGATTCCCCAGTTTTAACACTGCCTAACCCAGTAACTTCAAGGAAATTAGAAGCCCAGTACCTTTTCTCCCCAGGAGGCAAGTACCAGTGGCCTACTTAGTATATTAACTTCTCAGGAGGCCCTTAAAAGCCAAAAGACAAGATGGTCCAGATGTCTCCCCACTGCCCACAGGGATGTTTTTCAAGATCCCTAGCAGATGCCTCAAACTGCAGATAAACACTGTATCTACCATACATATCTGTGATAAATTTAATCTCTAAACTGGGCACAGTGAGAGTAATTATAACAACAATTACAACAGACTACAACAGATGTGTAAGACTTTATTACATTTTAATCTTTTCAGATTTGTGATTGGCCAAGGGAAAGTAAGATAACAGAAACTAGAAACATGGATAAGGGGGAGTTACAATATCATCTACCAAGGCAGAAACATCTAGGCATTTGCTCTCCTTAACTGCAAGATTACATATCTATCTTACGTGACCCAACCAGCCACTGTTTCTATATTGTTCGCCTCATAAAACTACCGTTCTGCATGGATTCAGTGTCATTCCCAAGACAACTTCCCAACACGAAACTAGATCTCAAACCCTTTATCATCAGAGGCCTGGCCTACCAGCAAAGCGCAACTGGGGTGGCAAAACTGGATTTCTTTCTTCTTTCTAAGTTACCACATGATTGAAAAAACTTTTCTGGGACTGGGGATTGAACCTGGGGCCTCACACATGCCACTGGGTTACTACACACGTGAGAAACAGATCAGTAGTTACCACTTTGGAGTTACCTACTACGCTTTCTGGTTTCCAAATAGGTATTGTGTCCTTTTCACAGACAAGAAAACGGGGAGTCAGAGGTAAGGCTCTATCCTCAAAAACCACAGTTAATAGAAGAAAAAAAGGTCTATTTTGCAAACCACTCTTCCCTTCAGTCTTGTCAGAAAATAAGAGACACAAATGGGGCAGAATACAACCTTTCTACACTGGGGTATATATTCTTATTTAAAAACACCTTCATTGGCCAAGCACAGGGGTGCATGCCTTTAATCCCAGCACTGGGGAGGTAGTGGCAGAGGCAGAGGCAGGTGGATCTCTTGTGAGTTCAAGGCCAGCCTGGTCTACATAGTGAGTTCCAGGACAGCTGGGAACACAGGGAGACCCTATCTCAGACCCCCGAAAACAAAACAAAACAAAATGAAAACAAAACTACACATACAAAAACCTTCGTTCACTCATTGTGGCATTTTAAAAAATGAGCTGAATGCTTTAAGACATGAAAGTGTCATCAACTTTTGTAACAAAAGTAGAAGAAACAGGAAGGCAACTGGGCCTATGTGAGGTCTTGTATGTCTAAAGGGAACTGAAATTTTTATTTTTTAGACCAATTCCTATCTGGTAGAGGATGAAGTGTTTAATGCCACCTGGCTTATCGACTCATTTCTGCATTACCTTGGACAAATGCCAACTGAAAGCTCCCTACCAGCCCTCAGGTGCATTGCAGCCTCTGTGTCATTGTGTGTGACATCACTGGGTTGCTATGGATATAGGTGCGAGGTCACTCACTCTCCTGCAGAACTGAAATAGGGAAAAATTAAAAGTCTAAGTATGATAAAGGGAAAATATTTCCAATATTGATGACCTACAGGCAGTTCAGTTTGCATCACCGGAACATTAAAGCCTTATGAAATAGCAACTGTAACATGTTCATACAGCAGTATTTCCCATTTGAAACCCAATTCTCTTTCATAAGATGAAAAGCTTGTTTTTGTAGCTGGTTTTAATTAGGAAAGCGTAAGCACCGTGGTTTTTGGAAACCAGTAAAATTATCCAAATATTAATGAGTAAAAATCTCTCTCCTGCTTCGTTTGAACAGGTTTAACAGGCAAGGCATACTACAGCATCCAGCGCATGCCAGAGATGCATCTTAAAACCTTTGTTACATAAGGTAGGAAGTTAAAAATTAAAGGAATGGAAAAAAAACAATTATTCATTTTTCTACATTTAATTTTGCCAATATTCAGTACTTCCCCCTCCTCTAGTAATCAAACTGGTCCCCAACTCACTGGATTAAGTGTTACTGACAAAATGGTGCAAATGGGTAGCAATCTGCAGCCCAGAGAAAAATCGGACAACTGTTCAGTATTCCAGTATTCCCTTTTCATCAGGGTGAGGATGCCTTGGCTTGAAGAAGTAAAAAAGAGAAACCCTCAGATGCATCTAATAAAATTTTTTTAAAAAGACTTTTTCCCCTTTAAATAACTCCTCCCAGCCGCCACCCAGTCTAGGCTCTCTGCAATATGACAACCGCAGAATCTTCTGGAATGGCTTGATACTGCCTCCCACCACCGCTTTGTTCGCAGTATCAGATCAGTTAGGTTTTTTTTTTTCCAACTTATAGGATTTTCAGCAGACGTGTGCCTGCATTCAAAAAAGAAATAGCATATGTCACAGATGGAAACGGTCAGCTAACCTTCACAACCTTTATTTTAAGTGCCTAACCCTTTTCAATTAAACAAAATGAAGAAAAAGATGGTATATGGAGGACCATGAATGATAAAAGGCCAGAGACACACTTCTCCCTTCCCTCCTCAAAGCTTTAGGGAATGGGCCAAGATAAGCCTTTTGTTAAGAAAAAGGTGTTGCAAGGTGGTTTCGATTTTGCACCACTGAGCCCGAATTTTCAGGAAAAAGTCAGCATTTTTACCCCCTTCCCCGGAGGTTCTTTAAAGAATGTATCAGTGGGGCAGGAGATCGCGGATTGGGGTGGGGAGGTGGAAAACTGAGAGACCTGCGGAGTGAATGGGAAAGGCGCCGCCCAGACACCAGGGAGAGAAAGAGGAACCGCATCCATGCGGTCCCCCGCCCCCACGCCTAGCCTGGGAGGAGGGGAAGTGGGGCACAAAGGATGAGCATGGCCCCCAGCTCGGGTCCCCACACGCCCAGGGTCACCGAGAGACCCCCGCAACCCAGAAAACCCCTGCAAAGCCCCGCCCCAGCCCCGAAACCGGGAAGGGCCCCGGGGACGCAGGGCCAGGAGGCCGCGTCACCACTCGGGTCCTTCGATCGTTTGTGGGGACCCGTCCCCTCCCAAGGAGTGACATGGGGAAAGGATCCTTCCAGCCACTACAGGGCGACGTGCCCCTGCGCCTGATTTGCACGCTGCGGAGCGCAGTGTTGGGAGCGGCCCGGGCGAGGCCGAGGGGGGAGGGGAGGAGACACTCACGTTCTTCATGGCCGCGGCCATGTCGTCGTAGCGCTCCGCCTGCTCGGCCAGCCGGGCTTTCTGCACCAGTTGCTCGCGGTCCACCATCTTCGCGGTGCTGGAGAAGAAGAATCGGGCGGGAAAGAAAGGAACCGAAGACGGCCTTCAAGGGCTTTTGGAAGAAAAGAAAGGCGCGGCTTGCAGCCCGTGTGTCGGAGCGACCGACCCACGAAGCGGGAGACTGAGGTGACGGCGCGAAGTAGGCTGCACGAGCTGCGACCGCGGGACCCGGCGCGAGGCGGCTGCGGCTGCTGTGCGTGCCGCGGGCGGACAACCCCCTGCGGTCCCGCCCACACGGGTGACGTAGCGTCCCGCCCACTCGTGCAAGCGCGCCCTCCGCCCAAACCCCGCCTAGGCACCGCCCGACCCTACTCTAAGTGGGCTTCTCCCACTCCTACTGGAGCCCGCGATGGCTCACTGCTGTTTTTCTGAGCGTCTCTCCAAGTCTCCACTGACCCCCAAGACGCTCCCCTTTCTTCACTTCACCCCAGTTCCTTGCCTCAGCCTTCAAACGCTCCTACCCCTCCCTCTTCGCTTCCTCCACCCCCGTCTAGCCTCTGGCGCGTGGGCTTTTGGGAATTGCAGTTCGGACCTCCGGAAACTGACAGGCTGAAGAGACCAAGGACAAAGGGGCGGTGGAAACTACAACTCCCAAGGGGCCTAGCGCGAAAGCGGACGGGGTGGGGGTGGGGTCTAAACCCACGACCGCTGGGGACCCCTGGCGGGGACGCTGCCAGCATCAGTCCGAGGGAGTGCTGATTCACGGCCCCGCCCCAAGTCTGGGCAGTTGAGAGGGGAGGAGGCCACGGCCTCAGTTCTGGACCGTTTCTGAAACTGAAGTAGCTGGCAGTGGTGGGTGGGTGAGTGGGTGGGTGGGGGAACATGGATGTAGGGGAGGCAAAACAAGAATGCAGACACTGAATCCAAACTGCCCAGCCACCATCATGTCTGCTTGAAGGGTGCAACCCCTGGAGAACTGTCACACACACACTAAGATTGCTGTTCCCATGATGCACCTTGACATCGGGCATGACTGCTTGAAATCATGGAATGACAAATATCCGCCGAGCATAGTGGTTAATTTTCCCTAAGTGATGCAGCTGTCTGCAGGCTGACCCTCGAGGACCCCCTTCTTCCTCTACAGTGGAGTACTGAAGATTCAGTTCACTGGACCATCGCCTGCTCCATAGCTCACATACCCCACAGTTTTGATTGCATATTTTTTGTTGTTTTTGTGTGTTGTTTGAAACAGGGTTTCATAGGGCCCAGGATGGCCTTGAATTTCTTATGAAACTAGAAGCTGGCCTTGAATGAATTCTGATCCTCTTGCCTCCAGGTCCCAAGTGTCGAGATTGCCCCGACATTTCAGAACCTACTGTGTTGAAATTACTGTGCTAAGCCAATGGGGCACTGCAATAAACAAAACAGACAAAACACTCTGCTCAAGAAAATAGGGGGAAAGGGTTGTATCTCAGTAGAGTGCTTGCCTAGCCAAAGTCCTGGGCTCTGATCCTAACACTACATAAATCAAATGTGGTGGGACGCCCCAGAATCCCAGCACTGAGGGGAAGGCAAGAAGATCAGAATTTCAAGTCATCCTTGGCTACGTAAGGAACTGAGGCCAGCCTAGGTTACAAGAGACCCTAGAGATGCTGAAGACACGGTTATCAAAGGACCCAGTTCAGTTCCCAGCACCCACATGGTGGCTTACAAGGCTAACAGCCATCTGTAACTCCAGTTCCAGGGGATCCATCAACCTCAACTGGTCTCTACAGGGATTAAATACATGGGTGCTCATACATACATGCAGGCAAAACACTCATGCACATAAAAGGTACTTTTTTTTTTTTTTTTGAGATAGGGTTTCCCTGTGGCCCCAGGGGGCCTGGAACTATATAAACCAGCTCTATATAGACCAGGCTGGCCTCAAGCTCACAGAGTTCCAGATGCCTCTGCCTCCCAAGTGCTTGGATTAAAGGCATGTGTGCCCACCATGCTTGGCCCAATAAGTAGTTTAAATAATAGAGACCCTGGGGGGGGAAGAAAAAAGAGAGAGAGGGGCTGGGGAGATTGTTCAGTGGTTAACAGCGTTTGCTGCTCTTACAGAGGACTAGAATTGGCTTCCCAGTACCCCTGTCAAGAGGCTCACAAACTCCTGTAACTCTAGCTTCAGGGATTTTATGCCCTCTTATGGTCTCTCAGGTACCAGCACACGTGTACATACACACAGATGCACACACACAATAAATTTTTAAAAAAAAGAGAAAAGAGAAAATAAAATAGGGCCAGGCATGGTAGTACACATCTGTATTCCCATCTCACTGGAGGCTGAGACAGGAGAAGCTTGAGTTCCAGACTAGCCTGGGCCACATAGTGAGGCACTATCTTAAAACAGGGTGAAGAGGGTATAGGGGTAGTTATGCGATAGACCTTGTGTTTAGTTTGCTCAAGACCCTAGACTCAAGCCCCAGTACACCCAAAATAAATGCAAAGAGGTAGAGTATGTTTTAAAGGCAGTAAGAAATAAAACATAAAGACTATGAAGGGTCTATAAAATCTAGAATGCATTTCTGTGAGAGAATCTTCCAGGCTCTGTGTTATTAGCTAGAGAACTGATTCATGTACTCAAGGAATTTAGAACTGTTAAATCTAGTAAACTTTTAAAAAAATTTTTGTCGTTTTGAGACAGGGTCTCCCTGTAGCCCCAGCTGGCTTGACTCAGACATAGTTATTGAATAGGCTGTCTGGTGTTTCTTGGCATCCTGATGGGATTGGGACTCCAAGTACAAGGGACACTAAATGACAGGCTAAGGAATTCAGGGGTTGAGTTTTTGCTGTTATTTTATTTTTTGCTGTGTGGAGACAGTAACCCAAGGTCTTACCTATGCTAGGCAAATGCTCACAACTGAACCACGTCCCCAGCCCTGGAATACTTTTATTAATTTTTAAAAATATTCTATTTTGTTATTTTTTATTTTATGTGTATGAGTGTATTGCCTGCGTGTATGTAAGTGCACCCATGTCATGCACTGCCCACAGAGTTCAGAAGAGGGTGTTGGATCCCCTGGAACTGGACTTAAGGACGGTTGTTAGCCACCATGTGGGTGCTGGGAATCAAACCCGGTTCCTCTGCAAGGACAGCCAGTGCTCTTAATTGCTGAGCCATCTCTCCAGCCCCTTATATAATTTTTGAAAAATGTCACGTCCCAGGACTCAGGAGGCAGAGGCAGGTAGATCTCTGTGAGTTCGAGGTCAGCCTGGTCTACATAGGGAGTTCCAGGCTAGCCAAGGCTATATAGTGAGACCATCTCAAAAAAATTTTTATCAAATGTATGAGTGTTTTGCTTGCATGTATATTTAGGCATACCACATGCGTACAATGCCCTTGGAGACCAGTAAAGGGTGTCAGATCCCCTGGAGCATGTGGGTACTAGGAACTGAACCCCAGACCCAGAAAGAATAGCCAGTGTTCTTAATTTTATTATTTTTTTTATTTTTTGTGTATGCATGTATTGCCTGCATGTAGGTAAATGCACCTGTGTCGTGCAGTGCCCTCAGAGGTCAGAAGAGGCTGTCAGATTGCCTGGGACTGGAGTTACAGACAGTTGTTAGCTGCCATGTGGGGGCTGGGATTCAAACCTGGGTCTTCTGCAAGAACAGCCAGTGTTCTTAACCGCTGAGCCGTCTCTCCAGCCCAAGCAGCCAGTGTTCTTATCCACCGAGCCATCTCTCAAGCTTCTGTTTTTAATTAATTTTTAATTAATTTTATGTGTATGAGTGTTTTGCCTGCATGTATGTAGGTGTACCATGTATAAGCAATGCCCACAATGGCCAGAAGAGGACGTCAGATTCCCTGGAGTTAAGAACAGATGTTAGCCACCATGTAGGTGCTGGGAACCAAACCCAGGTTCTCTGCAAGAGCACCCAGTACTCCTAACCATTGAGCCGTCTCTCCAGCCCTAGAATTTCTTTCTTATTCACCTAAACCCCTCCTCTTCCCAGGAATTAAGTTATTTTAAAATAAAAACAGAGCTTCCGCTGGGCGTGGTGGCACACACCTTCAATCCCAGCACTTGGGAGGCAGACACAGGCAGATCTTTGTGAGTTTGAGGCCAGCCTGGTCTACATAGTGAGTTCCAGGACAGCTGTGGCTACAAGGAGACCCTGTCTCAAAAAAGACAAAAAAAAAAAATGGCAAAAACCCCCAGAGCTTCTGGGGTTCTGGAGAGATGAGATGGCTCAGTCATCAAGAGTGCTCACTACTCTTACAGAGGGCTCAAGTTCAGTTCCCAGCATCTCCATCAGGTGACTAACTGTAACTCCAGCTCCAGGGTATCTGATGCCCTCTTCTGGCCTCTGGAGGAACCTGCATTTGTGTGCACATACCCACACACAGACACAAACACATAGCTAAAGATAAACAATATTTTCAAAAACCAAAGCTAGCCATGTATGGGGCACATGCCCTTAATCTCAGCACTTGGGAGGCAAAGGCAGGCAGATCTCTGTGAGTTTGAGGCCAGCCTGGTCTACACAGTAAGTTCCAGGCCAGTCAGAGCTACATAGTGAGACCCTATCTCAGAACAAAAAACAAAAACAGTAAAAACTTCTGATATATTTTATGATTTTATTTATTTATTTTTGTTTGTTGATTGGCTGCTAACTTGTTAGTTTGTTGTTTTGTTTTTTTTTCCCACCTTTCTCCTTTATTTTATAAACTGTAGGTTTTTCATTTTGAGACAGCCTCACGTAGTTTAGGCAAGCCTCAAACTATGTAGCCAAGGACCAAGGATGACCTTGAACTCCCAACTCTCACTGCCTCCATCTCAAAGGTACTGGGGTTGTGGGCATCTCTACTGCATTGCTTCTTTGGTTTCTCTCTCTCCCTCCCTCCCTCTTTCCCTCCATTACTCTCTTCTTCCCTCTCTCCCTCCCTCGCTCTGTTGTTTGTTTGCCTGCTTTGAAACAGAGTAGCTAGCCACTGTTTCACACAGTAGCCAGGCTAGCCTGGAACTTATTATGTAGCAGGGCGTGGTGTCTAAAGCCTTTAATCCCAGCACTTGGGAGGCAGAGGCAGGTGGATCTCTGTGAGTTTGATGCCAGCCTTGTCTACATAACGAGTTCCAAGCCAGGTGGGGCTACAGGGAGACCCTGTCTCAAAAGACCAAAAACAAATAAATAAAAATAAATAAGAACTTTTTTTTTTTTGGTCTTTTAGAGACAGGGTCTCCCTGTAGCCCCAGCTGTCCTGGATTCTCTATAGAGACCAGGGCTGGCCTCGAATTCACAGAAATCCACCCGCCTCTGCCTCCCTAGTGCTGGGATTAAAGGCTTTAGACACCACGCCCGGCTATAAATAAGAACTTTTTAAAAAATGAATGAATGAGCTAGATGTGATTATCCCTGTAATCCTAGCATTTGCAAAACTGAGGCAGGAGGATTGCCCATAAGTTAGCAGATCAGGCTGGGCTACAGAGGGAGACTTTGTCTCAAAATTCCAAAAAGAGGGGGCTGGAGAGCTAGCTCAGTGGTTGAGCACACTGGCTGCTCTTGCAGGACCTGGGTTTGGTTCCCAGCACTCATCTCAGGTGGCTCAAAACTACCTGGAACTCCAGCTCCAGGTGTCCAGTGCTCTCTTCTGGCCTCTTTGTGCACCCACACACAGCATACACATACAGACACACAGATTTTTTTAAAAAATGGTGGCATAGCCAGGTGTGGTGGCACATGCCTTTAGTCCCAGCATTTGGGAGGCTGAGGCAAGTGGATCTCTGTGAGTTCAAGGCCACCCTGGTCTTCATAGTGAGTTCCAGGCCAGCTGGGGGGCCACAGGGAGAACTTATCTCAAAAAATAATAATAATAATAAAAATAAAAATGTTTTTAAATGGTGGTACATGCCAGTAGGATATGCTGAAGGGGCAGAGGTAGGACAGTCATGTGTTTGAGGCCAGCCTAGGCTATACCTTATGCCAGGCATAGCAGTGCATGCCTTTAATCTCAGCACTCAGGAGGCAGAGGTAAGGGATTCCTGTGAGTTTCTGAAGTCAGCCTCGTCTACATAGCAAGTTCCAGGCCAGCTGGGGCTACAGGGAGACCCTGTCTCAAGACAAACAAACAAAAACACATCCCAAAAGGGGGCCAGCAAGATGGCTCAGATTGTAAAGGTGCTTGCTGCCAAGGCTGACAACCTGAGTTCCATCCCTGGGATCAACACCATGGGAGAAGAAAACCAACTCCCATAAAATAAAATGTCCTCTGACCTCCACACACATATGGCATGTACACACTCACACACACACACAAACACACTCACACACAAAATAAAATGTAAAAAGGAATAAATCTAAATGAATGAATGAGTGAATGAATGCAATGTGGGGGAACTGCTCTAGCAAGGGTATAAGAGATGGACTGAGTGGGAAGGGATTCTAGAAATAGTCCTATTCTCCACCGCCTCCAGCACAGGATCTGGTCTCTTCTCTTACCATACCACCCAGAAAAATTGAGTCCTACAGGCGAAAAACCCTCCCACTTCCTTCTGTCTCTTGTGGAGTCTCCTCCAAATCATTTTTCTTCCCTCCTCTTCTTGCCAGCAGTCCCTGATCCAGTCTGTCCTGGTTCATCACGGGGTGTGTGGGGATGAGTCTGTCCATTCTACCAAGGTTGTCCATGTGTGTAGTAAACATGTCAATAAACGGGGTGTGGTGGTGGATGGTACACCTGTTAATCCCAGGAGTTAGGAGGTAGAGGCAGGAGGATCAGCAGTTCACAGCAAAACTGGGCTACACAGTGAGCTCCAAGCTAACCTGGACTACATAGTGAGACCTTATCTCAAAATAGAAATGAAAGAGAAAATGGACTCAATGCATTATATATATGTAAGTTTATAGCTGTATGTATATATATGTAGCAACAATTAAAGAAGAGGACAAGAAATTGGGAGGGAGTATGGGGACATGGGAGGAGTTGGTGGGGAACTGGAAGGGATGGAAAACATGCAAAGAATACTCATGTATGAAATTCTCAAAAACACAAAAAATTTAAAAACAACAAAAATACAATAAAGTTATCTTTAGATACAGTGTGCAAATTTAAGTTGTACAAAAAATAACTTTCCTTTCTGAACAGAAAAAAACAGTGTATGAGAGAGAGAGGGAAAGAGAGAAAAAAAAAAAAAAAGTGTATGAGAGAGAGAGGGAAAAAGAGAGAGAGAGAGAGAGAGAGAGAGAGAGAGAGAGAGAGAGAGAGAGAGAAAGGGTAATCTCACTGTTATGAAGTCTGAGGCAGGAGGATGGAAAGTTCAAGGCCCAATTAGGCTCCAGAATGGATTCAAGGACAGCTTGACCAACGTGGACCTTATCTCAAAGTAAAAAGATTTGTTTGTTTTTGAGACAGGGTCTCCCTGTACCCCAGCTGGCCTGGAACTCTGTCTGATTAATGCTGGAGTTAAAGGCCTGCACCACCACACTCAGCACTGTTTGTTGAGATGGTCTGTGCTCACCTCACACTCACTATGTAACACCAGGCTGTTCTTGAACTCCAGATCTTCATGACTCCACTCTGTGAGAGCTGGAGTTATAGATCATTACCATCAGGACAAGCTTAAGAAGTTACAAGAAGGGGAGTGGGTGGGATAGATGACTCAGAGAGTAAAGGTGCTTGCCACCCAAGCTTAGCAACATGAGTTCTCTCCCAGAAACCTACATAAAGGTAGAGAGAACCAAATGCACAAAGCTGTCCTCTGACCTCCACAAGACACACACACACACACACACACACACACACACACACACACACACACACACCCCAAAACAGTCTGGCATGGTGGTACATGTCTTTAATTTCAGCACTCAGTCAGGAAGTAGAGGCAAGAGGACGCCTGTAATTCGAGGCCAGCCTGGTCTACATAGCTAGTTCCAGGCCAGCCAAGCCTACAAAGTGAGACCCTGTCTAAAAAAACAAAAGACAGAAAACATGAAAACATGTAGCTGAGGATGACCTTGAACTTCTGAGCCTCCTGTCACCGCCTCCCAAGTGTTGGGATTGCAGATATGTACCACACCTGGTTTATGCAGTGCTAGGGATCGAACCCAGGGCCTCATGTATGCTAGATAAGGACTTGACCAACTGAGCTACATCATACTGAGCTGCATCTCCAGCCCCATCCCTGTTTGTTAGACTAGAAAGCAAAGGCACAGAGAGGCTGTGTGACATGCCCAAGTTACACAGCCATTGACTAGTTGAATGTGCATTGAAACCCAGGCAAACCATTTGGACTCCCAGCAGCAGAGTCACCCTTTCCTGCTCCAGTTTTGAGGCCATTTCTCTCTTGGCATCTGTTCAGAAAAAGAGGGAGGGGCCTTGGCTGTGCTGGCTGATCTGACACAAGGGCACCCTCCATCCTTTCTCTGGTGCTGGAGGACATGACCTTCTAATTGCATCTTCTCTGGCTGAGTTGGCAGACAAGCAGCCCAGGTATGGAAATCAGTGCCGAGCAGCTTCTATGCAGTCATAAATCATCGCAGCCCCGTCCCCTGGCTGCTAGCTTCTTCCTGAGGCTGGAAACCTCCCCATTAGTGCAGAGCTGGCCACAGCAGCTGCAGCATCTTCCCCAGCCTGTACTCTTAGAACATTTCTCCATCATTTCAGCATGGATAGCCTGCAGTAGGGGCAGAAAATCATGGGTTCACATACAAAGGATGATAGGAAAATCTCAGTGGGCAGCCTCTTCTGTGGATCCTGGGCCAGCAGAAGAGGCCTGTGCTGTGAGGCAGGACTCAAATGTTGAGACTCTGACTTTGTCATTGAACTTTAAGGATGACCTTGGGCAAGTCACATTATCTCTCTGGGTCTCAGATTGTGAAGCTATAAAAAAAAAAAAAAAGAAAGAAAGAAAGAAATTGGGGACGGGAGAGATGGCTCTGCAGTTAAAAGTGCTTTCTGATCTTTCAGAGGACCTGAGCTCAGTTCCCTGCATCCACATAGGTTGGCTTACAACCATCTGTAACTCCAGCTCCTGGGGAATCCAACACCTCTGGTCTCTACCAGCGCCTGCACTTACATGAACATGCCCCCTCAACACATACACACACACACACACACACACACACACACACACACACACACACACACTCACTAAAAAACAAATACTTTTTAAGGAAAAAGGAAATAACTTGAATGGTACTTATATTTAATGTTTTAAATTAGAAAGTGTTAATTTTATGGGTACAAGTGTTTTGCCTGCATGTATGTAAGTGCATCATGTGCATGCAATGATTATGGAGGCCAGAAGAAGGCATTAGATCCCCTGGAGCTGGAGTTACAGACAGTTGTTAACCCCCAGGTGGGTGCTGGGAACCAAAAACAGGTCCTCTGCAAGAACAGCCAGTGTTCTTAACTGCTGAGCCATCGCTCCAGCCCTATTTTTGAAATATTTAAATTATGGGACTAGAGAGAAGTCTCAGTGATTTAGGGCTGCTGGCTGCTCTTGCAGAGGACCCACATTCAATTCCTATCACCCATCTGGGGGCTAACAACCATCTGTAACTCCAGTTCCAGGGGATCTGATACCATCTTCTGACCTCCATGGGCTTTGTACAACATGGGTCCACTTACATACATGCAGGCAATACATTCACACACTTAAAATAAAAATAATAAATTATGTGTATGTGTGTATATGTACACATGAGAGCATGTTCCCACAGGAACTAGAAGAGGATGTCAAATTCCCTGCAGTTGCAGCTACAGGCAGTTATGAGTTGCCTGACCTCAGCACTGGGAACTGAACTCTGGTCTCTGGAAAAGTAAGAATAGCTTGTAACTGCTGAGCCAACCCTCTAGCCCCATGAATATTTTTTTTTTTTACGTGTGTATGTATGTGTGCATGTTTGTGTGTGTTCAGGTGCATGAGTATACACAAGAGGACAAACTTGGGTGTCATCTTCAGGACTGCCATTGACGTTCTTTGAGACAAGGCCTGTCATTGTCCTGGAGTCCCCTGATTAGGTAACCTGGCTGGCCAGTGAGTCCCATCTCCACTTCCCCAGCGCTGAGATTACAAGCACACACTACCATACCCAGCATTTTGTCTTGGGTGCTGGGGATTGAACACAGGTCCTCATGCTTGCAAGGCAATCACTTTACCAACTAGGCCATCTTCCCAACCTAGATGCATGCTTCTTAAGGTATGCCATTCTTTAATAGGTGAGATGGCTCAGCAGGTAAAAGCACTTGCTGCTTAAGTCTGATGACCCCAGAACCTATGGTAGAAGGGAGAACTGACTCCCAAAAGTTATCCTCTGACCTCCACATGTACATTGTGGCATGCATGCATGAGCACACACACACAAATAATAATAGTAATGATAATAATAATAATGATAATAATAATAATAATAATTTTTAAGAAGATCCTTGGGGCTAGAGAGATAGCTTGGGTTAAGCATGCTGGCTGTTCTTGCAGAGGACCTGGGTTCAATTCCCAACATCCACATGGCAGCTAACGACCATTGGTAACTACACTTCCAGGGTCTGACGCCTCTTCTGGTCTCCACGGGCATTATATGCATGTGGTAAACCTACGTACATGCAGGCAAAACACCCACATATACACACACAAGAAAGAAAGAAAGAAAGAAAGAAAGAAAGAAAGAAAGAAAGAGAGAGAGAGAGAGAGAGAGAAAGGGAGAGAGAAAGGGAGAGAAAGGGAGGGAGGGAGGAAGGAAGGAAGGAAGGAAGGAAGGGAGGAAGAAAGAAAGAATAGAAAGAAAAATCTTCCAATCTGAAACTGGGCATGGTGACTCACACCAGTAATCCTAGCAGTCTAAAGGCTGAAGCAGGTGGATTGCTTCAAATTCAAGTCTATGAGCTATATAGTGTCAAGACAGACTGGGCTAGAGAGTGAGACCCTGCCTCAAACAACAATAACAACAAAATCCTCCAATCTAAGCTAAAGGTGATGGTGCACATCTGTGGTCTGAGCTGCTAAGAAGGCTGAGGCAGGGGAATCCCTTGAACCTACAGGTTCCAGACCAGCCTGGCAACATAACAAGACCCACCTAAAGAGGGGAGAGGGGGGGCTCAGCAGTTAAGAGCACTGACTGCTCTTGCAGAGGACTCAGGTTCAGTTCCCAGCACTCATATGGTAGCTATCAACTGCCTATAACTCCAGTTCCAGGGGATTAGATGCCCTCTCGAGGTCTTCTTGGGCACTGCATACACATGATGCACATACATACACTCAGGCACACACACATACACAAAAAATTTTTAAATACACCTTTTTTTAAAGAGAAAAGATTTTGCAGTTTCTGGAAATAAGACTTTCAGCTAATCCCTCTGTATCAGTATCTTCCCATCTGCCTCAGTGAAAGCTCTGAAAGGTTTTTGCAAATGTGCGTTCTAGCTTCTCCATCTGTTGATTTGGCTACATCATGAAAACTACACCCATCCATCACATGTAGGCCAAACACTCTACTCCTTCTCTAGAGGAACAGTTAGGCCTGTCCTAGTGGCACATGCCTGCAATGCCAGCACGGCTGGAGGATCAGAAGTTCAAGGCGATCCTTAAATCCATAGTGTGAGTTCAGTGTAGGTTACATGAGACTTTATCTGAGGAGGGAAACAAAGACTAACACATGATGGGTGTGCTGACTCATACCTATAGTCCAAGCACTTGAGAAGCAGAGGCAGAGGGACTGAAATGAGTTGGAGGCCAGCTGAGACACCTAGGCTATATAGTAACGCCTTGCCTTAAAAAGCTACACACATGGCCAGGCATGTTGGAACACACCTTTAATCCTAGCACTCTAGGGGAAGAGGCAGGCCAATCTCTGTGAGTCAGAGGCTAGCCTGGTCTGCACATTGAGTTCCAAGTCTATATAGTGAGACCTTTTCTAAAACACACACACACTAGGTTTCTAGGCTACAAACTAATGCCTTGTTTCAAAGGGTCTGAAATGAGTGTTTTGGCACTTGGACCTCCAATAGAGGGCCAAAGACTCATGACTCATGGAAGAGGGGTTTGTTTTGTTTTTTGTCTTTTTGAGACAGGGTCTCCCTGTAGCTCCAGCTGGCCTAGAACTTACTATGTAGATCAGGGTGGCCTTGAACTCACAGAGATATGCCTGCCTCTGCCTCCCAAGCGCTGGGATTAAAGGTGTGTGCCACCATGCCCAGCCTGATTCAGGTGGTTGTGAGCCATGCAATGTGGGTACTGAGAACCAAATCCAAGTCCTCTGAAATGCTTTTAACTAAGGAGCCATGTCTCCAACCCACTTTTATTGCACTTATTTATTTTGTGTGGGGAAGGGGCACAAATGTGGAGGTCAGAGGATAACTTGTGGGAATGGGTTCTCTCATTCTACTATTATGGGGCCTGGGGATCAAACTCAGGTCATCAGGCTTGGCAGCAAATGCTTTAATCTGCTGAGCCATCTTGCTGGACCCCAGCCTTGTCTCTGAATGTGGAATTTCAGACCAGCTAGGGCTATAGAGTGAAACCCTATATAGGAAAAAAAGAGAATAAAATATGAAAAAAAAACCACAGCTCAAATAATGAGACAAATTATCTATATTCAAAAGACAAAAGAGGAAAGGAGTCTTAGCTAAAAAAGTTCACTGAATCTTGAGCTCTGTGAATGTGAGTCAAGTGCTTTACCAATCTATATATTTGGTTCCCCCTAAGATGTAAACTGAAACATGTACCTAGCCCTTGGAACTATGCTGTGGATAGAATGGCAGTATATGTATATATGTGCGTGTGTGTCTGTGTCTGTGTGTCGGAGTGTGGGGGTGTGTACATACAGGTATGTGCATAGGTGCATGTGGAGGCCAGAATGTCTTCCTCTGTCACTTTCCATGTTTATTTATTATTTATTTATTTAAATTTTATGTGTATGAGTGTTTTGACTGCATGTATGTAAGTTCACTACATGTGTGTAATGCCCTCAGAGGTCAGAAGAGGATGTTGGATGCCTTGGAACTGGAGTTACAGATGGCTGTTAGCCACCATGTGGGTGCTGGGAACCGAACCTAGGTCCTCTATAAGAACAGCCAGTGCTCTTAACTGCTGAATCATCTCTCCAGCTCCTCCATGTTATTTTTTGAAGCAGGGTCTCTCACTGAACCTGGAGCTCACTGACTGGACAGCAAACTCCAAGGATCCTCTGGTCTCCACCTCCCCAAGCTCCAGGACTACAGATACGTGGGTGCTGGGGATTTGCACTCAAGTCCTCATGTTTGTGTAGTGAGCACTTTACCCACTGAGTCATTTTCCCAGTACTAGTCCCTAGAATGGTAGCATTCAACTTGGTACAAGGGTCTGAAAAGTGTTTTAATACTTGGAACTCCAACAGAGGACCAAAGACTCATGACTCATGGAAAAGTTACAGTGTTAGAGACAGGGAAAGACTGCTGCCAACATGCAGGGAGACAGTGTTTGGAGTGTTTAGAGGATGCCTAACTGCAGAAGGTCCATTAACTCCAGATTCCAGTGCAATTCAAATAATCTCTCTCCTTCCTTCCTTCCTTCCTTCCTTCCTTCCTTCCTTCCTTCCTTCCTTCCTTCCTTTCCTTCCTTCTTTTTAAGACAGGGTCTCCCTGCAGCCCTGGCTAGCCTGGAACTTGCTATGTAGACCAGGCTGGCCGTGAACTCATGGAGATCCACTTATCTCTGCCCCCAGAGTGCTGGGACTAAAGCTGTGTACCACCACATCTGGCCAAGCAATCTTCTTTATTTGATGTTGTTTTCCCTATAACTAAATAATCACAGTAAAATTTGATTATGAAATTATACAGGGGACTAGGGTTACAGCTCAGTTGGTAGAATATTTGCCTAGCATACAGGAAGCCCTGTGTTCATGTAAACTGGATGTAGTGGTGCAGGCCTATAATGCCAACACTCAAGAGATGAAAGTAAAAAGATCAAAAGTTCAGGGTCCCTGTGCTAGATAGCTTTGGTTGTCAATTTGACACGCCTGGGTAGAAGGAAACTCAATTGGGGGATTTCCTCCATTGAACTGATCTGTGACCATGTCTGTGGGGTATTTTCTTGATTGTTGAGTTAATGTGAGAAGGCCCAGCCCTCTGTGGGTGGTGCCACCCCTGGGCAGGCTGTTCTGTACTGTATAAGAAAACAGACCGAGAATGGGCCAGGGAAGCAAGCTAGTGAGCAGCGTTTCTCTGTGGTCTGTGCTCCAGCTCCTGCCTCCAGGTTCCTTCCCTGAATTCCTACCTTGGGCCCCCTGATGAACTGTGACCCAGAATATGTAAGCCAAAATAACCCTTTCCTCCCCAAGTTCCTCCCACTATTGGTCACAGTGTTTTGTCACAGCCAATGGAGAAACAAACTAGAACAGTCACCACTACAAAGTCAGGTCAAGGCCATCCTGGGCTTCATGAGACTCTGTCTCAAAATTAAACAAGGCAGAATAAGAGACTGGCAACAATAACTAACATTACAATGGAGAATTGGATATGATGGTACATACCTGTAATCTCAGTAATTGGGAGGTCAAGGCAGAAGGATTTATAAGTTGAAGGCCAACCTGGGCTACATGAGAAAAAAGTAAAAATTAAAAGGGGCCGGTAAGACGGTTTAGTGGGTAAAGGCACTTGCTGCCAAGTCTGATGACCTGAGTTGATCCCCAGGAGCCACATAGTGGAAGGAAAGGACTGACTCTGGCAAGTTGGCTTCCAATTGTCACCCTTGCTCTGCTGTGACAGCCCACCTTGACAAATAAATGAATAAAACGTAATAAAAATTTAAATCAGTACAAAGAAGGGAAGGAAGAAGAGAGGGAAGGAGGGAGGGAGGGAAGAAAAGAAAGTCATCTAGGCTTGGTGGCTCACATCTTTAGTCCTAGCACTCAGGAGGCAGAGAGAGGCAGATCTCTGTGAGTTTAAGGCCAAATTGCCTATGTAGGGAGTGCCAAGTGAGCCAGGGCTACATAGGGAAACTCAGTCTAAAACAAAAACAAACAAAAAGCAACAACAAAACAAAAAAACAAAAGAAAAAGAAAGAACTGTCTATAACATTCAAAGTGACCTCTCTCCTTAGCTAGAGCCCACCTTCCAAAGGTTCCACAGCCTCTGAAACAGCACCACCACCTAGGGAACATGAGCCTGGGGGAGGTCACTTCACATTTAAATCATAACAAGGGTGGTCCCTGAAAGCAGGTCAGGCTGAATTACCTGAAAAGAAAACCAAGTGGCCATGGAATCTTCTGGAAGCTGGCTGGAAGGGGTAAGAGAGCTGGCAGAAGTTATTCTGCAGAGTCAGCCCCAGCACTAATGCTTAGAAAGTACAAATCCCACTTGGTCACGTAATAGGACCGCAAGTGCTGACGCAGCAAGCAGACAGGAGCCTAGGATGCACCAGAGGTAGGCGGGAGGCATAGACACTCAGCATCAACTCCTGGCCCTGAACATGGGGATGGGCAAGGACAAAAGGCACCCTTTCCATCATAAGCCTTCTGTGAGTCAACATGACTCAGGGGCTAGGTTTCTGAGTCCAGCAGGTGCCTTCCCCATCCTGTTGCAGTTGGGGGTTGGCAGAGTGGAAGGGACAGCAAGAGGGATGTGTTCATCCAGAATAGGAATCCCTTATGCAGCATAGCAAACCTTGATGTCAGCCCTTACTGGCAGACATCCAGCCAAAGTGATTTGCCATTTCTTGGGGTCCTTCTTGCTTGGTGGAAAGAACCCTCACACAGCCACTATGATGTCTCCTTCCATTATCTGATGTTACAAGAGAAAGGATTACCATTTTTCCCTGTGCTACCAGAACGGGTGAAAGCCTTCTAATTTTTCAGAGCTGGGAACAGAATTCAGGGCTTCTGTCAAATTAGGACAGTGCTCTACTGTTGAGCCTCACTCCCAGCCCCTCCCTGGGGGATTCTAGGCAGGTGCTCTACCACTGAGCCACACCCCAGCCCCTCACTGGGGGATCCAGGCAAGTACTCCACTACTGAACCACAACCCAGTCCCTCACTGGAAGAGTCTAGGAACGTGTCAACTGAGTTACACCCAAGTTTCTACCACTGAGCTGGTCCCCAACCCTGTTTGAAGCCTTTTGTCTCCACACTGGACAACTGGACAGTCCATAGGAGAAAAGTTCTGACCACGCCCCCCTTCACCCTATCTCTCATTCTCTCTAATTCTATTTCCTTTCTTTCTTCCTTCCTTCCTTCCTTCCTTCCTTCCTTCCTTCCTTTCGAGACAGAGTCTGATGTAGCATAGGCTAGCTGGATTTACTATGTAGCCTAGGCTGGTCTTGAATGCCTGATTCTGCCTTAGCCTGGAGAGCTCAGATTCCAGGCATGTACCATCACACTGAGCCATGTGCTTTTCTCTCTCCATGCCTGTTGAATAATGGAGTAGAGAGATGGTAAAAAAGGATAATCAGGACATGGAGACTGAGCTCTTGATATTCTCACCCCACACGAGGAAACATGTATACCAGCAGGCATGGCGGTCAGAGAGTGTCTGGAATCCCAGCACTGAGGAGGCTGAGGCAAGAGGATTGCCTCAAGTTTAAGACTAGGCTGGATTACAGAGTGAGACCCTGTCTCAAAGAAACGAGAGAGAGAGAGAGAGAGAGAGAGAGAGAGAGAGAGAGAGAGAGAGAGAAATATCTAAGATCTTGGGATGTGATTCAGTGGTAGAATGTTTGCCTAGCATGTGCAAGGCACTGGGTTCAATTCTCAGAATTGGAAAAAGAAAGTTTATTTGGCTCCCGATTGCAGAGGCTGGCAAACCTAAGAGCAGGGCCATAACATCTGCACAGAATCTGGTGAGGGCATTCTTGCTGCATCTTAATATGGTAGAGAATATCAAAGACCAGACTGAATAAGTAAGCTAGCTTGACTTTCTTCTGCTCCTCTTGCTCCTGCTCTTCCTCCTCCTCATTACTATTATTGTTGTTGTTGTTTTGAGGTAAGGTCAGGCTAGTATGCAACTCACTATACCACCTGCTTCCAGCGTGCTGGTGTGAGCCATCCCTCTGGCTTTTCTTCTTACAATGCCACTAATGCCACCACCACCATATCATTCAGTTCCTGATTCTTTGCCAAAGGCCTTGCTACCAAACACTATACAGAAGGGGATTAGGGAGTTATGTCCACCCCTGTATATAGCCAAAAAAACCTGATTAATCTCAACCAAAGAGCTTTGCTTTTCTGCATCTCTGTCCCTCCTTTACAAAATGACAGACCAGTGATCCAGGGGCTTAGAACAAGCCATTTGGATAAATACTAAAACATTCTCCGTGCTGGATAGCTTTAGTGTCAACTTGACACACCTGGGTTGAGGGAACCTCAACTGGGGAATTGCCTTCATTGGACTAGCCTATGGCCATGTCTGTGAGGCATCTTCTTGTGTGATGTGGGAGGGCCCAGCGAATTGTGGGTGGTGCCACTCCTGAGCAGGTGGGCTTGTGTTGCATAAGAAAACAGGCTGAGCAGGGGCCAGGGGAGCAAACCAGTAAGCAGCATTCCTCCATGGCCTGTGCTCCAGCTCCTGCTTCCAGGTTCCTGCCCTGAGATCCTACCTTGGGCTCCCTAATGAACTGTGACCTGGGAGATGTAAGCTGAATAAACCCTTTCCTCCCCAAGTTGGTACTGGTCAGAGTATTTTGTTACAGCAATGAAGAAACAAACTAGGCCATTCTCCCAAGAGCCTTTGAACTCCAGTTATCCTGTCCATATCAGAAGCAGCGATGATACTGAGGGGATTTCTTGGCTCTCATTTGAATCAAGGGGATTTCCTGGGTTCTGGGAGCTAGGAGAGGATTAATAAACAGGTCCCAGAAGGGGGTTGGAGAAATAGTTCAGCAATTAAGAGTACTGGCTGCTCTTGTAGAGGACTGGGGTTCAGTTCCTAGCACCCACATGGCAGCTAACCACTATCCTTAACTCCAGTTCCAGGGGATCTGATGCCTTCTTCTGGCCTCAGTGGCCACTGCATGTAAATAGTGAAGGCATCGGCATATGGGATGGTGTGTTTGTACGTTGTGTGTGTAGGTCAGAGGACAATTTATGGAATCTGATCTCTCCTTCCACCTTTATATGGGTTCCTGGAATTAAACTCAGGTCATCAGGTTTGCATGAGAGAAAAGCTTACCCACTGAGTCATCTCACCAGCCCCTGAATGGTTTTTGAGACAGGGTTTTATCTATCTCAGGCTAGTCTTAAACTCGTTCCATAGCCAGGGATAACTGTGAACTTCTGATCATCCTGTTTCAGTCTCCCAAGTGCTGAGATTATAGCCGTGCACCACCACGGCCACCTTTTATTTTATTTTTGGTACAGGTCTTTAAATGAAGCCCAAGCTGTCTTTAAACTAGCTATGTAATCTAAGCTGGTCTTGATCTTGTGATCCTCCCACCTAAGCACCCTGAGTGCCTGCAAGCTGGCTCAGTGAGTAAAGGTGCTTGCCACCAAGGCTGCGTCCTGAGTTCTATCCCTGGGACTTATATCATAGAAAGATAATTGACTTCCTCAAGTTGTCTTCTGACCTCCACAGGTGCACTATAGCATATGCACGAGACAAAGACACACACACACACACACACACACACACACTACACAAAAATAAGGACATTTAAAAAATTTTTTTTAATTTATTTTTATTTTATGTGAATGCGTGTATTGCCTGCATGTAAGTAAGAGCACCCATGTCGTGCAGTGCCCAAGGAGGACAGAAGAGGCTTGTCAGATCCCCTGGAACTAGAGTTATGGACAGTTGTTGGCTGCCATGTGGGTGCTGGGATTTGAATCCGGGTCTTCTGCAAGAACAGTCAGTGTTCTTAACCACTGAGCCATCTCTCCAGCCCCATGGGAAATAATTTTTTAAAAATTTAAAATAAAATCAGGGCCAGGCATGGTGGCACACGCCTTTAATCCCAGAACTCAGGAGGCCGCACTGTGAAATCGAGGCCAGGCTGGTCTACATAGTGAGTTCCAGAACAGCTGAGTCTACAGGGTGACCATCTCAATAAATAAATAAATTAATTAATTAATTAAGACTTGGAGATAGCCTGGCATGTTAGAGCATGCTTGTAATGCCAGCACTTGGGAGGCTTTAGGCAGGAGGATCAGGAATTCAAGACCAGCCTGGGCTACATAGTGAAACTCTGTCATAAATAAAATAATGATTTGGAACTAAATATAGGACCCCGGAGATAACAAGGCTGGAGGGCTATGGTAGAGGTGGAGGGGACAGGTGGATCATCTGAGGTGGAGGAGGGAAAGAGCTGTCATCTATGAGCAAACTGTGAGCAAACAGGTGGCTGGGATGAACTTCAGAGGACCAGCAGGGAGGATTCTGCGAACCTGTTTCTCTGGGAAGTAGAAGCTGAAGTCATCTGCTGAGTCATGGCAGGAGGAGGGGAGGAGGCTGGAAAGCAGGTTGCTAGTTTCTACATGCTTCGGAAGAGAGTGGGAGTGTAGGCTTAGAAAGACTGGTCATTCAGCAACCAGCCCAGCTTGGAGGCCATGTACTAAGGGGCCAGCCACCTGTTTGGCCCTGAGGTTTTTCACTAGCAGCCCTAAACAGTGTGGGCCAGAGGCTGAGAGGATCAAAGTCAAACAACTATGGAGGAAAGGGTCACCCATGGCCAAGAGTACAGAGATTGGCCTAACCTTTGGACAGGTGGAGAGGGAGGAAAAGAATGAGAAAAAAACAGGGACACTGAAGAAAAAAAGACAAACTAAAAAGAGGTTCTCCTAGACACCTGGAAAACACTGGGGAATGTGGGACTGTCCTGGACCAGAGCTGAAGGCATACCTCAGTGGTACAGCCCCTGCCTAGAATCCCTCAGTAAGGGTCTGGGGCATGGCTCAGTGGTAGAACAACTGTCTAGAATCCCCTAGTGAGGGGCTGGGAGCATGGCTCAGCCTCAATGGTAGAGCACTTGCCTAGCATGAAAAAGGCTCTGAGTTCCATCCCCAACATGCAAGGATAATACAAAACAAAGCAAAAAGGGTCACTCTGTTTACAGAGGAATTATATCTAGAACTAGGCTTTGGGGGGTCAAGGAACAGAACAAGGCTCCAAGACTGGCATGCCAAGGAAGGGGCTTTGTCTGGTTGGTTTGGAAGAAGTCCCATGGCAACAAGGTAGCTGGTGGCTTAGATGATCCCTCCTTCCAGTTTTGGCTTCATTGGAGCCCCAGAACTCACTCATTCTGTTCTATAACTGTATTCTATGGGCATCATCTTTTACCTGTTTAAGATGTAGAGAGTTCAAATCTATGGGGCTGCATCATGAAGAAGTCAAAGGCTTAATCAGATTGGACCTTGACTGTGGCTGTCCTGTGACTTTTCCTGGGAAGATGTAATATCTATTTGACCTAGGTGTAGTGTCACATACCTGTAATCCCCACAATGGGGAGGTAAAGGTAGGAGGATTTAGGAGTTCAAAGTCATCCTTGGGCTACATAATGAGTTCAAGGCCAGCCTGGGCTACAAGAGACTTTGGAGATACTGGGAAGTAAGAATTCAGGGCAGAAAGGGGCGGGGGGCGGGGGAGGCAGACAGGGAGAAGGAGAGAAGGATCTGACAGAGGAACAGTCAGGAAGACAGACTGCTAGAGACAGAGACAGAAATGGAGGGAGAAAGGTGCTGAGCAAGCTGGCCAGATGCCAGAGCTATCTGGGAAGCTGCTGGGCTGGACCCAATCAGGACAAAATGGATGGCTACTTTTAGAAGGCAGAAGTCACCAGACTAGGCAATTGAACTGTCTCTTCTCTCTGTACAATCTGCACGAAAAGCCCAGCCTGGAGACAGGCACAGTGGTACATGCCTGTAATCCCAGCACTGGGTAGGTGGAAGCAGGAGGACTGACAATTCGAGGTCATCCTTGGGGTACATAGTGAGTTCAAGGATAGCCTGGGCTATTCAAGACTCTGTCTCCAAATCCAAACAAACAAAAAGACAAAGGCAGCAAAGGTTTTGCCAGACATAGTGTTACATGCCTGTAATCACAGTACTTGGGAGCTGAAGGCAGGATGATCAGGAATTTGAGACCAATATAGAGGGACCCTGTCTTTATAAAGAAAATGAAGAAAAAAATTAACCAAGCAGTTTGATTTTGAACCTAGCTTCCATGGAGGCATAATTAAAAAAAAAATTTACTGGGGCTGGAGAGATGGCTCAGTGGTTAAGAGCACTGCCTGCTGTTGCAGAGGACCCACATTCAATTCCCAGCACCCACATGGCAGCTACAAACCATCCTTAACTCCAGTTCCAGGGGAATCTGAAGCTGTCTTCTGACCTCCAAGGCATTGCATGACACAGGTGCACTCACATACATGCAGGCAACACACTCATACACATAAAATAAATATTTTTTAATGTATAAAAGATTATAGTTTTTATTTGTGTGTTTGAGTGTAGTGCCTGCATATGTGTAAGTGCACCTGTGTCTTGCAATGCTTGCGGTGGCCAGAAGTGGGTATCAGATCCCCTGGAACTGGAGTTATGGACAGTTGTTAGCCATCATGTGGGTGCTGGAATTCGAACCAGGGTCCTCTACAAGAACAGCCAGTGTTCCTAACCACTGAGCCATCTCTCCAGCCCTTGGATGCATAATTTATAAAAATCCTACCAACTTAGGCTGGAGAGATGGCTCAAAGCACTGGCTACTCTTGCAGAGGACCTGGGTTTGATTCCCAGCACCCACATGGCAGCTAAGAACTGTCCATAACTCCAGTTCCAGGGGAATCCAACACCTTCTGACCTACTCAGGCATTGCGCAACACAGGTGCACTTATACACATGAAAGCAATACAGTCATACACATAAAATAAAATAATTAATAAACAAACAAATAATGCAGTTTAAGCCGGATACGGTGGCACACACCTTTGATCTCAGCACCCAGGAGGCAGAGGCAGGTGGATCTCTGTGAATTGGAAGCCAGATTGAACTCTCCATAGTGTGTTCCAGGCCATCTGGGCCTACAGGGAGACCCTGTCTCAAAAAATGAAACAAAAACAAAAACAAAAATGCAGGCCAGCCATGGCTATACGATGAGACCCTGTCTCAATAATAAAGTTTTTTTTTTTTAAGTACAGATGATTTTCATTTTCGAGGGTAGTCAGGGATATATTGTGTGTAAAGTACCCTTGCAGGCTGGTATCTGCAAAGCTCTGCACAGGCACAGGCTGTTATTACTAAAGCGGGGATCTTGAGACAGAAGACTGACTAGGGCAGCAGGAAGCAGGTACCTCTAAGTTTGCAGCTTCTCATCCTGCCTGACCAGGGCTCTCTGGGTCCCAACCTACCCAAATGGGGGCAATCAGATGTCAAGGGAAAGAGAAGCCAGTGAGAGTATGTATACCCAAGTTCCAGTCACCCTCTAGCTAGGGTCAGGTGGCCTAGGGCAGGTTGGTTCTTTGTGCATCAGTTTCTCCAACTGTCAAGATTAAATGATAATCAATTTCTGATGGACTGGTAGGGTAAACTCTTAGGACCACACATGCTCCAGCCTCAGAGTGAAACTACAGCTTCTGGGTTTGAAGGGATCCATCTGGCCACATTAAAGTCCTCAGGCTAACCTACACTCCTGTAATACCAGCAGTTAGGAAGCTGAGGCAGGAGGATTGCTTGAGTTCTTGGTCAGTCTGGATTACATTGTGAGAGCATGTCTCTGAAATCACAAAGCCAGGTAAGGTCGTGCAGAACTGTAATAGGAGCACTTGGGTGGTGCAGAGAAGAGGACCAGGAGTTTAAGGTCATCCTTAGCTACACAACAAATTTAAGGCCAGCCTGAGCTACATGAGACCTCATCTCAAAAAATAAGTTCTTAGTTCAATGCTCTTGTCTGCAGGACTGGGGATTTTTGTTGTTGTCTTTAGTTTATTTTTGTTTTTGTTTCTTTGAGACAGGGTCTCCCTGTAGCTCCAGCTGGTTTGAAACTCATACTAAGTAGACTAGGCTAGCCTTGATCTCATGGAGATTTGCCTTCACTGCCTCTTGAATGCTGGGATTAAAGGCATGTGCCAACAGGCCCTGCTAATTTTATTTTTATTCACATGTATATGGGTCTGCCTCATGTATGTGTGCCTGCCAATGCCAGAAGGCATTGGATCCCCTGGATCAAGTCATCCAACATGGGTGCTGGGATTTGAAGTCAGGTCCTCTAGAAGTAAGCTCTTAATCCACTGAGCCATCTCTCCAGTCCTTGTTTTGTTTTGGAGACAGTGTCCTGTGTAGCCCAGGCGGGTTATATAATTGAGGATGACCTTCAAGTTCTGATCTATGTACACCTCCCCAGTGCTAGGATTTCAGGCATACACCACCACACTCATACACCACCACACTCAGTTTTATGGGGAGCTGGGGACTGAATCCAGGGCTTCTTGCATGTTAGGCAACACTATTCTGTGCTACCCCCTCCATCCTGGTTTTTTGTTTGTTTAGACACAGGGTCTTGCAGGCTAGGCACAAACTCTCCATCCCACTGCCTCAGCCGTTATTTCATGACTGCACCACCACACCCTGTTGTCATCCTGGTTTTATTGTGACTTGCTTTTACAGCTTTAACAGGCTTTTGTGGGTTAAATGCCCTCCATGAAAACAAGAGTAGGGGACTGAAGACACGGCTTAGTTGGTAGAGTGCTTGCCTAGCATGCATGAAACTCTGGGTTTGAGCCCCAGCACCGAATAGCACAGGTGGTGCATGCCTGTAATCCCAGCATTGGGAAAGTGGCCAGAAGCAAGAGGATCAGAAGTTCAAGGTCATTTTTGGCCACATGGTAAATTAGAGGTCAGCCTGGTCTACACAGAGAGTTCCAGGCCAGCCAGAGCTACATAGTGAGACCCTGTCTCAAAAACGAAAAAAACAAAAAAAAACAACAAAAAAAAAAACAGCCCTGGGGCCCAAAGGTTGATGGCAGTAATAAATGCGCTTAGTAAACTGCGAATGTCAGCAAGGACAAAAAGTGTCGCTGGCCTCACTGGGTCCCAGCATGTACCATCAACTCTGAGCCTACCCCCAAAACCATAACCCTCTGGGAAGGAAGGGCGGATCCCAGAGCAGAGGAAGTCCCCATCACCCTTGGCCACGCCCCACCTCACTCTGCAGTTTCCTGTGATAGGCCATGCCGGTTCCCTGGATAACCAATCAGGAGGCGTCTGCGGAGGCAGGCGCAGGCTCCACCCGGGCGGAGCCTTTCTTGGGCTCCTGACTCCTGCCGCTCGCGTCCCTGCAGTGGAAGCCTTGACTCAGCAGGAAGCTGACCCGAGTGGGCGGGAAGGGCAGAGCCACGACGCGCCCACCCCCCACCTCATCCCACCCCACTCCACCCCATCCCATCCTGCCCGGGTGCAGGCCACCCAGGGTTGTAGGCTGGGGTGGGAATCCCAACACCTAGGCCTTGTTTTTTGGTGACCCAGAGGTATCCTGGAGCTTTCACTGGCCTCTGGTTTCCTCCATGCACACGGTAGATAACATTTCCCAGGGCGGCTCTGACAGCAGGCGGTGCCCGTGAGCCGGAAGACACTGGAAGTTTGGAGCTTGACCTTGCAGGAAGTCAGTCCTAGCTGCCTCACTTTTTGCTAAGTCTTCAAACCTCAGTGTTTGGTGCCAGCTCCGGTTTGTAGGCAGGTGAAATGAGGTCCTGAAATAGGGGAGCCTAGGGTGCCGCACTTCGGAGCGCCAGGCAGGAGGACCGTAAGTTCAAGGTCACGGTCAGGAGCATGGTGACCAGGACATTGTGTCTCAAAAAAACAAATAATAGCCGGGCGTGGCGGCACATGCCTTTAATCCCAACACTCGGGAGGCAGAGGCTGGCGGATCTCTGTGAGTTCAAGGCCAACCTGGTCTACATAGTGAGTTCCAGGACAGCTGGGGCTACAGGGAGACCCTGTCTCAAAAAGACCAAAAAAAAAAAAAAAAAAAAAAGGTTAAAATGTGGGCTAGAGAGATGGCTCAGCAGTTAAGAGCACTCTCTGCTCTTACAGAGGATCCTGATTCAACTCCCAACATCCACCTGGCAGCTAACAATCATCTGTAACTCCAGTTCCAGGGGATCTGACACCTTCTGACCTCCTCCAGCATTGCACAACATGGGTGCATGTACACACATGCAGCCAATACGCACAAACACATAAAAAATATAAAAATAAAATTTGCCAGGTGACAACTTCTAGCCTCCACAAGCAAAATAAATGTTTTCATTTATAAAATTTAAAAAGAAATATTACTTTTATTTTATGTGTACGAGTGTATTGCCTACATGTATGTGAGTGCACCTATGCCATGCAATGCCAAGGAAGCCAGAAGAGGGCTTCAGATTCCCCTGGAACTGGAGTGAAGGACAGTTCATAGCTGCCATGTGGGTGCTGGGAATCAAACCTGGGTCCTCCGAAAGAGCAGTCAGTGCTCTTAACTGCTGAGCCATTTCTCCAGACCCTAATTTGAAAATTTTTAAGAAAGAATTAGAGAGGCTGTTACTGTGGCTCAGTGGTAGGGTACTTGCCTCTCATGAAGTAGGTATCATGTTCAATACCCAGACCTTCCCCTTGCACCAAAAATAAAAAAAGGAGAAGCAGGAGAAATGACTCAGCAGTTAAAAGCACTGGTGGCTCTTGCAGAGGATCTGGGTTTGGTTCCCAGCATCCACATGGCAGCTAACAACTGTCCATAACTCCAGTTCCAAGGATCTGACATCCTCTTCTGGCCTCCACCAGCACTGCACACATGTGGTGTACTTACATACATGCAGGCAAATCACTGATACACATAAAATACAAATAAACAATTTGGGGGGGGGTCTTTTTGAAACAAGGTTTCCCTGTAGCCCCAGCTGGCCTGGAACTCACTATGTAGACCAGGCTGGCCTGAACACAGAGATCTGCCTGCCTCTGCCTCCCAAGTTCTGGGACTACAGGCATGTGCTACCACGCCTAGCTATAGATAAATAATTTTTAAAATACAAAAAAAGGGGCTGGAGAGACGGGCTCAGTGGTTAAGAGCACTGGCTGCTCTTGAAGAGGACCTGGGTTCAGTTCCCAGCACCCATATGATAGTTAACTCCAGTTCCAGGGGCTTCAACACCCTTTTCTGACCAGTGTTGCATGACACAGGTACACTTATACACATGCAGGCAATGCACTCATTCACATAAAAAAAGTAAATAAAGTATGTTTAAAACCACAAAAAAGCTGGGTGTGGTGGGACACACCTTTAATTCCAGCACCTGGATCTCTGTGAGGTCAAGGCTAGCCTGGTCTACATAGTGAGTTCCAGGAAAGCTGGGGCTACAGAGAAGACCCTGTCTCAAAACACACACACACACACACACACACACACACACACACACACACAAAAAAAAACAAAATCCTATCAGAGGCCTTGCACAGCAGGAAAGAGAAAGAAGGCTAGAGAGGGATGGTGGCAGCACTGGGGTAGGCCATAAGGAGTACAGAATAGAATGGAGGGTCTGGAGACATGGCTCAGTGGTTAAGAACACTGGTTGTTCTTGCAGAAGACCCAGGTTTGAATCCCAGCACCCACATGGCAGGTAACAACTGTCCGTAGCTCCAGTCCCCGGGGATCCAATAGCCTCTTCTGACCTCTGCGGGCATTGTACGACATGGGTACACTTACTTACATGCAGGCAATACACACATAAAATAAAATAAAAAATAAAAATTTTTTTAAAGTTTTAAAAAAGAATAGAATGTGGTGGCACACGCCTTTGGTCCCAGCACTGGAGAGGCAGAGGCAGGCAGATCTGAGTTCAAGCCAGCCTGGTCTACATAGTGAGTTCAGGTCAGCTGGGACTACAGGGAGACCCTGTCTCAAAAAAGACAAAAAAAAAAGGATAGAATGGAAAAGGATCTGAGACTGTATGGGTGGGACAAGGGGAGGGTGTGGTGGTAAGCATACAAGGGCCTTCTTCCTTAGTCCAGTCTGCCTTGAACTCCTAATCCACCTGCTTCAGCATGTGAAGTGCTGGGATTACAGACTTGTGCCACCACTTCATGTAGGTAAGCATCTTTTCTTTTAAGCAGTGTCTCATGTAGCCTAGGCTAGCCTTTAACTCATATGTAGCCTAGGATGGTCTAGAACCTCCAATTCTCCTTTCTCTACCTCCAGAGCGCTGGGATTACAGGCAGGTGTCACCACATCCAATTTCTTCAATACTGTGTTCTTCAGCCTCTTGAATGCTAGATTACACTGCAAGTCTGAGCCACCAGGGAGGTACAGTACCCAACATGACAGAAACCTCATCCAAACCAGGAGTGACTGTTAATGAAGGGCTCTGGACAAAAAAAAAAAAAAACAAAAGCTGAGACTGGAGACCAGGCTGGGAGTATGACTCAGCAGTAGCGCATCTGCCTAGGATCCCCCAGTAAGGGGCTGGGGGCATGACTCAGTGGTAGGGCACCTGCCTAGAATCCCCCAGTGAGGGGCTGGAGGTATGGCTCAGTGGTAGAACACCTGCCTAGAATCCCCCAGTGAGGGAGGGGCTGGGGATGTGGCTCAGTGGAGGGGCACCTGCCTAGAATCCCCCAGTGAGGGAGGGGCTGGGGGTGTGGCTCAGTGGAAGGGCACCTACCTAGAATCCCCCAGTGAGGGGCTGGGGGTGTGGCTCAGCAGTAGAGTTTTCCTAGCATGCATGAGACCCTGAGTTCCATCCCAAGTACCATGGGGAAGGTGGAGGCAAAATAAAAGTTGGTTAAGGGGAAGGAGGAGACAATGATGCATATTTCGGGCAGAGGGAACACTGTGTGCAGAGGCCCCTGCAAGGGAAGACAGCTCAGACGTTAGTGGGATTGGAAAGAGTTCAGCCTATTAGGTCCTGGCAGCAAGCAGCAAGTGATGAAGCTGAAAACACAAACAGCCAGACAGTGCACCATCGTTTTAAACATAGCTTGAAGAGTTGAAGAATAGTACTTGGGAGCCATGGGAGGGCTTTGAGCAGGGAAATGGCACCATCAGAGTTCTAACATTGGAAAAGCTCTATTTAAATTTTTGTAAACATTTTTATTTACTTACTGTGTATGTGTTTATATGTACAGATGTGTGTGTGTGTGTGTGTGTGTGTGCGCATGTGGAGCAGTGTACATGTGTAGGTTAGAGGAAGAAGTTCTCTCCCTCCACCTTGTGGGTCCCAGGGATTCAATTCAGGTCATCAGGCTTGGTGGCAAGCGCCTTACCCACTGAGCCATCTTACCGGCCCAAGCACCCTCCCTGTTTGTGTAGTATGGGGAACAGGTTAGTGAGAAAGAATCAAAGAAGCCACAATATCATAAGGGATGGAGAAAGAATGGGGGGAGGGAATAGTTAAGTGGTAGAGAGCCAGCTTAGCATACATAAGGCTCTGGGTATGATCCCCAGAGCTTCAAGACACACACAGACACAGACACACAGACACACACACAATTTTGCTGGGACCAGTGAGATGGCTCAGTAGTTAAAGGGGTTTGCTGCAAGCCTGACAACCTGAGTGACATCCTGATGGCATGGCCCGCATGGTGGAAGGAGAGAACCAACTCCTGTGGTTGCCACATGTGTACTATGGCATGCAACACCCTCCCATGGAAATAAATTAACGTACTTATTTTTAAGATTGTTTTTAATTATGTGCATATGTGTGTTTACGTGTCTGTGAACATGAGTGCAGGTGCCCACAGAGGCCAGAGGAGTCAGATCCCCCTGGAACTGGAGTTGCAGGCGCTTGTGAGCCACCGATGTGGGTGCTGAGAATTGAACTCAGGTCCTCTCGAAGAGCAGTGCATGCTCTTAACCTCCGAGTCATCTCTCCAGCCCCTAATGTAATTTTTTTTTAAATGTAAAATCCAACGAAAAACTTCTGCTGGCTGTGGTTGTGCATGCCTGTAAACCAAGTAGTCAGGAATTTGAAATCAAAGGATGGAGACTTTGAGACCAGCCTATGCTACATTGTGAAAGGCTGGTAAAATTGGCAGCCAAAATATCTGCCTCACTCCCTGGCTGAAAGTTTAGGGTGTTAAAATAATGGCCCCCAAAATGCCCACATCCTAATCTTGGAGCCTGTGACTCTGTTTCTTTTGATGATGCTATGGTTTGAATATGAAATGGGCATCTCACCCTTTACCTCGTGTATTAAAGGATAAAGGTATTCTCAGCTGGGGGCCCTATTTTTGTTTTGTGTGTGTGTGTGTGTGTGTGTGTGTGTGTGTGTGTGTGTGTGCATGCGCACGCGCACCTATGTGTTGTGTGCTTCAGTGGAGGTCAGAGGACAACTTGTGGGAATCCAATCTCTCCTACCACATAGGCACAGGGGATCCAACTCAGATCATCAGCCATGACAGCATGCTTTAACCTTCTGAGCCATCCTGCCAGCCCTCTACCTTTATATCTTTTTTTTGAGGCAGGGTCTCCCTGTTGCCCAACTAGCTTGGAACTCAGTTCCAGGAGAGCTGGGGCTTCAGGGAGACCCTGTCTCAAAAACACCAAAAAAAAAAAAACAAAACCAATTTATGTACATGAATTTTTTGCCTACATGTATGTATGTGTACTACGTGCATGTCTGGTGTCTGAGGAGGCCAGAAGAGGGCATCAGATCCTGTGGAACTGGAGTTACAGACTATTTTTCTTTTCTTTCATTTGTTTTGAGATAGGATCTCACTATGTAGCCCTGATTTGCATGCAATCTGCTATACAGACCACACTGGCCTTGGGATCAGCTTGTAGATCTGACATCAGCTTGCCTCTGTCTCAGGACTGCTGGGATTAAAGGTGTGTGCCACCATGCCAGGCATTATAGATGGTTTTGAGCAGCTATGTGGGTATTAGGAACCTAAACCAGTGCCCTTAAATACTGAGCCATCCTCTCACCTTATATTTTAGACAGGATTTCTCACTGGGACCTGTAGCTCACCTTTTTTAGCTAAGCAGGCTGGCCAGTGAGTCCCGGAGCCCTGTCTCTGTCCCTCAGTGCTGCAATTACAGCTGCCACATCTGTCTTTTTGCTTTTTAAAAAATTTTTATTCATTATTTTTATTTTATGAGTGTATTGTCTGCATATGTGTAAGTGCACCCGTGTCGTGCAATGCCTGCAGAGGTCAGAAGAGGGTGTTGGATTCCCCTGGAACTGGAGTTACAGATGGCTGTTAGCCACCATGTGGGTACTGGGAATTGAACCTGGGTCCTCTGCAAGAGCAGTCAGGCAGTGCTCTTAACTGCTGAGCCATCTCTCCAGCCCCCACATCTGGTTTTCATGTGGGTTCTGGGGATCCAAACTCAGATCCTCATGCTTGCACAGCAAGTACTTTACCCACTTAACTATCTCCCTGGTCCCCATGATTCTTGTGCTTTGGGTTTTTCTATTTTTTTGTTTTTGTTTGAGACAGGGTCTCCCTGTAGCCCATGCTGGCCTGTAACTCCCTATGTAGACCCAGCTGGCCTTGAACTCACGGATAGTCACTTGCCTCTGCTCCTAGAGTGCTGGGATTAAAGGTGTGCACCACCACACCACCACACCACCACACCACCACACCGGGATGTTTTTGGTTTGATTTGTTGAGACAGGCTCTCATGTAGCCCAGGTTGGCCTTGAATGGTTATGTAATTGAGGGTGACTTGAACACCTGGTCTTCCTGCCTCCAACTTCCAAGTGATAGGATTACAGTTATGTACCACCTGCTGTTATTTTATTTAGTTTAATTTGCTGTTGTTGCTTTGGTTTTGGTTGACTGAGACAGGTTTTCACCCTGTAGCCCTGGGTGGGCCTGGAACGCCCAGCAATCCTCCTGCTTCAGCTTTCCCAGTTCAGGGAGTATAGCCATGTACCACCATACGCAACTTCCCTTCCTTCACTGGGTCTAGTTGAAGGACAGAGAAGATGGGCAAGAGATTCTCCAGGAGGCTCAGCTGCCTGCCATAGTTATGCAGCATTTCCAGGATTAATGGGCTTATAGAGAACTCCCAGATGATGCACTTGGACCACAGCCCTTCATCTCACACTGGTTGCCTCCAGAAAGTCCTGCCTAGAGTCTCTCTAGCTGCCACAAATAATACACTAGTCCTCAAACTATGACCTCAGTTAAAAGACAGGCAGGATAATGCTTTATTGACTTGGCACCTATGAACCCTGGCTACAGGTCTCCAGGCTTCTTTGGTACTGCAAGGTGGAGGCTCTGTGCTGGGGGCAGTGGAAAGCAGAGACGCTGGTTCCAGCAGCAGAGAGGGACCCCGCTGTCCCTGCTTTGGCCCCTCCAGCCCCCCTGTTCAGCTGAGCACCATCTGAGTCCAGGTCCTTACCCAGCAGGGAAGGCTGTGACCTAGGTTTTTTTGCAGTCCCCTGTGCATCTATGGAAAGAGCACCCCAATTCCTCCTACCGCCCTCTTATCAGAGTGACCAAAATAGGTCAGGGGAAGGGGATGAGGGAATTTAGAGAGAGCCCAAGCTTTGTGGATATGGGTTGAGAAAGGCAATGAGAGGGTACTATATAAGAGCTCCCCCAAGGAGAAGAGTTAAGAGTGAATGGTCCTTGTTTTCTGCTGGCTAGCAAAACATGACTATGTGCACTGTACTCAGCTTCCAGCAGGTGACAACAGTCTCAGGACACACAAGAGAAGGATTTGGGGTATAGGCAGGCTCCCCCATGTAAGGGGAGAGAGGAGCACCAGGAACTGCAGATATATCATAGAAGGGCTTCCTGGAAGAGGAGGAGGATCAGGTCCCAATCGGCTTCTTAGCTCAGATGTGGTGTGCAAAGCCAGCTGGGTCATGATGGCTGGCACAGGACACTGGCGTCTTCACTGTGGTCACAGTTGTGAACATCCCAGCGGATGTGAGAACAGAGTAGTAGGGTGCTCTCATCTCCACGGCACTTGACATTGTCCAAGAGGATGGGGCCTCGGCCTGGGCCAAAGTGGGCCTCGCCAGGGGCTGCCAGGGCCTGGCCACAGCCCAGCTGCCGGCACAGGACAATGGCTGCCCGAAGGTCCCAGGCATCATCACAAACAGTGCCCCACCGTTGTCCCAGGAAGAGTTCTACACGCCCCTCACATCGGTGGGCTCCACTGGCCAGACGGAGGTGCCCTATGTCAGGGATAAGGCCTGGGATCAGAAAAGGCTGGCTTCTGGGGCCTTCAAAATGGCTGAGCAAGTGGGGGTGCTTGCTGCCAAGCCTGAAGACCTGAGTTCAATCCTGAGGACCAGCTGCAGAGAGGGGGCCCCTGCTGTCCTTGCTTTGGCCTCTCCAGCCATGGAAGGTGAGAACTAACTTCCATAGCTTGTCCTCTGACCTTCATTTGGGGGCTGTGGCACATGCACCCATGTACACACACTGACACACACATAAATAAATAAATAAATAAATGTAATATTAAAAACCTTTTGTTTTGGGGGCCAGAGAGATGGCTCAGCAGTTAAGAGTACTAGCTGCTCTTGCAGAGGGTCTTGGTTCAGTTCCCAACACCCACATGGTGGCTAACAATCTTCCATAACTCCAGTTTTGCAGGATCTGACACCCTCTTCTGACCTC
>NW_008337205.1:286935-333815 GCF_000622305.1 Nannospalax galili
AAAAATAATAAAATATTATAAAAGACATTTTTTTTAAATTAAGGGCTAAGTTGGGCATAACGGCACACACCTTTAATTGCAATACTCAGGAGGCAGAGGTAGATGGATCTTTTTGAGTTCTAAGCCATCCAGATATACATAGTGAAACCTTGTCTCAAAAAAACAACAACAAATAGGGACTGGAGAAATGGCTCAGCAGTAAAGAGCACTGGCTGCTCTTGCAAAAGAACAGGGTTCAGTTCTCAGCAACCACATCGCAGGTAGCAATTACAGTTCCAAAGGATCCAATGCCCCTTCCGGCCTCCTGGGACACTGCACACACATGGTGCACACACATACATGCAGGCAAAACACTCATACATATAAATAAAAATAAAAAATAACCACACACACACACTCACACAGGGCTGGTTTACGTAAGGAACTTCCATGCTAGATCAGGTAAGGAGTAGACAGAGGAGGTAAAAGGTGGTGGCAGGAGACACAGCAGTGCTCTGGATGCCCTCAGGAGGACAAGTAAATGACAAAGTGGGCAGAAAGACTTAAGATTGAAGAAAGCATGCTCTGAATGTTCTGCCTCTCCTGTGGCCTCTGCTTATAACCCCAGTCCCTTAGCCAGAGGCCAGCTGTTCGTAGACTGTAACCATGTCCTAGACTGTGCCTCAAAAGTCACTGACCCCCCCACCCCCACTCTGTATTCCCTGAGCTACTTTTTTTTTTTGAGATAGGGTCTTAAGATGTAGTCCAGGCTAGCTTTGAACTCACTATCCTCCTGCCTTACTCAGTTCTGCATTTTTCAGTGTTTGTCTCAGGACAGGATCACTATCCCTTCACTTTGATTTCCATTCTAGAAATCTCTAGATTGCTCTGATATTTTACTTAGTGTTTTAAATTTGCTGTGTAGCCACAATATAGACAAGACTCACCTTGATTTTCCTGCCTCAATCTCCCAAGTAACTGGGACTACAGATGTGTTTCACCACACCCAGTTTATGAAGTGCTGGGGATTGACCCTGAAGCTTCCTGCATGCTAGACAAGCACTCTACCAAACTAAGTTGCTTCCCATCTCAGGCTCTTGATTACTCTAATACAGTTCACCTCCTGCTTCCTCTGCGAGACCAACACAAAAGGAAGAGGGTTCTAGAACCTGGTGCAGATCTGCTGACCTGTTGTAATGCAGGCTTTGCCCCTTTCCAATCCAGGTCCATCTTATCCCCAGTGATCCAATCTTACTTTCAATGGCCATAGGCACCTACCATCTCTGGGACGAGGACTGGGCATGCGGGTAGTCTCAGAACCATCCTGCTGGAATTGGAGTCCTGACTCCTCTGGGCCTGGCTCAGCATGGAGAGAAAAAGAGATGGCTGTTACATTGGGGGCCATGTCCCTCGGGTTGGGTCATCCAACCTTCCCAGGGAGGGACAGACAAAAAGGACCTTATGGGCCCCCAAAGAACTGCTCCTCGATGGATGAGAAATGCCACTCTGAGGTCTAAGGCAGAACTCTGTGGTTAAGGCTTTGGGGAGGAAGAGGAGGGCCTATTAGGCCTGAACACCAAAAAAAGACAGAGATAACCACTTTTCTACAGTAATCCAGGAACAGAAAGAATTGACCATGTTCTGTCAGCGCCCCCTTTTCACTGATTTCTGTCAAAAGGCACAAGGGGGCTGGAGAAATGGCTCAGTAGTTAAGAGCACTGGCTGCTCTTCCAGAGGACCGGGGTTCGATTCCCAGCACCCACATGGTGGCTAACAACCATCTGTAACTTCAGTTCCAGGGGGTCAGACACTCTCTTCTGACCTTTGCGGGCTTTGCAAGACACAGGTGCACCTTCATACATTCAGGCAAAACAATCATACACATATAATAACCTTTTTTAAAAAGCCGCAGCTAGCTCTGGGGTGGGAGTCAACTCTAGCTGCTTCCCACCCATTATTAACACGTAGAGAGAACCTTGACTCAGCAGTGAGCAAGCGGCTCCGCCCTTTACAAGTTCAAACAGCACACTGCAGACCCTGCTTGGGACGCGCCCTAGTCTCTGCCTGCAGAGGATTCACCCCTACGGTCATGGCCGTATTACGCAGCCGCAGAGAGCACCAAGGGCGAGGCTACTCCCCTGCGCAATGCTCTCACTGCAGTGCCAGAGACTTCCCGAGCTCTCCTCTCCGACCCCGCCCTGCTCTCGCAGCAGGGAGTGACAGAGGCCCCGCCCATAAGGCAATGAGCGCCTGCCTACTGCCCAACGCGCCTCTTCAAGCCCGCCCACACGGCAGAGAGCGCCTGCACATTGCCCCACGGGGTTCGATTCCCAGCACCCACATGGTGGCTAACAACCATCTGTAACTTCAGTTCCAGGGGGTCAGACACTCTCTTCTGACCTTTGCGGGCTTTGCAAGACACAGGTGCACCTTCATACATTCAGGCAAAACAATCATACACATATAATAACCTTTTTTAAAAAGCCGCAGCTAGCTCTGGGGTGGGAGTCAACTCTAGCTGCTTCCCACCCATTATTAACACGTAGAGAGAACCTTGACTCAGCAGTGAGCAAGCGGCTCCGCCCTTTACAAGTTCAAACAGCACACTGCAGACCCTGCTTGGGACGCGCCCTAGTCTCTGCCTGCAGAGGATTCACCCCTACGGTCATGGCCGTATTACGCAGCCGCAGAGAGCACCAAGGGCGAGGCTACCCCCCTGCGCAATGCTCTCACTGCAGTGCCAGAGACTTCCCGAGCTCTCCTCTCCGACCCCGCCCTGCTCTCGCAGCAGGGAGTGACAGAGGCCCCGCCCATAAGGCAATGAGCGCCTGCCTACTGCCCAACGCGCCTCTTCAAGCCCGCCCACACGGCAGAGAGCGCCTGCACATTGCCCCACCCCCGGAGCTGCACAGAGCCAGCGACACGAAACTTCAGATTCGGCCCCGCCTACACTGCAGTGTGCGCACGCGCACGTCAGTCTACGCCTCTTCAGGCTCCGCCCACGCAACAGTAAGCGCCTGAGTGTGGCCCCACCCATGCTTCCTTAGACCGTGGCCCGGTCCCCTTTTAAGATTGCCTCTCCCACTCCGTAGTGAGTACCTGCGCATAGCTCCGCCCATGACTCGGCCGTGCATGCTCTAAACGTCACCCCAACCCCCTCTCCATATTGTGCTCCATTATCCACAAAGAGTGCCTGCGCAAGGCCATGCCCACGCCGCCACAGGTCTCGCTGCGCGTGCACACTACACGCGCGGTTCCGCCCTTCTTCCTTCCGTGCCTGCTCGCTCACGTCGCAAGGAACACCGGCTACTCGAGGCCCCGCCCACACCCCCGGTACTCTGCCCCTCTCGTTCCGCAGGGCAAGCTGAAGCTCACCTGCACACAGCGCTCCGGCGTCTTCGTGATGGCCGCAGTTGTGCTGGCCCCAGCCCAGGTGGAAGCAGTCACTGAGGCGGGCCTCTGTACCCGTGCATCCTACATTGTCCAGTAGCACCGGGCCTCGGCCGTAGCCGAAGTGACCGAGACCCGTGGCGCCTAGCGCGGGCCCGCAACCCGCCTCACGACAGGCCACGCGCGCGTCCGCGAAGTCCCAGTCGTCGTCGCACACGGTTCCCCAGCCCCCGGCGTACAGCACCTCCACGCGGCCCCGGCACGGGCTTGGGCCGCCCACCAGCCGTAGCCGCTGGCCTACGGGGCGCACAGGCCCGCGGCCAGGGGCTGCGCTGGTGCTGCTGGCTCCCAAGGCGTAGCCCACGCCCCACCCCACCCACCCCCTGCGGAACCCTGCAGCCACTTACTCTTTTTCCCTCGGGCCCAGGGTGCTGTGCTGTGAACTGCGGGGTCTCCTGAAGACTGAGCACCAACTCCAGTAGCTATGGAGACCAGGGAACATTTCAGGGGGACAAGAAGACACCCACCCTTTTCCAAGTCCCCAAGTCACCATGCTTTATTTCAGACAAGGCACTGCCCAATAGCACATATTGACACAATTAAAACTCATCCTGCCTCAGCTTCCTAAGGAATGGGATTACACACATGTAGTACTATGCAAGACAAACTTTGTGGGTCTTGGGAATCGAACCCAGGTCCTCTGCAAGAGCAGTCAGTGCTTAACCTTAACCGCTGAGCCATTTCTCCAGCCCCCAAACTTTGTTTTTAATCTTGCTTTCTAAAAAGAATTATTGCTGGGTGTGGTAGCAACTCCTTTAATGTCAGCACACAGAAGGCAGAGAGGTGGATCTCTGAGATCAAGGCCAGCCTGGTCTACATAGTGAGTTACAGGTCAACTGAAGTTACAAGAGGCTGTCTTTAAAAAAAAAAAAAAAAAAAGTGCATGCGTGTGCATTGACTGCAGGTGCCAGCAAAGAGGCCAGAAGAAGGCATCAGATCTGGTACTGAAGTTAGGTCGTTGTGGGTGCCGGGAAGCAAACCTAAGGTCCTCTGCAAAAACAGCAAGTTCTCTTAACTGTGGAGCCATCTCTCCAGTCCGTTTTTGGCTTTTAAAATGTTTTATTTAAATTGTTTTTACTTTATGTGGATGAGTGTTTTGCCTGCATGTTTATAAGTGTACCATGTGCATGCAGTGTCCATAGAGTCAGAAGATGGTGTCAGATGCCCTGGAACTAGTTACAGGATGGTTGTGAGCCCAGCATGTGGGTGCTGGGAACTGAACCTTGGGGCCTCTGCAAGAGCAACCAGTGTTCTTAACTGCTGAGCCATCTCTAGAACCCCCTGTTTTTTGTTTTTTTATTTTTTATTTTTTGTCTTTTTGAGACAGGGTCTCCCTATAGCCCAGCTGTCCTGGAACTCACTATGTAGACCAGGCTGGCCTTGAACTCTCAGAGATCCGCCTGCCTCTGCCTCCCAAGTGCTGGGATTAAAGGCGTTCACCACCATGCCTGGCTTGTTTTTTGCTTTTTTGTAACAAGGTATTTGGGGCCAATGAAATGGTTTAGGAGATAAAAGGGCTTGCTGCCAAGCCTGAAGACATGAGTTTGATCCTTAGGACCCACATGGTAGAAGAAGAAAACCAACTCCCATAAGTTGCCCTCTGACCGCCATGTATGTATGTATGTATAAATAATAAATAAATAAATAAATAAATAAATAAATAAATGAAATAATTAAAAAGAGGTCTGGGCATGATGGTGCACACCTTTAATCCCAGCACTGGGGAGGCAGAGGCAGGTGGACCTCTGTGAGTTCAAGGCCAGCCTAGTCTACATACTGAGTTCTAGGTCATTTGCATACAGGGAGATTCTGTCTCAAAAGACAAAAAAAAAAAAGAGAAAAAGAAAAAAGAAAAACGGTATTGACTGTATTAACTGCTCAGATTGTCCTGGAACTCATCTAGTCTAGGCCAGCCTTAAACTTCCAGAGACCTTCCTTCCTCAGCCTCCAAAATGTGTTTGCTATCAACCCAGCTAGCAAGCCTAATCTCAATTATCCTAATTTAATCATATTATTTCTCTCTTTTGAGCACTTGACCACTTCAGTAATACTAGTAGTTCCCTAAATCTTAATAATTCTAATTTTAACCACAGTGATAACTCTAGCCCTAATTCCAATTTTCTGACTCAGCCACAACCCCTAATTTTGCTTACCAACCCATAGGACACTTTGGATCTCTGAGTGCCATCTTGGCTCCTATCTGTTCGTCTCTCCTCACCCACCTTGACCATCTAGCCCAAAGCCCTGGTTTGGTAGGTCTCTCTTCCTGTGACCCCAGAACAATCTTCCCAGTCCCCAGTCTTACCCACCTTACCCCACCATTCTGGCCTGGAGGATAGGCTCTTTACCTGCTGGCTCTGTGTGCCAGGCCCAGTCCTGTCTTGTGGCAGAGGGTGGCAGTGCTGTGAAAGTTGGAGGGCCCAGAACTAGAGAAAGGGAGAAGAAAGAAGAGTTAGCCATGAGGCCTAGGCTATCTCCCAAAAGTAAAGAGATTTTACTTCCAGGGCTGGAGGCCTAGCTGGGATACAAGGAGCCCTGCCCCATTTTGACAGTAGTAATTTATTTGTAATACACAGATATATACAGGGCTGTCACATGTTTTTACTTCTGTGTCCAATGTTTGCAGAAGCCCAGTGTGTCCAAGATACAGAGATGCAGAAAGTTTTTTCCACTAAGGACCTCAAGGGACTTGAAGAATAAGACTCATTGTCCCATTCTAAGGCTGGTGTTGTAGCTTAGTTTTTTTAGAGTCCCTGCCTAGCATGCATGAGGCTGTGGGTTCATCCCCAGTACCATATAAACTGGGCATGGTGGTGCAGGCCTATAAGGTGAAAGGAAGCAGGAGGATCAGAAGTTAGAAGTTCAAGGTCATTCTCAGCCACATAGCAAGTCTGAGGCCAGTCTGAGTGTCAAGTGCCAAAGTTCTAGGGCAGTGTGGGAACCATGGAAGGCTGGGGGTGGGGTGTGGAAAGAAGAAAGGGAAGGGAAATCAGGGTTCAATATCATCCTCAATTTGATGCTGGCCTCAAACTCCCTAAGTGGTGGGGGGATGACCTTGACCTTCAGATCCTCCTGCCTTCACCTCCCAGGTGCTGGGATTACAGTTAAGGGTCATCACACATGGTTTTAGGCAGTGCTAGGGATGGAACCCAGGGCTTTATTCATGCTAAGCAAGCACTCTACCAACTAAGCTACATCCACAGCCGAAAGCCTACCTCTTACTGGCTGAAACACCAAAAAGGAGAATATTGTCAGAATAATCTATTTGTTAGACTGTGCAGAGACCTGCAGCTAGGGGTGTCTAAAGTATCTTTAGGGGTGTGAAGGTGAGCAATTCTAGACTACTACTACTTTATTACAAAATGGTCCATGAAGAATACTTGGAAATTGCCAGAAAATTCTAGAGGCATTCCTAGCAACACAGAAATACAACAGTAGTATTGCTACATAACTGTGGGATGTGTGGTGGTGAGTACTGGAATATTCTGAGGAGCTTTCTAGAGCAGACTGAGAATACAAGTAATTCTAGAGCCTTTCTGGAGAGATCTAAGAGGCACAGGTAGCCAAACCCTTTCTCCAGCTAGACCTTAAGTGGCTTCCCCCAGCCCTCAGCCCTCCAGGCCCCAGCCCTCCAGGCCCCGCCCCCACCAGCTTCCCACACCTGCACAGAGAGCGCCTGCATCCTCATGGTGTCCGCAGTTGTGCACGCCCCAGCCCAGGCTCTGGCAGACTGCAAGACGGGGCTCGCCGCCTTCGCAGTGTACGTTGTCCAATAAGATATGTCCCGTGCCATAACCAAAAAAGGCGTTGGTGGGGGCAGCCAAGGCGGCCCCACAGCCCATCTGGCGGCAGACCACTGCGGCATCCGGCAGCCCCCAGTCATCGTCGCACACGGTGCCCCACAGGCCACCATGCAGGATTTCCACTCTGCCCTGACAAGGGCCGGCACCGCCCACCAGACGCACACTGCCCTCACCTGGTGATGTGGATGGAGGGGTGGGACAAGGAGCATTCTACAGGCCCAAAAAGTGGCACTTCCATCCCCCTAAACTAAGGCACCAGGTCTCCACAAGGGACAGTATCCTGGGCCCCAGTACCACAACCCCAGCGGGGAGCTGGTCACCCCTGCACCTCCAGGACCAATCGTTCTTACAGTTCAGGTAAGATGGGTCCAGGGTTGGTTTGTGCTTTCCAGGATAGCCAGCTTCAATTGTGTCATTCTCACCTAAACCGAGCCTTGGCTTCCCTAGTCCCTGCTGGGCTGGATATCTCGAATGTGCCTGTTAGTCATGTACTACTGTCCAGGGAAACCACACTTTGCAAGACAGAGAAGCCCGTCCTGACCTCCTGATAGATGGCATCTCCTTTCCCCCCATCCTCTTCTTTCTCCTTCTCCTGCTCTTTTTCCTCCAGCTCCTCTCCTGCAATTCCTTTTACTTTTCTCCCTTCCTTCCTTCCTCTCTCCCCCTCCCCCCTCCCCCTCCCTAGAACCCAGGGTCTTAAGGTTGCTAAGTGTGTATTCCACTTCTACCACTGAGCTATACTCCCCAGCCCTGCATCCAAGGCTTATGCTCAGCAGGGAGAAGTCAACGTTTAGGCATACCAGGAAAGCAGATCCTGCCTTCCATGAGCTTCTGATCATGGGCAATTAGGACACAGATACTCCTTGAAATTATACAAATCCAGACGCCCCTTCTCCATGTCATAAGCTGGAGCTTGGAGCCCCTACCTCCCTCACTTCCTCTAGCCTACCAAGGGAGAGTATAGGAGCCTCCTGAGACCCAGGTGGTCTCCCACACCCCACACTACCATGACTTACCTTTCCCATTCTGGACGGCTATAGGGAGTGCTCTACTGGTTAACATCTTCCTTGTTGGGGGCTGTGTGTGCAAGAATTCTGTGGAGGAAGCAGGGTAGAAGCAACGATACAGGGATCTTTCTGTTCTCCATCCTCACCCACAGGGCATATGAGGGTCAAGTGCCTGGACCCCTAAAGTGCCTCCCCCAAGGCCAAGGACCCTGGATATGAAGTCACAAGAATTCTTAATAATAACAATAATAATAATAATAATAATAATAATAGAGCCGGGTATGGTGGTGCACTCCTGTAGTCCCAGCACTTGGGAGGAAGAGGCAGATGGATCTCTGTGAGTTCAAGGCCAGCCTGGTCTACATAGTGAGTTCCAGGACAGCTGGGGCTATAGGGAAACCCTGTCTCAAAAAGACCAATAATAATAATGATAACAATAATTTTTTATTATTATAAACAGGGTCTCTTGTACCCCAGGCTGACCTCAAACTCACTATGAAGGCAAAGATGACCTTGAACTTCTGATCCTTCTACCTTCTAGATGCTAAAATTACAGATATGTGTTACATGCCTGTCTTTAACAAACATTTTTATTTTACGTGTATGAGTGTTTTGCCTGCATGTATGTAGGTGTACCATATGCATGCCTAGTGCTCAAGGTCAGTAGAGGGTATCAAATTTCCTGGAACTGGAGTTACAGATGATTGTTAGCTGTCATGTAGGTACTGGGAACTAAACCTGGGTCCTCTGCAAGAGCAGCCACTGCTCTTAACTGCTGAGCGAGCTCTCTTAAAGACCTGCTCCTGTGTGTTTTGCTGTGTGTGTGTGTGTGTGTGTGTGTGTGTGGTATGTACACATGTGTGCAAATGCACACACCCGTGTGTACACGTGGAGGCCAAAGCTTGATGTTGGGTGATCTCTATTGCTCCCTATTTTAATTTTTGACAGATTCAAACCTGGATCTCATCACTTTGACTAGATCCACTTGCCTCTTCCTCTCTAGCACTGGGGTTACATACATACCACCACATCTAATATTCTACTTGGGTGCTGGAGATCCATACTCAGTTCCTTATGTTTGCACAGCAAGCACTTTACCCACTGAGACATCTCCCCAGGCCCTAAGCTGAGTTATTTGTTTTGTTTTGTTTTTCTTTATTTGAGACAGGTTCTCACTATGAAGCCCTGACTGGCCTGGAACTTACAGAGATCTGCCTGCCTCTGTCTCCAGAGTACTGGGATTAAAGGTGTGTGCTACCATGCCCTGCCTAAGCCCAACCCTCTTTCCCTCCCCCGACCTTTTTAAAAGATTTGTTTATTTTTATTTTATGTGTATTTGGTATGTTTTTGGTGTCTGCAGAGGCCAGAAGAGGGTGACAGAGGCCCCATATGGATGCTGGGAATTAAACTTGGATCCTCTGCAAAAGCAGCAAATGCTGTAAACCACTGAGTCATCACTCTAGCCACTAAATCCTAAACCACTGAGTCATCACTCTAGCCACTAAATCCAATTTTTTTGTGTGTTGTTGTTTGTATGTTTATATGTTGAGACAGGTTTTCCTTGTAGCCAAAGCTGGCCTGGAACTTCCTATGTAGACCAGGCTGGCCTCCATCTCCAGAGATCTACCTGCCTCTGCCTTTCTAGTGCTGGGATTAAAGGCCAAGAGCCACCATGCCTGGCTCTAAGCCCAGCTCTTAATGAAGCTGACATCCTTGGGGAACTTACTAGAAAAGCTGATGCTCAGGCCCCATCCCAGACCTGCAGAATCAGTAGTTCTAGGCTAGAACTACAACTTGTGTTTTCATAAGCTCTGCATGCTGGAAAACTGCTGTCAAGGTCAAAGCTTCTGAGTTTCTGTTGCAGTTCTAGCTCAGTAAATCTTATGGCCAGGGTGAGCCAGGTGGTCTGGTCTTTAAAATGGGAGGCGTGCAGGGCATGGTGGGGCATGTCTGTAACTTCAGGACTTGGCAAAAGTAGGGCGGAGGATCAGGAATTCAGTGTCAGCCTCAGCTACACAGTGTTCCAGGCCAACTTGGGCTATGTGAGACCCTGACTCCAAAACAAAAGAGAACAAAGTCAGGTTCATCAGTACAAGCATCTGCCTCGAATTCCCCAGTGAGGGGCTGGGGGTATGGCTCAGTGGTAGAGCCCCAGCCTGGAGTTGCCCAGTGAGGGGGGATTTGGTTTGGCTCTGCGGTTGAGCAGTTGGTTACAATCAGCCAGTGAGGTGCTGGGGGCGTGGCTCAGTCATACAGTGCTCAGGTATCATGTTTGTGAGGCCCTAAATTCAATCCCCAGCACTGCAAAAAAAAAAAGAAAGAAAGAAAGAAAGAAAGAAAGAAAGAAAGAAAGAAAGAAAGAAAGAAAGAAAGAAAGAAAGAAAGAAAGAAAGAAAGAAAGAAAGAAAGAAAGAAAAAGGGGGAAAGGAGGCAAACTCTGCGGGGGCAATCAAGCATTCCATGGAAACAATGTTGTACTTCTTTGGTCCAAGGTCTCCCAATGAGTCAGAACTCCAGCATCAGCTTGCCTGACCACTGGGAAAGCCACCCATTCATCTAGCCTACCACCCTGTAGTCTCCCCTCCCTCTGCTCACCATCACACAGGACGGCCACATCTTCATAGTGAAAACAATTGTGGACACCCCAACCCCGGCTGCCACACTCGCTCAGAGAGGCTTCCTGTCCCTGGCACTCCACGTTATCCAGCAAAATGGGACCTCGGCCCTGGCCGAAGGCGAGGGGCCGAGGCACGGGCAGTGCCAGGCCACAGCCCAGCTGACGACACACCACGTTGGCATCCACCACGTCCCAGTCATCGTCGCAGACGCTGCCCCAGGAGCCCCTATGCATGACTTCTAGGCGCCCTCGGCAGCGGCTTGGGCCACCCACCAGCCTCAGCTCTGTGAAGAGGAGATAAGCTGGCACCAGAGGGCACATGGAGCCCAAGATGCCACGGGAGTCTTCTGTGAAATTGGGGTGGCTGGGCAATGTCAGCCTGGAGTACTTGGTAGCAAGGAACGGGGTCGGGGGTGGGGGTGGGGGTGAAACATACCTGGAAAGGGCAGGAGACTGGGCTGGAGGGCGCTGGCTGAAACAGAGGGAGAGAGTAGTGGGTCTCTTGGCTTAAGCCTTAGGGGTCTGGTCCCTTCATTAGTGTCCCCTCTCTGACATGCCTCACCATCATGCCCCTCCTCTTGGAAGTCTCCTTTTTCCAGTCTCTTTCTCTACCTTACCCCTTCTGAATGGTCCATTGCCCACTGCAGAAGATTTGCCTAACACGGGTTGGTCTACTCTATGGAGACATCTAACACTTTGCTAACCACATGAGACTTAGCACCCCAGGATTTTCTAAAAAGCATTATTTTTTTTGTTTTATGTTTTTGTAAGAATTAGGGACTTTCAGGGCTAGAGAGATGGCTCAGCAGTTAAGAGTACTGGCTGCTCTTCCAGAAGATCCAGATTTGATTGCCGGCACCCACATGGTGGGTAACAAATGTCTATAAATTCAGTCCCAAGGGATCCAACACCCTCTTCTAACCTCCATGAGCATTGCACGTGGGTGCACTTACACACGTGCAGGCAAAACACTCATAAGATATTTTTAAAAAGAATTAGGGGCTTGGACCTCAAGAGATAGCTCAACGGTTAGGAGCACTGGCTGCTCTTCCAGAGAACCCAGGTTTCGGTTCCCAGAACCCACAAGGCAGTTAACCATCCGGGACTCCAGTCTTGGGGAGGGGGGTTCAATGCCCTCTTCTGGCCTCTGTGGGCATTGTACACATGTGGTGCACTTACATGCAGGCAAAACACTCATATACATAAAATTTTAAAATAAATTTGGTCCTTTTTTGAAACAAGGTCTCCCTGTAATCATAGCTGGCCTGGAACTCACTATGCAGATCAGGCTGGTCTCAGTCCCACAGAGATCCACCTGCCTCTGCCTCCTGCATGCTGGAATTAAAGGTGTGTGCCACCATGCTCGGCCAAAAAAATAAAAAATTTTAAATTAGGGGCTGGGGAGATGGCTCAGCAATGAAGAGTACTTGGCAGCTAGCAACTGTTGGTAACTCCAGTTCCAGGACATCCAATGCACTCTTCTTGCCTCTGCAGGCATTGCATATATGGAACACATTTATATACATGCAGACAGCACTCATACACATAAAATAAAAATAAAATATTTTTAAAAGGATTAAAAAACTTACTGCATTTATTTATATGTGTGTATCTGTGTTTGGGTAGATGTGTAACATGTGTGGAGGTCAAGAGACAATTTGCAGGAGTTGGTTCTCTGAGCTACACAGGGAAAATTTGTCTCAAAAGAGACAAAGAAGGACTGGAAAGATGGCTCAGTGGTTAAGAGCACTTGCTCTTCCAGAGGAACCAAGTTCAATTCTCAGTAACCATATAATGCCCCAGCTTCTGGGGGATCTGACACCTCTGGCCTCCACAGATACTTGCACTCGTGCACATGCCCCCACACAGACACATATATATACACATAATTAAAAATAAAAATAGGGACTGGAGAGATGGCTCAGTGGTTAAGAACACTGCCTGATCTTGAAGATCAGGGTTCAATTCCCAGCACCCACATGGTGGCTAACAACCATATATACCTCCAGCTCTAAGGGATCCAACTCCCTCTTCTGGACTCTGTAAGCATTACATGACACAGGTGCATTTACATACATGCAGGCAAAGTACATTAAAAAAAAAAACAAATAAAAATTGGGCTGGAGAGATGGCTCAGCGGTTAAGCACATTGGTTGTTCTTGCAGAAGACCCAGGTTCAAATCCCAGCACCCACATGGCAGCTAACAACTGTCTGTAACTCCAGTTCCAGGGGATCTGACAGCCTCTTCTGTCCTCTGCAGGCATTGCACAACATGGCTGCACTTACCTACATGCAGGATATACTCATACACATAAAATAAAAATAATAAATAAATAAATAAAAATTACCAAGGGTGGTGCACATTTCTTTAATCCCAGCACTTGGGAGGCAGAGGCAAGCAGATCTCTGTGAGTTTGAGGCCAGCCAGGTCTACATAGTGAGTTCCAGGCCAGCTGGGGCTACAGGGAGACCCTGTCTCAAAAAGACCAATAAATAAATAAATAAATACTAAAAACAAATATAAAATCTTTTTTTTAAAAGCCCAAAAGAGCATAAAACAAAACAAAACAAAAAACAGATAATCCAGGCATGATGGCACACATCTTTAATCCTAGCATTTGGGTGGTAGAGGCAGGTGGATCTCTGTGAGATCCGGACCAGCTTGATCTACATAGTGAGCTCCAGGCCAGCTGGAGCTACAGGGAGACCCTGTCTCAAAAAGAAACAAACAACAACAGCAATAACAACAGAAAGATAAAGAAGAATCCAGATAATTCCTAGTCCATGTCTTACTATGGTATTTTTCTTAAGATATTTATTACATTAATTAATTGTGTATGTGTACGATGATGCCACAGCACACATGGAGGTCAGAGGACAATGTAGTCAGGTGCTGTAAGAAGGTTCCTTCCAGGGCTGGAGAGCTGGCTCAGTGGTTAAGAACCCTAGTTGTTCTTGCAGAAGACCCAGGTTCGAATCCCAGCACCCACATGGCAGCTAACAACTGTCCATAATGACAGTTCCAGGGGATCCGGTAGCCTCTTCTGTCCTCCGCGGGCATTGCACAACACGGGTGCACTTACCTACATGCAGGCAATACACGCATACACATAAAATAAAAATAATAAATAAAATATTTAAAAAAAAAGAAGGTTCCTTCCTTCCACCTTGTGGGTCTGAGAATTGAATTCAGGTTATCAGGCTTGGCGGCAAGCACCTCTACTTGCTGAGCCATCTTGCCAGCCCCATTTTGTGTTATTTCCTATTTGCTTGTTTTTGTTTTTCGAGACAAGGTCTCATATAGTCCAAGCAGGCTTTAAGTCACTTTAAAGTAGCTGAGAATGATCTTGAACTTCTAATCTTCCTATTTTTACCTCCGAAGTGCTGGGGTTACAGGTATAACCCACCATGCCTGGTCTCTCACCATGGTAGTAGGACAATGGGAAAAACTGAGAGTCAGAAAGAGGTAGCAGGGGCCAGCTAGGAACACTCACCCAGTGGAAAGAGAAGGAAGATGGACAGTGCTGGGGAGAGGGACAAAGGGGCAGCACCTCCATCCACAGGCCTCGACCCCTGGCTCCACTCATCAGGCTGGGGTCCAATGGGCATCTCTGCTTCTTTGTGCATCCAGCAGGTAGATGGCTTTTCAGAGGGTCCCATCAAAAGTCCGTGGAGAAGTCACAGCTGAAACATCTGGAATTCAAGATCCCTAGCTGTGGTGGTTTGAATGAAAATGTCCCTCATAGGCTCCAAGTATTTGGACATTTTGTCCCCAGATGGGTGCTGTTTTGGGAGGTTTTAGAAGGTGTGGCTAGCCTGGAGGAAGCACGTCACTGGGGGTGGGCTTAGAGAGTTCTTAAGCCTTGCCAGATTGCCAGTTGCCAGTCGCCCTCTTGCTTCCTGTTCCTGTGTGATGATGTGAGAGCTTAGCTGCTGCTGCTCCTGATCCAGCCACCTCCAGCCACCATGCTTCCCTGCCATGATGGACTGTAATGCCCCTGGAACCATAAGCTCAAATAAATTCTTCCTTCTATAAGTTGCTTGGGCCAGTGTTTCTATCACAGCAACAGAAAAGTGACTAATACAGTAATTGGTACCGAGAGTGGGGTGTTGGCTGTGAAGAACCTGACCATGTGGGGTTTTGGAAAAATGTGGAAGACTTTGTAAGTTTGGGCTAGAAAAGTGGTTGATTGCTGTAAGCAGAGCTTAACAGGCCGTTATAGTAAACACCTGGAAGAAAGTAGTACTGAGAACAATGTAGTTCCAGAGGGAAATAAGGACTTAAGCAGCACTTGGGATATTTTGGCAGAGCCTGGCTGGAGTCTGCCCTCAACCTAAAAGCTTGCCTGAGGCTAGGCTGAAAAGCAATGGACTAATTTCTCTGGTGGAAGAAATTTCAAGACAGCCTAATGTAGAAATGGTGGCATGGATATTAATGGTGAATATTATGCAGATCTACAGTGAAAAAGGGCAAATGGGGCAGAAAGAAATACAGTTTGGATTGAAAAAGAGAACTAGAAAGATAAATGTTCAGCCTTGGCATGTGCTGGAGAAGATCCCTTTGATAAGGAGATTAAAGTGATTAAGGAGGGGCCTAGAGATTCAAATTTAAACAATGGAGAGAGTGCCTCCAGGGCAAGACCACACCCAGTTAAGCCTCCAACTTGTGAAAGGAAAATGCTGCAGGGGCCATGGAAGAGAAAAGCTTCTAAAATGGATAAAGCAGGCTGGAGTCCACCCCACACTTGCAGTCAAACTTGGCATTGTTGTTCACCTGGTGCTGGCTTTAGAGGCATGAAAGATAGAAGAGTGAAGGGGTCATCAGTTCTTCCTCCGAAGTTTCAGAGCAGGGGTTCCCCTCCCTAGAGAAGGCCCTGATAGGCCATTGCATGAAGCTGTGACAGTGACGCCTAGTTGGCAATGGAGACTCCAAGAAGTTCGTGATGCCAGAGCTGTGAGGCATCTGCATAGAGAGTGGTACCGGCACAAGAGAGAGATGTGTGTTGCACGCTGCAAAGCTGGAGAGGCTGAGCCATCTAAGCCCTTTGAAAGTGAAGTCCCAGAAGCTGGACATGGAGCTACTGGATTTGGTGTTTGTCCTGCTGGTTTTCGGTCTTGTTTTGGTTCCGTATTTCCTTACTATGCTTCTATTCTTCCTTTTTGGAATGATAATGTGTATTTAGTTCCACTCTATGTTGGGAGTATGTAATTTGTCTTTTGATTTATAGAGGCTTACACTTAAAATATTTACCTGAGTCCACTTTGGACTGTGGACTTTTGAATGGTATTGAGACTGATAATGACTATGGGGACTTTTAAAGTTGGACTAAATGCATTTTGCATTTTATATGGTCATGAGCCTATGAGGGCCAGGGAGTGGAATGTGGTGGTTTGAATGAAAATGTCCCCCATAGGCTCCAAGAATTTGGACATTTTGTTCCCAGATGATGGTACTGTTTTGGGAGGTTTTAGAAGGCTAGCCTGGAGGAAGCACGTCACTGGGGGTGGGCTTAGAGAGTTCTTAAGGCTTGCCAGATCTCCAGTCACCCTCTTGCTTCCTGTTCCTGTGTGATGATGTGAGAACTTAGCCTCTGCTGCTCCTGGTCCAGCCACCTCCAGCCACCATGCCTCCCTGCCATGATGGACTGTAATTCTCCTGGAACCATAAGCTCAAATAAATTCTTCCTTCTAAAAGTTGCTTGGGTCAGTGTTTCTATCACAGCAACAGAAAAGTGACTAATACACTAGTGTTTACTTCAGCTATCTGGGTCAGCTGCAGGGAAAGAACACATCCACTTGGGGTTGACATTCCTAGAGGAGGGACAGATTGGGCACAACAACTAGGAGATCAGAAAGATGAATGTGGGGTGGGGGCATGGCTCAGATTCAGAGAGTCCCCCACTAAGGATTTCACAGTGTGGCCCAGCAGTAGAGCACCTACCTAGAGTCCCCCAGTGAGGGGCCAAGGTGTGTGGCTCAGTGGTAGAGAACCTGCCTAGAATCCCCCAGTGAGGGGCTGGGGGCATGGCTCAGTAGTAAAGTGCTCGTTGAACATGCACAGGCCATGGGTTCATTCCCAACATCACAAAAGGCTATGAAGGGGGACATGGGAGGATGGATGGAAACTAACAGGTTTTTGCTGTAGCTAAGACTGTGTGAAGAAGACAAAGGATGGCCGATGTGCTCAGACGGTTGGCTGTTTCCAACCAAACAGTCCCAGTGATTCAGAGTTTAACCTCCAAGGCTTCACCATCCCAAAGTGTGCTATTGGCACACTTAATTTAATAAACACAGGTACACAGGTACACTTAATTTAATAAAAAATGTTTCCCTGTTGTTCCCTAATAACGCACTTAATTTTAGGGGATAACAGGTATATGTTTAGGTTTTACTTTCATTGACTTTTTTTGTGTGGCAATTGGGAATGAATCAAGTGGTTTCATAAATGCTAAGCAAGTTACATCTGAGTTACATCTCCAGTCCTTTGTGTTTGTTTGTTTGTTATTTAAACTATGTCCACATAGCCCTGGATAGCACAACTAGCCCAAGATTTTTTTTTTTAAGATAGTCTTCCTATAGCCCCAGCTAGCCTGTAACTTGCTCTGTACATCAGGCTGGCCTTGATCTCACAGAGGTCTGCCTGCCTCTGCCTCTTAGTGCTGGGATTAAAGGTGTATGCCACCATTCCTGGCTTATTTTCATTTTTATTAATGTGTATGTATGTGTCTATGTGAGTGTAAGCCTCATGTGTGCTGATACCTTTGGAGGCCAGAAAATGGTGTCAGATCCCACACAGCTGGAGTGACAGATGGTTGTGAGCCACCATGTGGGTACTAGAAACTGAACTTTGCTCTCTGGAAGAGCAGGAAGCACTTTTAACTGCAGAGCCACCTTTCCAGCTCTACCAAGATTTTTGTTTTGGTCATTTTGAGATAGGGTCTCCCTGTAACCCCACCTGTCCTGGAACTCACTATGTAGACCAGGTTGGCCTTGAACTCAGGGATCCACTTGCCTCTGCCTTCTGAGTGCTGGGATCAAAGGTATGTGCCACCTTGCCTGGCAAGATTTTTCTTTTAAGTTTAGATTGAGGCAGTATAAAAAAAGTGTGGAGAGTATTCTAGGATTTGGAAAGCTGAAGCAGGAGGATCTCCAGTTCCAGGCCAGCTTGGGTTACAAAGTAAGATCCTGGGGGATCAGGGACTGGAGAGATGGCTCAGCAGTTAAGAGCACTGGCTGCTCTTGCAGAGGACCCAAGTTCAGTTCTCAGCACCCATATAATGGCTAATGACCATCTATAACTCCGGTTCCAAGGGACACAACATTCTCTTCTGGCCTCTGAGCACACTATATGCATAGGTGCACTTACATGCAGGCAAATCTGTCATACACATAAAAAATTAAATAAGTTTTAAAAATCCAGGTGTGATAGCCCGGGTCTATAATCCCGGCACTTGAAAAGTAGAAGAAATGGGCCTTCTGAGATGGTGTAGACAGTTAAGTGCTTGCAGCACTAGCATAAGGACCTCAGTTTGGATTTCTAGTACCCACATAAAAGGTTGTGTATGGTAGTGCATGCCTGTAATCCCAACACTGGGGAGACAAGACAGGAGCTCTGGAGCCTGTTTGCCAGGCTATCTAGCTGAATTGGTGAGCTCCAGATCAAGTGAGAGACCCTGTCTGAAAGCATAATGTGTACCAGGCATGGTGACCCACTCTTTAATCCCAGCACTTGGGAAGCAGAGGCAGGCAGATCGCTGTGAGAGCAAGGCCAGCCTGGTCTCCATAGCAAGTTCCAGGCCAGCTGGGGCTACAAGGAGACCCTGTCTCAAACAACAACAACAACAATAAAAACAACCAAACAAAGGCAAAAACAAACAAAAAAATAAGGTAGAGCCAGCCAAGCCTGATGACCTGAGTTTAATTCTTGGGGCCCACATGGTAGAAAGAGATTACCAATTCAGAGTTGTCCTCTGAACTCCACACATCTGCCTTGGCATACACACATAAATATGCATACATTAAATAGATATAAAAACTAAAAATAAGGTCGAGAGAATGATTAAGGAATACACTTGCTGTTGACCACTAGCCTCCCTACACACATTCACACACACTGATATGCACAAACACACAAAAGCAAGGTAGAGGCAGAAGGATCAAGAATTTAAGGTCATCCTCATCTATATAGCAAGTTTGAGGTCAGCCTGGGCTACATGAGACCCTGTGTCACAAAACAAGTAAAAAAACAAACAAAAACCAGGTATGATAGTTTATATCTGAAGCAGGAGGATTGTCAAAAGTTTGGGGCAAAGCCTGGCTGCCTAGTGAGTTCCAGGCCAGCCTGAGCTACAGAGGCTGAGACCCAGTCTCAACTCCCTCTACCCCTCTAAAAAAAAAAAAAATCCCAGAGGCAGGAGGATCTCTATGAGTTGGAGGCAAGCCTGGTCTACATAGAGTTCCTGGCCAGTCAGGGCTACATAATGAAACACTATCTCAAGAAGGGGGGGTATGAAAAAGCAGAGATATAAGAAATAGCTGGGGGTGGGGGACACAGTGGTTAAGAGCACTGGCTGCTCTTGCAGAAGACCTGGATTCGGTTCCTAGCACCCACATGGTAATTAACAACCATCTGTAACTCCAGTTCCAGGGATCCAACACCCTCTTCTGGCCTTCCAGGGCATTACATGCATGTGGTACACTTACATACAGACAAGATGCTCATACACATAAAATAAAAATAAATACAAATTTTAAAAAGACAGCTGAGGTACTGAGTTGGCAGGATGGGGCTTGCATGGGTTGTCAGGGCTGGGGCAGAAGTGTCCCCCTAGCTCTGGAGCATTTTGGCAGACAATGCAGAAAGCAGTGGTAGAGAGGATGGTCCTGTGTGGGATCTTTGGAGTGCAAGGTGCCCAGGGGCACAGTGCACCCCCCAGGAGGATGTCCCCCTTATCCACTGCCCTCATGTCTCCCTGGCTTTGACTTCTTGCTGGCATACAGACAGTGTGGTTGGGCAAAGGGGTGAAAACAGATCTGGATGCAGACAGGAGGTTTTCAACAGTCCATTCATGGAAGCCCAGGACAGCCCCTAACGAAATAATCACCTTTTGTCTCTTCCTGCTCTGCCTAGGGACGCCTGGGACATGGGAACTAAGAATTATAAGAATGGGGGACAGCTACAAGGAAATCTTTGCTGGAGGGAATTCATGGTTTCCTTTGGTACCCATCACTAAGGCTTCCCCTCCCCCACCCTAGTCCAGACCACTCCCTACCCTGAGAGACAGACAGCTTCCAAAGAATCTGCCAGAAATCCTTAGATGCTTCCCATGATATTCCCCTGCTTCTGCAGCCTAAGAGCCAGGGAGAAAGACACTGTCCCCACTCACAGCTTCCAAGGGCTTCAAATGGTAGCCAGCCTGACTTCATAGATGGAGATGTGCTTAGGGAAGCCAGCCTCCCCCCATCCCAGCTCCAAGCTGACTCCTCCAGCCTGCTCCCAGCAAGGACAGGGGAAGAGAACGTTTCATCAGTCCCTGTCCTAAGTGACCATGGCTTTTTGTTTGTTTGTTTTGTTCTTTTGTTTTTGTTTTTTGTTGTTTTGAGACAGGGTCTCCCTGTAGCCCTGGCTGGCATAAAACTCCCTGAATAGACCAGGTTGGCCTCGATTTTAGAGATCCACCTGTTTCTGCCTCCTGAGTGCTGGGATTAAAGGTCTGTGCTTTTTATTTATTTTTGAGACTGGATCTCATGTAGCTCAAGCTGGCCCCCCACTCCTCTGTAGCCAAAGACAACCTTGAACTCCTGATCTTCCAGCTTCCACCTAGGAATGCTGGGATTACAGGCATGTACCACACACATCTGGTTTTCTTTGTTCTTGAACGTTCTTTTGTTTCTTCTTGACCCTGGCGAGGCGGGCTTAACATAGTGATTAGAAGCTTCTAAACCTCATTGTTTTTATCTATAAAACAGTCCCATGGCCTAATGTTTATAAAAGGTTTCACCCACCCAGTATCTGACCCACTCTAAGTCTGTTAGCTATAATTAAAAATGTCCCTGTCTAGAATATAGACCCTTTAAGACAAGAGCCAAATCTCATTCAATGGTAGCATATGTCACAGGGTATTCAAGAAATGTTGGTTGAATGATTGAATGAAGTTATGGCTGTGTAGTTATAGGATGAAGCAGTTAGAAGGGGGCTTGGAAGGTGATTAGTGAGATGGTTCAGGGGGTAACCCTTGTTGCTAAGCCTGATGATCTGAGTTTGATTCCCCAAGACCCACATGATGGAAGGAGAGAGCTGGCTCTTGAAAATCTTTCTCTGACCTACACACACACATACACGCACACACGCACAAATAAATAAATAAATAAAAATTTAATTTTTTTTAAAAATTAGGGGCTTGAGAGGTCATCCAAGGAAACTGTTGTCACACACACCCCAGCAAAAATGAAAAATTCATACCTGTGGGAATGTTCTAGGATCTTTCCGTTCCTTATTCTCCCAACAGTCCAAGTTCCAATCACTCTTTCTGCCCTGGGAAGTTTAGGGGGGAAAAGAAGCCCCCAAATGCAAATCAACACAGACCTTTCTTCTTCTCTTTCAGAAGCTAAGAGGAGAGACAAGGCAAAGTCCCTGGCCATGGAGCTGGCTGGTGTTCCCAGCCTGTCCCCACCTGACCTAGATCAGAGAGAGGCAAAGAGCTGGTGGAAGTGGTCTGCAGTGCTCTGAGCAGCCCCGGAGTAAGAGCAGCGAGGAAGAGGAGGAGCTACAGGGTAAGGCAGCCCTCCTTCCCTCCCAATTCTCTCCACTGGGCTCAGGTTGCTGAAAAGCCTGGCTAGCTCTCCACCCTGTGCCTGGCAGTTGAACATCAAACATTGGGGATGGAAAGGCAGCCCTTAGCTACATAGAAGATCAAGGTTCTCCTCGGCTACATAGTGAGACCTCTCAAAACAAACAAATGAAGCAGAAAAACAACAACAACAACAACAAAAAACCAAAACACAAACCACCTTTATGTGGGTTCAGAAAACTGAACTCAAGTTGCCAACCTTGAGAGGCAAGCACCTTTGCCTGTTGGATCAGCTCACCTATTCCTTAAAAATCCTTATTTTGGGGGCTGGAGAGATGGCTCAGCAGTTAAGAGCACTGGCTGCTCTTGTAGAGCACCCAGGTTCTATTTCCAGCACCTATATGGTGACTAACAACCATCTGTAACTACAATTCCAGGGGATCTGACACCCTTTTTCTGGCCTCCACAGGTATTTCATGACATAGGTGCAGTTACATACATGCAGGTATAACATTCATACACAAAAATAAAAATAAATAAAAAACAAAGGACTGGAGAGATGGCTCAGTAGATAAAAGAGTGCTTTTTGCTCTTCCAAAGGACCCAAGTTCAGTGTCCAGTACCCATGTTGAACAGCTTCTAACTACCTACTTGTAACTCCAGTTCCAGGGGATCCAATGCCCTCTTCTGGCCTCCATGGGCATTGCACACACTCACACACACACACACACACACACACACACACACACAAATAAATGTTAAGTTCTTATTTATTATTTTATCCATATGAGTGCTTTGCATGCATGTAGGTAAATGCACCACATGCATGCAATGCTGGAAGAGGTCAGACGAGGGTACCAGGTGTCCTGGAATGGGTTATAGTTGTGAGCCACCACATGCATGCTGGGAACTGAACCCAGGTCTTCTGTAAGAGTAGCTATGGCTCTCAATCCCTGAGTCATCTATCCAGCCCCCAGTAAAATAAATCTTTAAAACTAACAACAGGGGCTGGAGAGATGGCTCAGTGGTTAAGAGCATTAACTGCAGCCGGGCATGGTGGCAAACGCCTTTAGTCCCAGCACTCAGGAGGCAGAAGCAGGCAAATCTCTGTGAGTTCAAGGCCAGCCTGGTCTGCATAGTAAGTTCCAGGACATCTAGGGCTACAGGGAGACCCTGTCTCAAAAAGATAAAAAAAAAAAAAAAAGCACTAACTTCTCTTGCAGAGAACCCAGGTTCAATTTCCAGCACCCACATGGTGGTTAACCATCTTTAGCTCCAGTTCCAGGGGATCTGATGCCATCTTCTGACCTACGAGGGCATTGCATGACACGGGTGACACATGCAGGCAATATACTTATACACATAAAATAAAAATAAAATAAAAAAACAATAAATAGGGGCTGTAGAGATGACTCAGCGGTTAAGAAGACTGACTGTTCTTGCAGAAGACCTGGATTTGAATCCCAGAACCCACATGGCAGCTAACAACTGTCCGTAACTCCAGTTCCGGAGGCTCCGACAGCCTCTTCTGTCTTCTGTGGGCATTGCACGACACAGGTGCACTTACCTACATGCAGGCAATACATGTATACACATAAAATAAATATAATAGAATATTAAAAATAAATAAATAAATTTTAAAAAACAGGCATGGTAGCACAGACCTGTAATGACAGCACTTCAGAGGTGGAGACTGGAGGATCAAAATTTCAAGGTCATCCTTGGCTACATAAATAGTTTGAGGTCAACCTGGGCTATATAAGATCCTGTTTTGCTGGGCATGGCAGTACATGCTTTTAATCTCAGCACTCAGGAAGCAGAGGCTGGCAGATCTCTGGGAGTTCAAGGCCAGCCTGGTCTACATAGCAAGTTCCAGGCCAACTGGGGCTACAGGGAGACCCTGTCTCAAAAAAAAAAAAAAAAAGAAAAAAGAAAAAAGAAAAAAGATCCTGTCTCAAAATAAAATAGGGGATCTGGAAAGAAGGCTCAGCAGTTAAGAGCACTGGCTGCTCTTGCAGAGAACCCCAGTTTGATTCCTAGCACCCACGGGGCCTTAACAACCATCCAGGGGATCTGAAGCCCTCTTTTGACTTCTGTGGACGTTGCACAACATGGATGCACTTATACACATGCAGGCAATACTCTCATACACATAAAGTGCAAATAATAAATAAAATATTAAAATAAAATAGGGCTGGAGAGATGGCTCAGTGGGTAAGAGCACTTGCTGCTCTTACAGAGGCTCAGAGGTTTGGTTCCTAGCACCCACACAGCTAACAACTGTCAGTAACTCCAATTCTGGGGAATCTAACCCCTTCTTCTGGTCTCTGCAGGCATTGCATGCACATGGTGTAGTTACATATATTCAGGCAAAACACAAAATTTTAATAAAACAAAATTTAAAAACCAGCAGAAAATCTTGTGAAAGAACTTCCCCTCTAGTCAGATTTCATGAACAAACTTTGCTTAGAGTAGGAAATACATTTCTTATATCAGGTTTTGCTTTCTTTCTTTCTTTCTTTCTTTCTTTCTTTCTTTCTTTCTTTCAAAAAATAGATATATTTATTATTTTTGGTGTTATTTTTCTTTCTTTACTTATTTAGGTTTTTTGAGACAGGGTCTCCCTGTAGCCCCAGCTGGCCTGAAACTCACTATATAAACCTGGCTGGCCTCAAACTCACAGAGATCTGCCTGCCTTTGTCTCCTGAGTGCTGGGATTAAAGGTATGTACCACCACAACCAGCTCAAAAATATGTGTTTATTGTATGTATGTGTATATACACATGCCACAGCATACATGTGGAGGTCAGAGGACAACTTGCAGAAATGGGTTCTCCCCTTCTACCATGTAGGTCCTGGAGAATCAAACTCAGGTCTGCAGGCTTGGCAACAAGCACCTTTATCCACTGGGCCATTTCATTGGCCCATGAGGATTTTTTTCATTAATAATTAAATGGAATCATGAAAGCACCTGAGCACCACAGGCCTCCCAGTTGTTCTAGAAAGATGCGGAACACGAGCACGACCCAGGGTTTGGATCCAGGAAAAAAAATCAGAATTCATTTTTCACACCTCAAGGTGATGACTTAGCCAAAGGCTAACTTTTTTTTGCTCATATTGTTTCTATTTTTATTTTTTTGGCAACGTTGGGAATGGAACCCAGAGTACTATATACGTTAAGCAAGCACTCTACCACTGAGCCACACCCCAGCCCCTCACTGGGGGATTCTAGGCAAATGCTCTACCACTGAGCCACACCCCCAGCCCCTCACTGGGGGATTCTAGGCAAATGCTCTACCACTGAGCCACACCCCCAGCCCCTCACTGGGGGATTCTAGGCAGGTGCTCTACCACTGAGCCACACCTTTAGCCCTTCACTGGGGGATTCTAGGCAGGTGTTCTGCCACTGAGCCACACCACACAGCCTCTCACTGGGGGATTCTAGGCAGGTGCTCTACCACTGAGTCATGCCCCAGCCCCTCATTGGGGGATTCTAGGCATGTGGTCTCCTACTGAACCACACTCCCAGCTGCTGATTGGAAGCATCTAAGCAGGTGCTTTAACATGAGATATACTTACAGTGTTCTTTTTACTCTTTAAAAAATATTTTAGTATATATTTTTTATTTGATGTGTATGAGTGTATTGCCTGCATGTATGTGAGTGCACCCATGTCGTGCAATTCCTGCAGAAGTCAGAAGAGGACATTGGATCCCCTGGATCTGGAATTATGGATAATTGTTATCTGTCATGTGGGTGCTCGAAATTGAACCCGGGTCCTCTGCAAAAGCAGCCAGTGTTCTTAACTGCTGAGTGATCTCTCTAGAACCTCTTTTACATTTTAAGATAGGATCTAAGTTGTACAGGCAGGCCTTGAACTCTTTCTGTAGCCCAGGTTGACCTTGAACTTAGATTCCTCCTGCCTCAATTTCCCTATAGTTGGGATTATTAATAACTAAGGCCAGTTTTTGGTTATTTTTGAAATGGGTGTTATGGAGCCTAAGCTAGCGTGGAACTTTTGATCCTTTTGCCTCAGCCTCCCAAGCAGGTGGAAATACAGGCCTGGGCCTCCAGGTCTGCTTCTCTCTTTGTTTGAAATAAAGATGTATTTATTTTTATTTTCTTATTTTATATGTATGTGTGTGTACCTGCATGTATGTAAATGCACCACATGTGTGCAGTGCCCACAGAAGCCAGAAGAGGATGTTGGATCCCCTGAAGTGGAGTTATAGGTGTCTGTGAGCTGCTATGTGGGTGCTGGGAACCAAACGTAGGTCCCTTGTGCAAGAATGGCCTGTACTCTTAATCGCTAGGCTATTTTTCCAAGCCCCTGTTTGGTTTTCGAAGGTTGACCTTTAAATTTTTTAAATTTTCTTATTTATTTTTATTGAGTGTGTGTGTGTGTGTGTGTGTGTGTGTGTGTGTGTGTGTGTAATTGCATGCATGCCACAGTGAGTGTGAGGTCTGAGGTGACAGGACAACTTTCAAATGTCAGATCTCTCCTACCTTTATCATCCCCCACCCCCCATTCCTCAGGCTTTGAATTAGGCAATTTTATCTACTGATCCATCTCACCAGCTCCCTTTGTTTATTTTGTGAGACTTGGTCTTCACTGTGTAACCCAGGTTAGCCCACATTGATGATCCACCTATTTCTCTCAGCATCCCAAGGACTAAGTGTGAACCACCACATCAGGCTCACAAATTTCTAGCTTTTCTTTTCTGCCATCTTACAAGGGAGGATTACCCCAGGGCATGGAGGAATGAGGATGGATGTAAGGCAACCGTGAAGCTGTGATCCTCTGTCTACAGTCCTGCTCAATTCTATTCCCAATGCAATCAGCAGACACAGCTGTGGATAACAACTATGCCAAGGCCTGGCTCCAAGGGAAAGCAACTATCTGTAGGAACAGTCAGTCCTCGACCAATTCCTGCTAGGACTGGTACAGTGGACACCTGATTCTAATCTTCATTTCCTCTTCTGAAGCAGAGATGATCATGACATCCATCAGCTTAAATATTACAGTGCATATCTGTAGCTTCCCTCCCTAATCCAATATTTCAACCTGGTATCTTCAGGATCCTGCTTGGTCTACCCCATCAGCCTCTTCTCCTCCAGAGACCTGGGCTTCAGCAACTCTGAGCACCTCCCCAGGTTCACCAAGTGTCCTTCTACAGTCTTGCCTCTACCTAAACACGTTTCTACAACAGCTGCCTCTGCCTAAACACATCTTTCCTGCTTCCCATGAAGTGAATCAATGCGCATTGGCCCCTCAGATGCATTCAATGGAAGGATCTGTCTCTTGATATTTGTGCCAAAGCATATTAAACTAAAAGTCATCACAAGGTCTTGAGTTTCACTCCCTAGTATTAGAAAAATAAAATAAAACAAAACAAAAAGTCTGTCTGGGTGTGGTGGCGCACACCTTTAATCTCAGCACTCAAGAGGCAGAAGAAAGCAGATCTCTGTGAGCTCAAGGCCAGACTCATCTACATAGCTAGTCCCTAGGCAACCAAGGCTACATAATGAGACCCTGTCTCAAAAAACAAAGCAAAAGAAACAAACATACCCACCCCCAAAACCAGCACTCAGGAGGCAGAGGCAGGCAGATCTTGCAGAGATCAAGGCCAGCCTGATCTATATAGCCAGTTCCAGCCAACTGGGGCTACAAGGAGACCCTGTCACAAAACAAAAAAACAAAACAAAATACAACTGTAGTTTTTCCAGGGCAAGACTCCTCCATTGTTGTCTGGATGTGCTGACCCCTGCCATTTCCCTAAATGTGGAAATGTTGACTGCATAATTTGGTAGTGGGGGACTACACTTACGTTTTCTCCTGTTTAAAACAAACAAAAAACAAAAGCAAAAACTAGCAATAAAATAAAAAATATAAAATAAAAGTAAAATAGATAAATGAATTTAACTTAATATGTATTTGACTTTTTTTTTTTTTTTGGTTTTTTTTTTGAGACAGGGTCTCCCTGCAGCCCCAGCTGGCCTGGAACTCATAATGTAGACCAGGCTGGCCTTGAACTCACAGAGATGAGCCTGCCTCCACCTCCCAAGTGCTGGGACTACATGCGTGCACCACCACGCCCAGCTATGTATTTGGCTTTTAAGGGTGATCATAATTGAGGATTTTGGCCCACAGAGACAGATTTTTGCTTTTTTGTTCTTTAAAAAAAATTTTTATGGGACTGGAGAGATGGTTCAGCAGTTAAGAGCACTGGCTGCTCCTGCAGAGGACCTGGGTTTGATTTCCCAGTACCCACATGGTGACTAACAGCCATCTGTAACTCCAGTTCCAAGGGAATCCAATGCCCTCTTCTGACCTTGTCGGGCATGCATGACATGGGTGCACTTACATACATGCAGACAATATACTCATACACATAAAATATAAAAAATTTTAAAAATTTACTTTATGTGTATGAGTGTTTTGCCTGCATATGTATAAGTGCACCCATGTCATGTAATACCCATGGAGATAAGAAGAAGGTATCAGATCCCCTGGAACTGAACTAGAGTTGCAGATGGTAATTAGCCACTGTGTAGGTACTGGGAACCTAACCTGAATTTTCTGCAAGAGCAACCAGTGCGCCTAACTGCTGAACCATCTTTCCAACCCCAGGGACAGATTTTTGAATTGATTCCCCAAAATTGAGCAGAGGCCCATACATCTTCCTTGATTCCTAATTACTGCCCCCTTGTTCTTCACTTGGCAAGAACCCCCAGTTGTTTCTGATCTAATGCCTGTACCTTCTAATCAAGGTATCACACCTGGGTTCTTCACAGCCCGTGACAGTTCTTAACTCCTTTGGTAGGCCATAAACTTCCTACACACAGGAGCTTTATCAAAGCACTGGACAGATGGGGCGGGGATGGGGAAAAGTGAGAAATTAGAACAGACCAGGCTTTAATTGAATACAGAGTCAGGCCTAGTGGCCCAAGCCTGTCACCATAGCTACTTGGGAGACTGAGGTAGGAGGAGTGAAAAGTTCAGGCCTGCCTGGCCACAGAGTGAGTTCAAGGTCAGCCTAGGCAATGTAGTGAGAGCTCCTGTGTCAAAATAAAAAAAGAGGGCTACGGATATATAGTCCAGTGGTAGAGCATTTGCCTAGAACCCCCCAGTGAGACAGGGGGTGGGGGGTGGCTCAAACCTTAGAGCATTTGCTTAGCATATGCGAAGCCCTGGGTTCATTCTCCAATACCACAGGGAAAAGAATTAAGACTTGAATAGGAATCATCTGGGGTATCCTTAAGCTGCAAACCAGATTCATATTGTTGGTCTAGGTGAACATGGCAACCACAGATCTAACAAGGTCCCTGGTATTACCGATGTGCTGCACCGGAAACCACTTTACACAGCAAAAACCTATCTGGCTCAGGGAGCGAGGAAGAGGAAACACAGGTGGGAGGGCAATTATCCATGGATATAAGATGGGTGGTATCTGCCTACTACTCCGTAGGCTATTACCCAGACAGAACCATGGGGGTGAGCTACCAGCTCTTTCTCTATTTTCTGCTGTGGGGAGGTCCAGAGCTATGCTACCCTGAGCCTTTGTGGCTCTCGCAGAGTGGAACCCCAAAACCCCTGAGGTCCTCGTTGCCAGTAGAGGTGAAGTGTCTGGAAGCTAAGCTGGTGGTGGCTGTCAGCAGAGACCTTTTTGGCACTGGGAAGCTTGTGCAGCCTACAGACCTTACCCTTGGCCCTAAAGGCTGTCGGCCCCTGATCTCCAAGACTATGGACACAATCATGTTTGAGGCTGCCTTGCATGAGTGTGGCAGTAGCTTGCAGGTGAGGCTATGGTCCCTCGGTGTGGATGAAGGGATGGATGCAAGAGGTGATTTGGTACTGGAGCTGGTGCAGGATGGGGCAGCCTTCTTCCTCACTGTAAATAGGGACCACTGGGAAAACTCCAGCCTCTGAAAGCCAGTAAATCAGAATTGGAAGTTGGCAGTCAGTTTGCACTATGTGAAATTGTCTCAAGAAAAAGAGAACAAACCTCAAAACAAACCCTGAGCCAGGCGTGGTGGTATATGTACTTGTAAGGTTTTGTCATGGTGTGCCTAGGTGCTGGGATTACATGTATGTGCTGTCACACCTAATTTGGCATGGAAGCTTTGAAGTGAAGGAGGTATAGGGCAGAGGTCATCCATGTACTCTTTATGTTAAAGACCTTAAAGCATTCAACTACACTGGGAATGTGGTTCTGTTGGTATAGAATTCTTGCCTACCATGCATGAGGCCCCAGGTTCAATCCCCAGCACCACATAAACAGGATGTGGTGGTGCACACTTGTAACCCCAATACTGGGCAGGTAGTGCTATGAAGGATCAGGAGTTAAAGGCCAGCCTGGGCTACCCCAGATCCTGTCCCAGACCTACCACCTAACCGGCAGTTGATTGGTTTAAGTAGAAGAGACATAATGTGGGGGCAGGTGTGCAGGTAAAGACCTTGGATAACTCAGGCTGGACCCTTGCCTTCAAATGATAAATGGACCACAAGGAGATGAGATGAGCACCAAGTTCTACGGTTCCTCTCTAGGCTCAGTTCCTGTTGCCTGATGAAGGGCCTGGCTTCCCTTCTATCAGAATCCCAGTCTTGGCCCCAGACTTAGCTTGGCTGAGGCAGCAGCAACCTTAGCCTCTAGACTCCTTCAGCTGAAGCTCTGGTCTTAATTATGGTTAACTTGGGGCTCATCTTAAGGCCACGGGGTCCTTATTTCCCTATACGGGGAGGATGGAGGGTTTGCTATCACCTTCGAGGCTTCTAAAAATTCCTGGTGTCTGCAGGTGTGGTGGAGCATATTTGAAATCCCAGTACCTGGCAGGCAGAGGAGGAAGGCAAGTTTGAGGCCAGCCTGGGCTACATAGCTATATCCTGTCTTAAGACACTTAACAAAGTCCTGGTGTTTAGTACCTTATTCTAAATGGGCACCATTGTGGAACCATTCATGATTTTTTCCAAGTCCCAGGTGACTTCAATCAACACTAGCGGCTCCTGTGTGTGAACCAGGTTTTCCTATTCTTCACCCACTACAGGGGTCACCCTCCTAGGTGGGCATCCTATAGTTCTGTTTTAAGACAATATTTCACTATATAGCCCTGACTGACCTGGAACTCACTTTGTCAACCAGGCTGACTTTGAACTCATTCACCTCCCTCTGCCTCCCAAGTTCTGTGATTGAAGGCATGTAGTATCACACCCAGCATCTATGCTTAAGACTGACTTTCTTATGGTTGTGATGGATTGAGATGGAAATCTCAGGTAGCACAAGCTGGCCTCGAGTTCATCACATAAGAAAGCTTTGAATTCTTCTGCCTCTGCTTCCTGAGTGCTGGGATCACTGGTGTGCCCCACCATATCTGGTTTATACTGCACTGGCGATGGAACCCAGGGTTTTGTGAATGCTAGGCAAGCATTCTATCTAATACAGCATTATGTTCCCCAGTCCTGAAGTGCTAATTTAAGATTTTTATTAATTGTGTGTATGTATGTATGTATATATATATATGTGTGTGTGTGTGTGTGTGTGTGTGCATATGAGTGCAAGTGCCAGAGGAGGCCAGAAGAGGGCGTCAGATCCCTGGAGCTTCAGTTATGGATGGTTGTAAGCTGCCCAATATGACTGTGGTGTCAGGGAGGGAATGAACTCGGGCTCTCTGGAAGAGCAATATGTGTTCTTCACTCCTGAGCCATCTCTCCAGTCCGTAATTTAAACATTTATTGGGCATGGGACACAGGCTATGACTCTTGTGTGAAGATCTGAGGACAACCTATGGGGGTCAGTTCTCATGTGTGTTTCAGAGATCCAACTCAGTGTTGTCAGGCTTGACAGCAAGTACCTTTACCCACTGAGCCATCTCACCAGCCCCTGAGATGCTAATTCATGAAAAAGGGCTCTCAATTATGCTGCTGCTTTCTGTCTGGGGACACTTGCAGATAGAAATCCAAGGTTGTCTTCTGAAGTTCTAGGGCAGGACAAGGGGATCACTTGGGCAGCAGGTGATTGCTCTAGGCTGATCTTGCCCCCCCCCCCCAATGCAGTGCAGCACAAATTGAAGATGTGAAGGCCCTAGCACCTGCCTGTGCTCTTCTGCCTCAGGTCATCACTGCATCTATCAGGGCTTTCTGTCAAGATGAGAGACTGGGATGTGGCTCAGTGGCAAAGCACCGTCCTAGAATCCCCCAGTGAGGAGTTGTGGGCATGGCTCAGTGATATAGCACCTGCCTAGAATCTCCCAGTGAGGGGCTGTAGGTGTGGCTCAGTAGTAGAGCACCCATCTGAATTCCATTTTCAGTAGCAAAGAAACAATAAATATGAGAAATGTTAACTGTTGGGCAGAAAACTAAAGTTCCTGGCCTTTTTGCCTACTTTCTGAGGGATGACTCAGTAAAAAGAAACTGTATTGGTAGCAGGTGTGGAGGTAAGGGCATACCCTGATGCCCCTAGGTGTTAACTTGCTGTCTGCTCCATCATTGATCCAGAACCCTGTGGGAAGTCAGATTGTACATTGTATGGTGTTCTTACCAGTATAACAGCCCTCAGCTTTGTCAGAGCAACTGTGACTATGTTCAAGAAACCATTAAGATCAGGCAGGCCTGTTTGCTGTTCAAATTCCCTCACAGGAGGGGTGTGGGGAGGGTCATGAGACCCTCCCCTGATCTGTCATTCTCCTACATCTCCCAGATAGCCTGATTCCATGTGGTCTTGAGAACTTGGGAGGTGCTCTGTGTGCGTATAGATTGTGGGTTACCTGAAGGGGAGGGACTCCATTCATGCAGCTATAGGGAAGTCAACAACTACGTTGGGTGAGACTTTTGGGTAGTGCAGCCGTTTGGGGGTCATTCATGCTTTGTAATATACTCATGGGTTCCCCAAAGTGAATTTTGGAATGACACTTCAGTTTTTGTTTGTTTGCTTTTTGTAAAGACAGGGTCCCCCTGTAGCCTCATTTGGCCTGAAACTATGTACACCAGGCTGGCTTTGATCTCAGATTTGCCTACCTCTGCCTTCCAAGTGCTAGGATTAAAGGCCTGCACCACTACACCTGACTAGTTTGTAATTCTTGTAATTCAAGTAATCCCTGCGCTTGAAGACTAAGGCAGGAGGATCCAGGCCAGCCTGTGCTATGAGTTCCAGGCCAACAGGTTCTGGGCTCTAGAACCTGTCTCTCAAAATGGCTTGTCACCAGCCAGCAGAAAGGCAGGTTGAATTGAGAGCCTTAATCTGTCCATCCTCCTAAAGGCTGAACCCTCCCATGGGCCAAGCAAGCCCAGGACACTTGATCCAAGTAGTTTAACCTTTCACCTTTGCTTCAGATGACAGAAGATGCCTTGGTGTACAGCACCTTCCTGCTCCATGACCCTCACCCTGCAGGTGGCCTGTCCATCCTGAGGACTAACCGAGTAGAGGTTCCCATTCAGTGCCGCTACCCCAGGTCAGTGTGATGGGCTACTGGGTTGGATGTGGTCACTGCAAGTAGATCTGCATTGTCAGCAGCTCATAGCTGCCTGAATATGAATGACAGCTGCTGAAGAAAGTGACACATCGATCTGGCCCTTTGATATTTTGGGTGGGGAAAGTTCAAGGATGGCCTTGAACTCCTGATTCTCCTACCCCCCCTCCCCCAATGCTGGAATTACAGGTGTGTTCTACTAGCAGACCTGGCTTTGGGTTTTTTGGCTTTTTCTTTTTGGCACAGGCTGACCTGGAATTCATTCTCTAGCCAAACTTGGCCTTGAACTCAGTGATTTTCCTACCTTAGTCTCCCAAGTATTGGGATATAGGATGAAGGCATCATGCCTCTGTGTGTGTGTGTGACAGACTCTGTAATCTCAGCCTGGAACTTGCTGCTAGGCATGGGCAGGCTCTGGGCATCATGCACCCAGCAGGTATAAATGAATATAGCCCAGCACAAACTTAAAACATAATTTTTGTGATTTTTTTTTTAAACTTTTCAGTTCTCAAGAGTAGACTTTATAGATGACAATTTCATCACAATGTTGAAAGTTAAGACCTGGCTGATAGTACAGTCCTGTCTGGCCTTAAATTTGCAGTAATTCTCCTGCCTCAGATTATGGGCAGGAGTTGCCATGTCTGGTTCCAACTGCTTTGGGTTCTAGGCTGGGACACTGTGTTCTGTGTGTCTTTGGTATTTTGGATTTTTCTTTTTGAGACAGGGTCTCCCTGTAGCTCCACCTGGCCTGGAACTTTCTATGTAGACTGGGCTGGCCTTGATCTCTGATTGACCTGCCTCCTGAGAGCTGGGATCAAAGGCATGCGCCACCACTCCCAGCATCTTTGGTGTTTTTGAGGTAGAATCTTTCTCTGTAGACCAAGCTGATTTCAAAGTTTCAAGGATTCTCCTGCCTCTGAAGTGCTGGGATTAGGATTACAGGCCTGCACCACAATTGATATCTGACATGATGTTGATTTGCTTCATTGTTTGAGATAGGGACTCACTTTATAGACCTGACTAGCCTGGAGCTTGCTTTGTAGACCATGATCACTTTAAACTTGTGATCCTCCTGCTTCCACTTGCTCAGTGCAGGGATTAGTTATGCACTACTACTATGCATGACTTTTTTGGTGCTGGGGATAGAACACAGGGCCCTTTGCATGCTAGACAACTACATAGCCCAGGCTTAGCTTCGAACTTGGATTCACCTGCCTTGGCCTCCTGAGTGCTGGCATTAAGATGTGTCCCACCATGCCCAGCTTCCCTTCTGTTTTTTGTTTTCTAAATAGAGACCAATTCTGGTACTCTTGATTCTCCTCCATTCAGCCTCCCAAGTGCTACATGTTGTAGATGGCATGCCACCTCTGGCTTGTTTCCCACCAGGGCCTAAGTTAATAGGGGCTAGATTTCAGCTTAGGAATGAAGTTTCTACCTTCAGACCTGCCTCGGTGCTGCAGTCTTATGTCGGCATGGTTGGGGTAGCTGGCTGCTATCAGTTCAGGCCTCTGGGGACCTTGGCCTGGCTGCAGAGTTGATCCACCACTAAGAACTCTGAAATGCCTGGTATGCTGGCATATGCCTTTAATTCAAGACCTAGGAGGCAAAGGCAGGCAGATCTGAATAGGAGGCCAGCCTGGTCTACATAGCTAGTTTCAGACCAACCAGCTAGTTTAAGACCTTGTCTTAAAATAAACCAAAACTCTTCAATGGGGTAGATGCAATGGGGTAGAAATAGGTTCTCTTCCCCAACCACAAACAACAGTGGGCTGGGATGGGGTTACATGGAAGCAGCTGGAGCCTTTCTCCCAGGCAGGGCAATGTGAGCAGCCAAGCGATCCTACCCACCTGGGTGCCCTTCAGCACCACTGTGTCCTCGGAGGAGAGGCTGATTTTCTCTCTGCGTCTCATGGAGGGTAAGTCCACAAGTAGGAGGACTTGGAAGGAGGAGGCAGATGTTTCTGGAGAGTCTTTAGCCCCTGATTTTGTCCCTGCAGAGAACTGGACCACTGAAAAAACATCCCCCAGCTTTCACCTGGGAGAAGTAGCCCACCTCCAGGCAGAAGTCCACAAGGGTAGCCACCCACCACTGAAGCTGTTCGTGGACCACTGTGTGGCCACATCTACGCCAGACCAGAACTCCTGGCCTTATCATATTATTGTGGACTTCCATGGGTGAGGCCTGGCCTCCTTTCCAGGGAGCCTTCATTTATGTCTTGTTTTAAAATTTGCATATATAATAGGTTTGGTTTCATTGTAACATTTTTATACAAGTATGTGGTGTATTTAGATCATAGTCACTCCCATTTCCCCCTCTTCTCCCTGTCCCCCTCTCGCTGATCCCTTCCTCTTCCCAACTAATCTTGTAATTTTAAATTTTTACTTAGCATTGGAGAGATGGCAGTTAGAGCACTGGCTGCTCTTGCAGAGAACCTGGGTTCAGGTTTGGTTCTTAGTACCCACATGGCTCCTGACAACGGTCAGTAACTCAGGTTCCAGTTCCAACTCCGACACCCTCTCCTGGCCTCCACAGGTATTGCATGCATGTGGTGTACTTACGTACATGCAAGCAAAACACTCATACACATAAAATAGAGGTAGGGAGAAGACACCATGAAGTGTTTGTGGAGGTCAGAACAACTTACAGGAGTCAGTTTTCACCATGTGATTTCTGGGGAGTGTAATCAGGTTGTCAGGTTTGGCAATAAGTACACTTAACCTCTGAGCCATATCGCCTACCCAAAGATTTACTTATGTGTGTTTACCAGCATAAGTTAATGTACACCGTGTGAGTGCAGGGACCAGAAGAGCCAGGAGAGGCCAGAGGATCACCTGGAACTGAAAGTCATAGGCAGTTGTGAGCCACTGTGTGGATGCTGGAAACCAAGCCAGTCCTCTATAAAGAGCAGCATGTGTTCTTAACCACTGAGCCATCTTTTCATTTCCTTATTTCTAGATTTGTCTGAATGTATGCCATTGGGGCAGGGATACCCCAAGAGGCCAAAAGAGGATGTCTGACTTCCTGGAGCTGGAGTTAACAGGCATTCATTAGCCACCCAACATGAGTGCTGGGAACTGAACTCGGGTTCTCTGGAAGAGTAGGATCCAGCCGGTTCCCTTATTCTGTCTTCTACTTTCATGTCTCTGTATGACCCCATGAGTTTCATTAGTTTGCTTACAGGAACCTCGGCAAATTACCATAGCTGAAAGAATAACTGAAGAAAATAACTTACTCTCCCAGCAACCATCATTTATAGATCTCCAAGAAGGAGCAGGCCTCCTAAGCAGCTCCCTAGTTACTGCCTATCTTGGGTGTGGGGGAGGGCTCATGATCCCCTCCCCTACTTCTGGACAGAGTCTCCCTGTGTAGTCAGGATGGCTTGGAACTTTCAATCCTTCTGCCTCAATCTCCCCAGTACTAAGATTAGAAGTGTGAGCCATTCTGCCTGGCTTCCAGAGAACACTGGTAATGAGATTTACCAACAGCTAACCCCATTCTTCACTGGTTCCTTCCAAGTTGCCTTGTGGATGGTCTCTCTGAGAGCTTTTCTGCATTTCAAGCCCCAAGACCTCAACCAGAGACTCTCCAGTTCACTGTGGACGTCTTCCATTTTGCCAACAGCTCCAGAAATATGGTAACTCAATTTTCACCATGGCCTGGAATAAGATGAATCCCGGGCTGGCTTAATAGCCTCCTGCTGTTACTCAAATGCTTTCCTTAAGCGAATGACTTGGCATGTTTAGAAACAGAAAATGAAGGGCTGGAGAGATGGCTCAGCAGTTAAGAGTACCAGCTGCTCTTGCAGAGGACCTTGGTTTGATCCCCAGCACCCACATGGTGGCTGACACCTGTCCTTAACTCTAGTTCCAGGGGATCCAATGCCCTCTTCTGATCTCCAAGAACATTGCACGACACGGGCGCACTTAACATATTTGCAGGCAATACACTCATACACAAAATAAAAATATTTTTAAAAAGAAATAGAATGACCAAGTAGATGAAGCTGTGGGCTTAGTAAGACCTTTACAGGTGAGCCTAAACAGCATAAACCCTTAAGAACTAGGTAAAGTAGGGCCTGGAGGGATGCCTCAGCAGTTACGAGCACTTCCTGCTCTTTCAGAGGACCAGAGTTCAGTTCCCAGCACCTATCTCTGGCAGTTCACAACTGCCTGTAGATCCAGTTTTAGGGTGATCCAACTACTCTGGTCTCTGTGGGCACCTGTACTCGGGTGCACATAACCCACAAACACACATAATTAAAAGTTAAATTTTGGGGGGCTGGAGAAATGGCTCAGTGGTTAAGAGCACTGGCTACTCTTACAGAAGACTTAAGTTTAATTCCCAGCACTCACATGCTGGCTAACAACCAGCCATAACTGGTTCTGATGCCTTCTTCTGGCTTCTGTGGGAATTTCGTGACATGGTTACACTTACATACATGCAGGCAAAACACTGGTACACATAAAAAAGCCAGATGTGGTGGCACATACTTTTAATCCCGGCACTCAGGAGGCAGAGGCAGGTGGCTCTCAGACTGAGGCCAGCCTGATCTCCATTTGAGTTCCAGGCCAGCTGGAGCTACAGGGAGACCCTGTCTAAAACATTTAAAAAAATTTTTTTTGCCAGGCATGGTGAGCATACTTTTGGCAAGCACTGGAGAGGAAGAGATGGGTAAATCTGAGTTTGAGGCCAGCCTGGTCTACATAGCAAGTTCCAGGTCCATCCAGAATTACATAGTGAGACTTACCTTTTTTTTTTTTTTTGGTCTTTTTTGAGACAGGGTCTCCCTGTAGCCCCAGCTGTCCTGGAACTCACTATATAGACCAGGCTGGCCTTGAACTCAGATCCGCCTGCCTCTGCCTCCCGAGTGCTGGGATTAAAGGCGTGTGCCACCTCACCTGGGAAAAAAGGGAAAAAAGACATAACTCAGTGGCAGAGTGCCTAGGTTCAATCTCCAGCACCAGAAAACAATTATTTTTTCAGCTTTATATGTATGAGTGTTTTACCTGCATGTAAGTATACCATTTGATGCAATGCCCAGAGGCCAGAAGAGGGTATCAAATCCCCTGGAACTGGCATTACAATTGTTAGCCACCATGTGGGTGCTGGGGGCTGAACCCAGGTCCTCTGCAAGAGCAGCAAGTACTCTTAACTATTGAACCACCTCTAGCCTCAATTTATGTGCACATTTTTGCCTATGAAAGTCAGAGGACACCTAGTGATGGTGGTTCTACCATACAGGTCCCAGGGATCTCAGGTATTCAGGCTTGGCAGCAAGCACCTTTTACCACCTAAGTACCCCCACAATTCTGAAATTTTATTTTTTGGAGCGAGGATCTTAACTATATACCTTCTGCTGCCTGGAATTGGCTATATATACCAGGCTGGCCTCGAACCCAGGGGCTGTCCTGCCTCTGCTTCCTGAAGGCTGGGATTAAAGGCATGTGCCAACATACCTGGCTTCAGAAATATTTTTGAAAGTCATTGACGTAGCTTAAAACTCAGCCTGCTTACCTGTTTCAGATGTACATCACCTGTCACCTCAAAGTCACTCCAGCTAACCAAACCCCAGATCAACTCAACAAAGCATGCTCATTCAACAAGACTGCCAATAGGTGAGAGAACCAGACGGGTGGAAACACAAACCCGTCAAGTCTATTCCCTCAGTGTACAATCAGTAAACCTCTCCTCAATCAATAATACATCTAACCTTTTTTCCCCCCCCGCTTCAGTTGGCTGCCAGTAGAGGGCACTGCTGACATCTGTGATTGCTGTAACAAAGGTGACTGTAGTATCTTGGGTTCTTCTGGGAGTCAGACCCATGGGGTGAGCCAGTGGCCCAAGTCAGCTTCCAGAAACCGTAGGCACGGTATGTCATAGACCAGGCATTGACTATTTCCTCTCAATCTAAGACACCAGCTATCAGTCTTACTTATTCTCCATTAAGACTTGATTTAGGGGCTATTTTTCTGGGCCTGATAAGATCTTGGGGCAAAAGTAGGTCACTGAGCTCTTAATGGCTTGTGGGGTCACCATGCTGCCCTTCAATCCTCTCAATGTAACTAGGTATATGGGAAGAATGTGGTATTAGGGAGATGGGTCACTTAACCCACTCTAAGGCAGACCAGAATTTAACCTTTAGGAACTATGGTCAGCTTGAGAGCTGGGAGTGATGGCTCATACCTCTACTCCTAGCCCTAGGGAGGCTGAGGGAGAATCCCAGTTCAAGGATAGCCTGGGCTACATAGGGAAACCAAAATATAAAAAGGGTTGGGGGTGTGGTTCAGTGGTAGAACACCTTCCTGGAATCCCCCAGTGAGGGGCTGGGGGCATGGCCTAGTGTGATTCACCAGCACCAAGCATAAAACAAAACCTCATGTCTTATCCTTTCACAGTGAGAGACGAAGCTGATGTCACAGTAGGGCCACTGATCTTCCTGGGAAAGGCAAGTGACCATGTTGTGGAGGGCTGGACCTCTTCCTCCCACACGTCTGTGGCCCTGGGCTTAGGTCTAGCCACAGTGGCATTCCTGACCCTTGCTGTTATTATCCTGGGTGTCTCCAGGAAGTGTCACACTGCTTCTCACCCTGTTTCCCCTTCTCAATAAAAGAAAACCCAGCACGGGCTTGATTAATTTTGTGTATGAGTGTGTTGCCTGCATGTAAGTACACCCATGTCATGCAATGCCCACAGAGGCCAGAAGAGGGTGTTGGATTCCCCTGGAACTGCAGTTACAGATAGTTGTTAGCTGCCATATAGGTGCCGGGAACTGAACCTGGGCCTCAGCAAGAGCAACCAGTGCTCTTAAATACTGAGCTATCTCTCCAGCCTCTTATTGTTTTGGTGTTTTTGAGACAGGGTCTCCCTGTAGCCTCAGCTGGCCTGGAACTCGCTATGTAGACCAGGCTGGCATTGAACTCAGATCCACCTGCCTCTACCTCCCAAGTGCTGGGATTAAAGGTGTGTGCTACCTGGCCATGGTCAGGTCAGTTTTGAATGTAGTTTAGTGATTGCAGCTGGGGTTGGGATTAGTGAGGGTTGACTCTTACACAGTGCCATGGGCGCTAGTATGACTGGACTTCCAGTGAAGCAGCTGTCTGTCCGGATGGTAGAAGAGGCCCAGCTGGGTTTGTGTTGAGGTTGGTGGGAAGGAAACAAGTTCTGGAGAAAAACCTGCAAAAGGGTTTTCTAAAAGAATCCAAGCCAGTCATCTGTTTACATAGGGGAGAAATGGGGAGGAGAATTAAAGTTGCTATTTTGACCCACAGGTTAGTTAAGGATCACCAGGGAGTAGTGAGTTACAGAATGTCAGATAAACCTCTGTCCTGGCTAGCCATTAGGTGGTCAATGGGTGAGGAGAGCAAGAATTTAGAGAAACAAGTTACTTTAGTTGGGAAACCAAATTACTTTAGGGAAATGTTACAGTTCAACCCAGATGGTGAAGGCCTGGCTAACAATTCAGATGTATGTGTACTTTCTGGCTGAAGTAACACGGCCTTCCAGTGGTGGTGTGATGGAAGACTTGATCTGAGCACTTGATCTGGGCTTGAGGCCAGCCTGGTCTATATAGTGTGAGACCCTGTCTCGGGAAACAATGAGCTGGGCATGGTAGCACTTATCTTTAATCCCAACACTACAGAGGCAGCCTGGCCTACATAGCAAGTTTCAGGCCAGCCAGGGCTATAGGGAGATCCTGTCTCAAAACAACAGTAGCCATATAGCATGACTTCAAAGGGATCAATATCAATGTGGGAGCTGTTGGAGACAGAAAAGCAGGGGCCCACAGCCTGACTTCTAGGGTAGTAAATCTTCTAGCTGTGGCCCCACAGATCTGACTCCAGTAACATAAGGCAGGAAGGAAAGACTTTTTGCCCTCCTTAGGACAACAGGCAGAAAGCTACCTGCCAAAACCAGGTGTGGTGGGTCATGCATGCCTGCCATCCCAGCACTTGGGAGGTGGAAGCAAGATCAGGAGTTCAAGGTCATCCTTGGTTGTGTAGCAAGTTGAAGGCCAACCTCAGCTTTTTAAGACCCTATTTCAAAAAAATTGATTTCAAAAAATCCATGTGGTGGCACACGCCTTTAATCCCAGCACTTGGAAGGCAGAGGCAGGTGGCTCTGAGTTCGAGGCCAGCTGGGGCTACAGGGAGACTCTGTCTCAAAGACAAAAATAAAAAGCCAGCTATAGTGGTGCACACCTTTAGTCCCAGGACTTGAGAGGTAGAGTCTGGCGAATCTCTTGAGTTCGAGGCTGGCCTGGCCTACACAGACCAGCCATTGCTGCACAGTGAAACCCTGTCTCAAAAAAACCTGTGTAGATACAAACTCAAAGTAGTAAACTGATCCTGGCTGGGTTGCTAAACTAAGGTAGTGATTTTATGTTGACTTATCACTGAGGTGAATATGGAGAAGCATTTTGGGGGTGCACACTTGTGGACTGAGGGGTACCTTTGGTAGTAGCAGGCTTTGGGCAGGCTGACTTGCTTTGGTCTTATGTCAACTTCCTATGCCTTTATTCTAAGTGAACACTCCCATCCTCCAGTCCTGACCACAGCCCCTAAGAGTGTTTAGCAATGAAAAACTCCGGGTTGCTCAGGAAGCTGGTGGTCATTTTCCTTCTGAGGGGTTCGAAGTCTCATTCCTGGGGGCTGATTACCACCTTGCCCAGCATCTATTTTTTTGATACTAGAGATTGCACCCAGTGCCTGCACATGCTCAGCAAGGGCTCCACTGACCTACACCCCCAACTCCTGCCCCATTTTTAAAGATTTTATATGTATCAGTGTTTGCCTACATGTAAGTGCACCATATGTGAATGAAGTGCCTGTGGAGGTTAGAGGGTGTTGAACTCCTGGAACTGGAGTTGCAGATGATTGTGAACCATCATGTTCAATCTCAAGATTCTCTGTAAGAGCAAGTGTTCTTAACCACTGATCTACCTCTCCAGTTGCCCTCTTTTTGAGATAGGGTCTCATGTAGCCCAGGCAGGCTTCTCATTCCTTATATAGCTGAAGATGACTTTGAATTCCTGATCCTTCTGCCTCCATCTCCTAAGTGTTAGGATTACTGGTATGTACCACTAGGTTCATTTGCATCTTAACTTTTCTAGCAACTGAGTACCCTGCTGGGTCAAATGGAACTAGTACCTGCTGGGCAGAGTTGTTAGGTATATATAGACTCTGGGAACCAAAAGACACTTGAACACTACTCATCTTGGGTCTGGGGTCAAATGTCTTGGTTTGGGTTGAAGCTGTGTAGCACAGTTGCAGAATGCATAGCATGCACAAGACTCTGGGTGTGATTTCCCAGACTTTTTTTTTTTCCAGAGCTGAGGAATGAACCCAGTGCCTTGCACTTGCTAGACAAGTGCTCTACCACTGAGCTAAATCCCCAATCCTGTCTCAGACTTTTTTTTTTTAAGGCAAGGTCTCACTGTGTAGACCAGACTGGCCTTGAACTCAAAGTTCTGCCTCCCAAGTGTTGGTATCAAAGGTGTGTACCATGGGATGAGAGAGATGGCTCAGTGGTTAAGAGCATTTTCTGCTCTTGCAGAGGACCCACGTTTGGTTCCCAACACTTGCATGGTGGCTAACAACCCTCAATAATTCCAGTTCCAGGGGATCTGATGCCTTCTTTTGACCTCCATGGGCATGGCACCCACAGGTACATTTATATACAGGCTAAACGCTCATCCATATAAAGATTTATATATAGCTATGCACCATGATGATTGGCCAGAGTTTGAGATAGGGTCTCACATAGCCAAGGCTAGTCTTGAACTCTTGAACCTCTCACCTCTTAAGTGCTAGGATTACAGGTATGTACCAACACACAGAACAAGCTACCTATAGTATATTCAGAGCAAGACTGGCTCTGGGTCTGTTGATGGGAAGGCTTTGATACTCCAACTAAGGGCAAGTGTAGGATTTGAGAAAGTTGAATTCTGGAATGTTTTTTTGGAGTAGGGGTTTCATTACCCCAGAATAGCCTGGAACATGCTATATAACCAAGAATGACTTGGAACTGATCCTCCTCCCTCTGTCCCCTGAGTGCTGATTATAGGTATGTGCCATCATACCCAGTTTATGTGGTGCTAGGGATAGAACCAGGACTTTATGCATGCCAGGTAAGGACTCTACCAATTGAGCCACATCCCCAGCTCATTTTTAAAAGTTGTAATTTAGGCCAGGCATGGTGGCACACACCTTTAATTCCAGCACTCGGGACGGAGGCAGGCGGATCTCTGAGTTCGAGGCCAGCCTGGTCTCCATAGTGAATACAGGACAGCTGGGGCTACAGGGAGACCCTGTCTCAAAAAGACCAAAAAAAAAAAAGTAATTTATTGTGTGTACACGTGTGAGCATGAGTTTGTACGTGTGTGGTGCCTCAGCGACCCTGTGGAGGTCAGAGGGTAACTTTCGGGAGTCTGCTCTCCCCATCATGTGGGTTGTAAGAAATCAAACTTAGATCATCAAGCTTGGTGGCAGATTCCCTTGCCCACTGAACCATCGCAGGCCCAGGTTTTTGTTTCTTTTGTGGCAAATTCGCAAGTAGTCCAGGCTGAGTCTAAATTCACTATGTAGCTGACCTTGAACTTCTGTTCTTCCTGCTTCAGCGTTCCAAGTGTTGAATTACAAGGATGCACAGTTACACCAGCTGGACCTTTGTGTGTCTTTCTCTCCATCCTCCTGCCTCAGCCTCCTGAGTACTTGGATTATGGCAGGAATCCCTCAGAATAAAGAAAGGAATGCAGCATGGTCTGTGCCTGAGTGCACATACACAGGTCTGCCCATCACAACCTTGTAGTAAGGAGCATCCAGTCAGGAACTGTGTGCTCCCATATATGGGAGACAAACTGAACTGTGAAAAGGAAAGGGGTATAAAAGGCTGGATGTGGAAGACATGGCTCAGGGGTTAAAAGTACTTGCTGTTCTTGGGGCTGGAGAGATTGCTCAGTGGTTAAGAACACTGGTGGTTCTTGCAGAAGACCCAGGTTTGAATCCCAGCACCCACATGGCAGCTAACTGTCCTAACTCCAGTTCCAGAGGATCCGGCAGCCTCTTCTGTCCTCCATGGGCATTGCACGACATGGGTGCACTTACCCTACATGCAGGCAATACACGCATACACATAAAATAAAAATTTTAAAAATATTTTTTAAAAAGTACTTGCTGTTCTTCCAACCCAGGTTCAATTCCCAGCTCCCACATGGCAACTCTGTCATCCTCTTTCAGCCTTTGTGGGCACTACCTGTAAACACGCCAGCAATAAAACACATGTACAAATAAAAATAAATCCCAGCATTCAGGAGGCAGAGGCAGGCAAATCTCTGTAAGATCAAGGCCAGCCTGGTCTACCCAGCAAGTTCTAGACCAGCTAGACCTACAAGGAGACTCTGTCTCAAAAAGACTAAGAACTTTTTTTGAAAAAAGACTGGATCTTTGTTCAAGGTCTTGCTTTAGGGAATTATCTCTTAGGGACTGAGCTGGCTCATAACACAAACTGCTTCTTGCATACAAAACCGTGGAGTTCTATTCTCTGTTCAGCGCTCCACCACAGTGGGCTGATGTAGCAGGACTTTTGGAAAAAAGCTCTGGGGTTAGCCAGGTGGCCTGTTTCACACCTCATCCCATCTTGCTTCTGCCAATCATGTCTGCCTAACATCTTTGACTTGCATGTGCATGCGTGCTGCTTCTAGGGTTCCAGCCATGACTGGCCTTCATGTGTCACTGGGAATCCAGTATGTGTTCAGTAGGCACTGTTTTTCTTTTTTTTCTTTTTTTTTTGATTCAGGGTCTCACTATGTAGTCCCAATTGGCCTGGAACTCATAGAGATCCACCTACCTCTGCCTCCCAGGTGCTGGGATTAAAGGCCTCCACCACTATGCTCTGACTTAAATATTGTTTGATTTACGTGTATGAATGTTTTGCGTGCATACATGTAAATATACCCATATGTACAGTGCCCAAGGAGGCCAGAAGAAAGTGTTGAATCCTCTGGAGTGTTGTTAGCTGCTGTGTAGGTACTGGAACTGAAAATGGGTTCTCTGCAAGAGCAACCAGTGCCCTTAACTGCTGAACCATCTCCCCAGTCCCCTATCCCACCATGTCACTTTTTTTGAGACAGCATCTCTTTAATAGCCCCAGCTAGCCTGGAACTGGCTATGTAGACGAGGTTGTCCTCAATCTCAGAGATCCGCCTGCCTCTGCCTCTGGAGTGCTGGGCTTGAAGGCATTAACCATTATTCCTGGCCCCCGACCTTTTAAAAAAAGATTTATATGTGTGTTGTGTATATGAAGGTATGCCACATGAGTGAGTGCTCACAGAGACCAAAAGACGTGTCAGATCCCCTGGAGTTGGTGTTACAGGCATTTATGAGCCACTGAGAACCAAATTTCTGGAGGAACAAGGACCATTCTTAACTGCTGAGTCATCTCTCCACCACCTTCCTCCCCTCCTAGGCTTCAGGGACACTTTGGGGCCCATTCCTTCAGTAAATGGCCGTCTGTTCCTTGCCCTCAAGTTTCTGGGTGTTGTAACATTCTAAGAAAATGTCCTTCATTCAATTGTCCTTTCATTTCCTCAGAAGAAAGAGGAAATGGCTGTGTCTGGAGTACAGAGGAAGTGTGACTAGAGTTTGACCTTAGTGTTAGCTGCAGACAGCTTCCCTATCTGAAGGAGAGGTGTCCTCTTCCAGGGATACAGAGGCAGGCTAGAAAGATGGGAATTACGGAGACATCAGGAAAATGGGCTGGGAGAGGGAGAAGGCTCTGATCCCAGAATCAGACTTCAGACCTACATGCTGCTGACAGGGACCAAATGGCTCACCAGATAATGCGTTTAAAAGCATCTTCTTTACAGACAGGTATCCCAGTCACCACCCATCAAAGAAGCTTCTTTTTCAACAGATTATTAGAGTTCCACAACTGGTCACACACAGATTGTCTGAATTGCCCAAGCCTAAGTGGCACATCTACATATAACCTCTACACCTAAGGCTCATGGAACATGAACAAGGGATGAAGAGAACACGAATGCATCTTTCAACTCTCATCAGTGAAGCTCCTTCATGCAACAGAGGGCCAGGAACACAAAAGGTTACAAATGACCAAAACGTAGAGAATAGGAGTCTATAGAGTGTGGGTCCTTAGACTGGACTCCTATATTAAAATCTACCCAGCCAGGGTTCAGGGACCATTGCAGAAAAGGGGTGGAAAGATAAGAGCCAGGGAGGAGATATACGATTATACGGAAATAGAGTCCTACAGGCTCCTGGGACCCTTCTCATACGAACCTACAGAAATGGCGTCAGCATGCATAAGACTCATGAAAACTCAAGCAGACAAAAACACAGCACAGAATTGTGGAAATGAACAGCAGGCTCCAATCTTAGTCAATTATTGGCAGCTGATTACTGAGGAAGAGCTGATCTTCTTAAAGGGAGGGGCTATAGGTAGGCTGCCTAGACCTCCGTGGATGAACCTGCACTGAGGGATGTCTGACATAAAAGGCTTTAACACAAGTGACAGAATGCATGAATTTCAGTGAGAGCTGTAGGTGAGTACCAATGGGGAAGGGGGTATAAAGTTGATTAAGATGTTTTGTATGAAATACACAAAAATTCAATATTTTTTCCAGTTAATTAATAACCACATACTTAGAAGAAGCATTTCACTACAACAGCATTGACATATTCAATAATTTCCTGAGCTAAGATGCATCTTTTTCAAAATTGGCTGTAAATTTTTAGGTTAACAGTTGAATTGTTA
>NW_008337205.1:334183-406224 GCF_000622305.1 Nannospalax galili
CAAGTTTCTAGGTTCACATTTGGATTAATACAGTTATACAATATTGAACTCAGTATAAGCCCTGTATGACATAAAATTGAATGAGTTTTTCCTTTAAAAAAGATCTCCATTTCATTTTAGAACATATTGTTGCTTGGAGAAAGACTCATTGCTTTTGCTACTAACACTGAGATGTAGGCACATGCACCTCTAAACTGGAGGTATCTGATTATTACTAGTCATAATCGGCTGCACTTGGATCCTTGGCACCTGTGTATGTCTATAACATCTTCAGGTGGATTTCAAGGGTAATGCTTATCACCTCTACTAATTAGCATGATGTAAATTTCCATGCTTCCTCCTCAAATATAATACATTTTTTAAAAATTTGTTGATTTTTTTTTTGTGTGTGTATCACACAGAACATCCCAAACCACCTTATTCGACTATACACCCACTTCCCAGATGGCACCCTCCCATAGCCTCCCTCCCCCAACTAGAACCCTTATATTCTGATATCCCTGCTACTGTCTGCTGTGTTGTTGGCACCCCAGCCAATCCCCACTACTTGCCCTTCTGTCAATAAGATTTTTTTAAAAAGGCATCTTGTGGGAGACAAAAGATATGCTTATGTGGGGGCAGGTGATGCATTCCCAGAGACACCTCAATCAGAAATGTGAAGGACAGTATAGGCTGCACTGACTTAGGGCTAAAATGATGCTTGGCCTTCCGTCCCTTGCACTCCTTTCTCCTAATCTAAATAATGCACCTCAGAAACCTACTCCAGAGGCTGGAGAGATGGCTCTGCGGTAACAGCAATTAAAAATACTGGCTGCTCTTGAAGAGGACCCACGTTTGTTTCCCAACACACACAGCAGCTAACAACTGTTGGTAACTCCAGTTCCCAGGGATTCAACACCCTCTTCTGACCTCGTGGGCATTGTATATAAGTGATACTCTTACATACATGCAAGCAAAAAACTCATACACATAAAAATAAATAATAAATGAAACCCACTCCATATAACTGTTAAGATGACTCAGCAGGTAAAGGCATTTTCTGCTAAGCCTGAAGACCTGAGCTGGATCCCCAGCACCCACATGGTGGAAGGAGAGAACTGACTCTTACAAGTTGTCCTCTGACCACATGTGTGCTGTGGCATGTATGTATCCACACATACAAAAAAAAAAATGTAAAAGAAAAACAACTAAGGGCCAGAAAGATGACTCAGCAGGTAAAGGTATTTGCTGTCAAACCTGATGGCCTGAGTTTGATTCTCAAGACCCACATGATGGGAGGATCAGTTCCTGCAAGTTGTTCTCTGACCACCATACATTTGTCTGTGCACTCCTCCCCCCAATTAAATAAATCTACCTCACAACTTTGTTCACTCAGAGAAATTCCTTAACATAAAAAATTCATTTTTATTCTATATGTATGTAAGTGCCTGCACGTATGTGTACCATGTGCATGCGGTACCTGTAAAGGCCAGAAGAGGGTACCAGAGTCCCTGAAACTGAAGTTCTAGGGGGTTGAGTGGCCATGTGGGTCCTCTGCTGGAAGGCTTTTGTTCAGATAAAAGTCCACATGGCACCTAACAACTGTCCCTAATTCCAGTTCCAGGGTATCTGATGCCCTCTTCTGTCCTCCAAGGGCATTGCACCCAACACTGGTGCACTTACACACATGCAGGCATAACACTCATAAAAAAAAGTCCTGCCGGGTGTGGTGGCGCATGCCTGTAGTCCCAGCACTTGGGAGGCAGAGGCAGGCGGATCTCTGTGAGTTCAAGGCCTGCCTGGGCTACACAGTGAGTTCCAGGCCAGCTGGGGCTACAGGGAGACCCTGCCTCAAAAAGACCCGGGGGGGGGGAGGTCCTGATGTATTCCTGTTCCTGATGGCTTGGGACAGTGGAGCCCTTTCCCTCTTTGGCCAACCTGCTTTCCCTTCCTTTGGGCCAATTCTTTCACACAGTCCCAACCTGGAGAGATTATGAGGTCTGAGCACCTAGCCAATGGGGAAAAGACAGAGTATTCTTGCATTAGGGATAAAAGCTTGTTAAACTGGTATGCTTGCTTGATTTAAATGAGGACACAACACACCCCTTTGCAAAAGTAAACCCTGCCTTGCTGGGTTACTTTTGCTTTGTTTAAGTGTTCTTTCTGTGGTATTGGTGGGGTCTTTGGACCTCAGATTTTATTTCTAACATTCACAACCTTTAGAGACACAATTTGAGAGTGATACAAGATCTCATATGTACCCATTATAAAGGAACCTAACTGTGACTCTCCCTAGAGAAACATACACTTATCATAAAGCCCTATGTTTCTAATCTCCTGAGCACTTTCTATTAAAAAAAATACAGGCTGGAGAGATGGCTCATCGGTTAAGAGCACTGACTGCTCTTGCAGAGGACCAGGGTTCGATTCCCAGCACCCCACATGGTAGCTACGAACTGTCCTTAACTCCAGTTCCAGGGGAATCTGAAGCCCTCTTCTGTCTGTGGCATTGCATGACATGGGTGCACTCACATATATGCAGGCAATGCACTCATATACATAAAAATAATAAAAGTATTTAAAAAATACATGTAGTATGTGCGTATGTGTGTGGGTATGCATGCCACAGTGCACATATGGAGGTCAGAGCACAACTTGTGGGAGTCAGGTCTCTCCTCCTAGTCAGGTCCTCAGACTTGGCAGCAAGCTCTTGCTGAGTCACCATGTCCCTGTGTCCACCCTGACCTTTCTGTTTTGAATGAATTCAACTTTACATTGTATTTGGCTTACCCTGAAATTCATTTCTTCATTGAAGCTCAAACTCTGTTTTGCCTGCCTGGAGTTCTCTGAAAAGAACTCAGGCAGCTGCCAGTGTGGTATGGAACTGTGTGTGCCTGTCTCCCACGATTACCACACTAATCAGGGGCTGGGCATGAGGCTCAGTGAGTATAGTACATACAGGAAGCTCTGGGTTCCATCCCCAGCACTGCATAAAAACTAGGCAGAGTAGTACAGGCCTCTAATTCCAACATTCAAGAGGTGGAGGAAGGAAGATCCGGAGTTTAAGGTCATCCTCAGCTATACAAACAGTTTGAAGCTGGCCTGAGCTCTTCCTCATTCAGAGTGGTGCTGGAGTGGGCTAGGAAGGATATTGGCCAAGAGCTTTCTCTAATGTTTGTGGCAGCTTCCTACAATGGATCTTGCCGCAAAAGCTTCCAATACATTCAAGAAACTCAGTTAATTAACACTTCAAGTGAAGGTTTAAAATTTAGCCCTTAGCTGGGTGTGGTGGGTCTTTAATCCCAGCACTTGAGAGAGGCAGAGGAAGGCAGATCTGTGAGTTTTCAAACCAGCCTGGTCTACATAGCAAGTTCCAGACCAGCTGAGAGTACAGGGAGATCCTGTCTCAAAAACAAAAACAAAAAACCCTGGGGTCTGGAGAGATGGCTCAGTGGTTAAGAGCACTGACTGCTCTTGCAGAGGACCCGGGTTTGATTCCCAGCATCCACATGGCAACTATAAACCATCCTTAACTCCAGCTCCAGGGGAATCCGAAGCCCTCTTCTGACCTCCACTGCATTGCATGACACAGGTGCACTCACATATATGCAGGCCATACACTCATACACATAAAATAAAAAAAATAAAAACAAAAACAAACCCAAACAAAAAACTTTGCCCTTGGGCTTCCTAGCAGTGTGTGGGCAAAAGGAAAAAGGAAGTGAGATACAAATGAAATTCATTAAAGGACAAAGAAAATGATCATACAGATACTTGCTGCAAATGTCAAAGGTTTTAATTTGTTAAGATGTTAGAGAACTGGGCTGCAGGTGTAGCTTGGAGGAAACTTCAAGCTAGTTCAAAGGCTTTTAATCCCAGCACTCAGAAGGCTGAGACAGGTGGTGGATCTCTGAGTTTGAGGCCAACCTGGTCCAAATAACAAGTTCCAGGCCAACTGGGGCAACAGTGAGACGCTGTGTCAAAAAAAAAAGAAAAAAAAAGAAAAAGGAAGACCAGGATAAGGAAGGAGTATCCCTCCACCTTTTGAGAATCTTTAACTAGGATGTAACTTCAATTGACAGGACAGATTTAGGAGAAAAACTATTTTAATTATCTGTGTATGTACAGCAATCTTAAGTATGAGGCTCTGGGGCTGGAGAGATAGCTCAGCAGTTAAAAGCACTGGCTGCTTCTGCAGAGGGCTCAGATTGGGTTCCCAGCACCCATATGGTGGCTAATAACCATCTGTAACTCCAGTTCCAGGGGGGTCCAATACCCTTCTCTGGCCTCCTCAGCACTTACACACACACATACACATGGTACACTTACACACATGCAGGCAAAACACACACATTAAATAAGTAAATAAAAATAAATGTAAACTATGAGCCTCTAATGTTAAAACACACACACACACAAACACACACACACACACACACACACACACACTTTTTTTAGATCCTAGGCTGGCCTGAGAATCACTAGGTAGCTGAGGATGACCTTGAACTTCTGATCTTCCTGCCTCCCCCTCTCAAGTGGTGGGATGACATGCATGTGCCACCACATCCACCCAGACATGAAGTTCATGTAGCACCTGGAGCTGCAGAAGGAATCGGGTAGTAAACTGTGCCTGGTTCTGCATGTCTGTCATTCCAGCACTTGAGAGGTTGTGGAAGCAGGATCACAAGTTTAAAGCCAGCCTGGGTTACACAGCGGGTTCTAGGTCAGTCTGGGCCATATTGGGAGCAGTTGTCTTTCAAAAACAAGATTGGCTACAGTTAAATTGAGTTGAAATAAATATGAATACCAGGCCAGTGAAATGGCTCAGAAGGTGCTTGCCACCAAGCCTGACTAGGGTTAGATCCTTAGGAGCTACATGATGGAAGAAGAGGACTCCTGAAAACTATCCTTTAACTGCCACATGTCCACAGTGGCATGGACCCCACCTCCCTCACACCAAATAAATAAAAATGTAATTTAAAAACACTTTTGATATAGCAAAGATGGTTCAGCAGTTAGGAGTGTTTCCTGTCTTTGCAGAGGACCCCAGTTCAGTTCCCAGCACCCATACCAGGTGGCTCACAACCACATGCAACTCTAGCTCCAGGGGATCTGACACCCTCTTCTGAACTTTGCAGGCGCCCACATGCACATACATACACACACACACACACACATAAATAAATAATACAATAAATATTTTGCAAAAAATGAATACTCAACTGGCCTTGGTGGAACACACCTTTAATCCAGTCCCAGCACTCAGGAGGCAGAGGTAGGTGGATCTCTGTGAGATCAGTGCCAGCCTGGTCTACATAGCAAGTTCCAGGTTAGCAGCTGGGGTGACAAAGAGACCCTGTCTTTTTGGTTCAACAGTTAAGAACACTTTCTGCTTTTGAGTTCGTTTCCCAGTACCCACCTGGCAGTTACAAACCATGTATAACTCCAGTTCCAGGGGATCTGACACTTTCTTCTGGCCTCTGTGATCACTGCACACACAGGTACACTTACATACATGCAGGTAAAACACTGACATACAAAAATAAAATATTAACAAAACAAAACAAAAACCCACCAATAATAAAAACCCCACTCAGGTATTCCAGACATAAGATGGGAATTAGCAGACAGGAGAAACCTGTTTAATCAATGCTCCAAGGAATGGGGCTTTACCTAGTTGGTAAAGTGCTTGCCTATCATGCATAAAGCCCTTGTTTGATCTCCAGTACCACATAAAACCGGGAGTGGTGGTGCATACCGGTATTTTCAACACTTGGGAGGTAGAAGCAGGAGGATCAAGAGTTCAAGGCCATCTGTGAAGCAAGACTAGAGGTTACTTGAGAACTTATTTCCATAGGGCTGTATAGGTTACATGTGGGTCCTGAGCAGTTAATGTCATCACCAGGGGATGCCAGGTGCTGTCCATTCATCAGAAATAATGAGCAAAGCAGCTGTGTCTTATCAGAGCATCCCTCCAGAGTGTCCGATGGAGACCAATTAGTAGACGCAGGCAGCAACACAATTCTGCCTTTCCAAGCAAAACAGTAGAAAACACTCCAGCCTCTTAGCAACAAGGCTGAGGCCAGGCCTGGTCCCATGTCCCAGCTGTGTTCATCTTGCTCCTAGGTGAGCTAGGGACTGGTTTTAGGAGACAGCACATGATTAGTCACATGAAGTATCGTTTTAAGGACTTCTTTTGCAAACCCAAGGACTCCTGGCTTCTTGTTAATAAGTGCTTTATCACCGAGCCACACTCCTATAAGCTGGACTAAAAAAATCATTAAATTGATTTAATTTCTTTTTTATAAACTTTTATACCAATTTTATTTATTTAGTTTTTTGGTCTTTCTTGAGACAGGGTCTCCCTGTAGCCCCAGCTGGCCTGGAACTTACTATGTGGAGCAGGCTGACCTTGAACTCACAGAGATCCACCTACCTCTGCCTCCCGAGTGCTTGGATTAAAGGCATGTGTCTTCATGCCCAGCTAGCAATTTTCATAATTAGAGAAGTAAATAACACATTTAAAAACCTCTTCGGAGGGTTGGAGAGATGGTTCAGTCATTAAGAATACTTCCTGCAGGGACTGGAGAGATGGCTCAGCAGTTAAGAGCACTGACTGCTCTTGCTGAGGACCTGGGTTCAATTCCCAGCACTCACATGGCAGCTACAAACCAACCTGAACGCCAGTTTCAGGGGAATCTGAAGCCTTCTTCTGACCTCCGTGGCATTGCACGACACGGGTGCACTCACTTACATGCAGGCAATACACTCATACACATAAAATAAAAATAATAAAAATATTTTAAAAAAGAATACTTTCTGCTCCTTCAGAGAACCTGAGTTCAGTTCCCAGCACCCACATAGGACAACTCACAACTGCCTGTAACTCCAGCTGCAAAAGATCTGACACCCTCTTCTGGCTTCTGCAAGCACCTGCATGCATTACTCACAATAAGAGTAATCTTTTTAAAAAGTTTTTAAAAATTGTATTTATTTTTATTTTATATGTATGAGTGTTTTGACTGCATGCATGTAAGGGCACCCTTGCCATTCAATGGCCGTGGAGGCCAGAAGACGATGGATCCCCTAGAACTGGAGTAGTTACAGATGGTTGTTAGCTGCCATGTGGGAGACCCCTGTCTCAAACACACACAAACACACTCGCACTACCACCACCACCACCAATACAGTAAAATGAATCACTATTTAATGAAGAGGTATCAATGGGCAGATAAGTGAAGGGGGACTAGATCCATTAACATTTGCAGGTGCCCTTTGGCTCAGCCCCATCCCGCCCCCTAGGACTACAACCAGAACTACATTTCCCAGAAGGCCGCGGGAGCCGGGCATGCGCAGCGCGGCGCTGGGAGGCTGCGACGCCGAGTTTCACTCCGGCAGCCTCGGCTGAGTCGGAGTCACTGTCCGGGTTTCTACCCAGGCCAAGTGGGAGCTGGAGCCCGAGTTCGGCATTCATCTGGGCCTTTTCCCTCGGCTCTCCTCGGACTCGGTAAGAGAGACGGGCGGGCCTGCTGACCAGCGGGGCTGGGGTCCGGAAGGTAGGTAGGTGGGTGGGTGAGTTGGAGGGGTGGACATTGAGCCTAGCTGGGACCGGAAGGGGGCGGTCGTGCAAGGGAGCGAGGGAGGGCGGTATGGGGTGAGTCCCGGGAGCATCGGGAACACTAGACTCCGGGCCACCCGGATCTTGGAGACTGGAAGTCGCAGTTGGGACGTTCCGGGCTTTGGGGACAGGGTTGGGTGCGGTGGGAACTCTATTCTTGCAGAGACAGGGTCGCACCCCTGGGAGTTTGAGCCCCATCGGACCTTGGAAGGGCAAGGAGGCTATTGCCTCCACCCCACCCCACCCCTGCGCTCCCTGAGCGGGTAGTTGCAGTTCTGCTGGGGGTCTACATCCAGGCGAAGTACTCCACCACCTGGCTTGGGGTTGGACTTTGGAGGAGTTTGCCTCCCCACTCCATGGGTCTTCTTTCAAACTGGGTGCCTGGGTCAGTTTGGGGAGTGCCTGATGTGGGATGAGATGGAGTTAGAAGACTTCCTCCTTCGGAGGCTAGGCATTCATCCCATCGCGCAGAGCCAGCTGCGGGGTGTCCACTTTAGCTTCACTTCCTCAAAGGCATGAATAGGAATGTGCACAGAAGCAGGACTTTTAAGGGACGCCAAATATTGCTGTATGTCTTGCTAGCCGCTTCGAAGTTCTGGAGTGCTGAGCATGGTGGTGCACGCTTGTAATCCCAGCATTTAGGAGACTGAGGCGGGAGGATGGAGCGCTCAAACTCTGCCTGTGCCCTGTGCTGCATCTAGAAAGACTCTGCCTTAACCACCCCCTTCTACCCCACCCCACAAATTCTAGCAAGCCAGCTGTGGTGACTTAGGCCTGTAATCTCAACACTAGGGTACAAAAGCATGAGAATCAAGGAATTCCAGGTCAGCTTGATGTATATACTGTGGACCCTTCTCAAAAAAACGAAAAAGGTGATCGGGATGTGGTGGCTGAAAAGGTGGCTGGGTATGTTGGTGGAGGTCTTTAGTCCAGCACTCAGGAGGCAGAGACAGGCCTCGTGAGTTTGAGGTTAGCCTGTTCTACATAGTGAGTTCCAGGCCATCCAGGACTACCTAGTGAAACCTTGTCTCAAAACGCAAACAACAAAAACAAACACAAAACCAACAGAAACCAAATGAACAACACAAAACAGCCACAACCTACCCCCTCCCCCAAAAAAATAATAGCTCTAGAAAGTAGACTTCCTTGTAGTCATAAAATCAGGGCAGACTGAAGCTTACCCAGGTATCTAGGTCCCTTTGTCCATTACTATGTGACCTTGGCCAGATTTTTATCCTCTCTGGTACACTGATTTCCTGGGTGGACTGTCCAGTATACTGACTTCTGATGTCCTCTTACCAGCCTTTTTGGGAAAGGGCTCAGTTGAGTGGGCTGAGGAAGACTGTCACGCCTTCTGCTTTCTGCCCAGGCTGTTGGAAAATAAATGTGGTAATTTCCAGTTCCCAGCCACAGCACACGGGATCCAACATCTGTGCACTTGCTCTTTTTCGCTTGCTGCCATTTCTCCATTGACGACTTAATCATCGTCTTTTTGGCAAAGGTGCCTTGGAATTTGTGTCGCTGAGTCAGCAAGCCTTCAGCTTTGCCTGGTTTTTGTTATTTGCCATGCCTATCAAGATGGGAAGTGAGACAAGTTATTCCTAAGGATCTGAGTCTCCATATCAAGAAGGGACAGTTGGCGCCAGCCCTGCAGAGAGAGGAGGTAAGAGCTGTGGGGGAACTTATCTTACTGCCTTTGAAATCTGGTTTTCTGAAAGAGAAGATGGGAGCCCATGTGGTGGTGCACACCTTTAACCTCAGCACTCGGAAGGCAGAGGCAGGCAGATTTCTGTGAGTTCCAGGCTAGCCAGGTCTACATAGCAAATTCTAGGCCAGCTGGGGCTACAGAGAGACTATGTCTCACCCCCCCCAACCCCCAACAACAGCAACAACAAAACCCAAAATGAAAGAGAAGGTTGGGGTGAAGCATGGGGACGGGGTAGATGGCTCAGTAGGTAAAGTGCTGGTTTTGCAAGCTAAAGGGTCTGAGTTTGATCCCTAGAACCAATGTTAAAAGCTTGGCATGGTGGTGTATATTTGTAATTCTAGTGATAGGGAGGAGACTGGCGAATGAATACTTGGGGCTTGCTTGGCAGTCAGCCAGCTTAGCCTGCTTGGCAAGTGCCAGGCCAATGGAGACTCCTAATTAAAAAAAAAAAAAAATGCTGGGTGTGGCAGTACATGCCTTTAGCACTAGGGAGACAGAGTCAGGTGAATCTCTGTGAGGTCAAGACCACTTGGTCTACATAGCAAGTTCCAGGGTAGTTGGGGCTCCAGGGAGACCCTGTCTCAAAACAGCAACCAAATAAAACCCCCACAAACAAACAAAAAAACAAATAACAACAAAAGAGCTAACCAAAAACCAAGTGGATGGCTCCTGAGGAACTACAAACCAGATTGTTCTCTAACCTCCATGAGTACACATGTACTGCGGCACACATGCTCATTCATGGTTGTGCACACACACTAAGACATGCTGGTGTACAGGTGAAGAGAAGGCAGGCAGTATGGAGGGTGGGCTTCCAGGGCTCCAGGAAGAAAATGAGGCCTGGGAGTTGAGCGTTGGTTGCCAGCTGCTGCAGATAAATTCAAATGGCTCTTTACCAATCGCCACTCCCCTTCTAACCTGTCTTAGAGGGAGCTTCCTACTTCAAGACGTGCTTTATGGGCTCAGAGTAGCTCTGGTAGAGTACTTAGCTAGCACACAAGACCCTGAGTACAGTCAATGGCACTTCAAAAGAAATTTTCTTTTAAGATTTATTTATTTTTGTTTTATGTTTAAAGAATGTCTCACCTACATCCATGCTTGTGTACCATGTGTCTCCCTGGTAACTACAGAGGCCAGGAGAGAGGGGCATCAGATCTGGAACTGGAGTTACAGTAGTCATGAGACACTCTGTGGGTGGGTAATGGGAACTGAACCTAGGTCCTTTGTAAGAGCAGTGGGTGCTCTTAACTGTTGAGCTATCTCTTCAGCCTGACCCCCACTTTTTCAAAAACATTATTTTTCCATTTATTGTGTGTGTATGTGTACAGGTACACATGTGTGGATGTCAGAGGACAGCTTTGAGCAGTCAAGGTTCTTCCATCATGTGGGTTCTGAGGATCAAATTCAGGTCATCAGGCTTGGTAGTGAGTGCCTGTACCCAATATGGATATACCATCATGCCACCTCCCCCACTTTTGTTTTTGAGACAGGATGTCACTATATAGCCTTGACTGGAACTCCCTATATAGATCAGGCTGACCTTGAATTTCCAGGCTTCTCCTCCCAAGTACTGGGGGATTATAGGTTTGTGTCACCACTCCCAGACCCCCCCCACTCCCAGACCCCCCCATTTAAAAAATATATATATATATATAAAACGCTTTATTACTATGCAAACCTGAGAACCTTGACTCTCAGTTCTCATGGGAGAAGGAAGGAACCAACTCTTGAAAGATCTGACTCTACCCAGGAGCATTGGCATACAGGTGCCCACACTCGTACAATAATAATAAAATTAAAGTAAGCTGGGCGTAGTTGCAAATGCCTTTAAATCCCAGCAATAGGGAGGCAGAGGCAGGCAAATGTCTGTAAATTCGAGGGCAGCCTGGTATTCATAGAGTTCCAGGCCAGCCAGAGCTACATAGAGAGACCCTGTCTCAGAAAACAAAACAAAGAAAAAATTTAATTGATTAAAAGTAAATTTTAAAAAAGGGGGGCTGAGGTGGCTCAGGGGTTAAGAGCACTTGCTGTTCTTTCAGGGGACCCAAGTTCGATTCTCAGCACCTGCTTGGTAGCTCCTTCATCTTCTTCTGGCCTCTGTAGGCACTATGCACATACCAGTAAACATACCAGCAATCAAAACACACAAATTAAAAACAAATCAGTCGTTTAAAAAATAATAATACTTTTCCCCTAGTTTGGGATGCATGCCTATCATCCCAGCACTTAGAAGACTAAGTAAGGCTGGAGGATTGCAAGTTTGAAGTCAGCCTGGGTTATATAGGCAGTTGAAGACCAGCCCTAGACTTGCTTGGTGGTACAAATTGTAATCCCAGCACTTGGTAAAATGAGGCAGGAGGATCACAAGTTCAAGGCTATCCTGGGCTATGTACTAAGTTCTAACAGCCTGGGCTTCATAGGGAGATGCTGTCTCAAAAAATCCCAAACAACCCCGCCTCCCCTTGTTTTATAGAATAGAGGAACAAGTCACAATTTCTGCACTTGAATTGGAAATGTTCATTTCTTTGAACAAACCTCTGCTGAGTGCCAGACAAGATCTCTATCTTCTGGCAACTTCTTGGGTGGCAAAACAGACACTACAGTCTGACCAGATGTTTTCAGTATGGTGGGTGCAGAGCTGAGGGGAGTCACAAGGCAGAGTCCTCCTCCTAGAGGGGGGTAGGCAGCAGGGTCAGGAAGGCTATAGCCAAGGTAAGCTGTAACGGAAGCCTAGGATGGAGAAAGTGGGGAGGAAGTCTGGCAGGGTTGCCCACATTTGCATAGTCATAAATGCCAGGGCAGGGCTGGGCCACTGCAAGTAGCTATTAACGACTAGATCAGTGAGGGGTGTCTGTAGAGTAAAGGAGGCTGGGCAGGTGGGAAGGGGGCAGTGTGTACAGGCTTCTGGGAGGCCATGCCAGTTACTAGTGGATTATCATCCACCAAAAATGTATATACTGGAAGTTCCATCTCTAGTGTGGTGGTAGTGGTGATGTGGAGCCCCGAAGAGGTGATGCTTAGCGAGAGGTCATTAGCTTCCTTAGGCCACTGGGACTTCACTTATGAGCTGATTAATGCTAACCTTGGTCAGTGGATTGGTTCTGCTAGAATGAATTTGTTCCCAGAGAGTGGGTCAATAGAAAGCAAAGCTATCTCACAGGCTTGGCCACTTCTGCCCCTCTTATTTTCCTTCCTGTTTTCCACTCCAAAGGTCTGGTGCCATGGTCTTGGACATTCCAGTCATTACAATGATGTGCCAAATAAATTGCTTTAGCGACTGGGGATGAAGCTTAGTTGGTAGAGTGCTTGCCTACCACGTACAAAGCCTGGGTTCCACCCCCAACGCTGCATGAAATGGCATGTTAGCATATGCCTGCCCTCCCAGTGCTTTGGAGGTGGAGGGAGGAGGATTAGGAAGTTTAAGGTCATCCTCAGCTACATAGTGAGACCAAGGCCAGACTGGGCTACATGAAACTTGTCTCATATATAAAAACCAAATTTCTTTAGCTTAGAAGTTGCTCTATACCACAAAATGCACACCAAGGCTCTTGAGAGCAGAAGGATCTTAGCAGAAACTCAGGAAGGACGGACAGGATGCTGTGGAAGTTAGTGTTTTCTTTCTGTTGGGAACATCAAAGCATAGAGGTGCTGTTTGAAGATTTATTTTTATTATTTTTAATTACACATATGTGTGTGTATCTTTGGATATGTGCATGTGAGTGGAGGTGCCTTCTGAGGCCAGAAGCCTCAGATTTCCCTGCAGTTAAAAGTTGCAGGAGGTTGTGAGCTGCCCTCTTGTGGATCACCCAAGATGAGTGCAGGGAACAACATGGGTCTTCTGAAGAGTAGTACATGTTCCTAATCATCCCTGAGCCATGTCTTCAATCCTAGAGGTGGTGTTTAAATTGGGCCTTGGGGCTGGGATGTTGCTCAGTGGTAGAGTAGCTGTCATAAGCGTGAGCCTGTGAATTTGGATCCCCAGCACCCACGTAAAAAATTGTGTGTAGTGGCACCTGCCTGTAATCCCAGTGCTGGGGAGGTGGAGACAAGAGGCTCCTAGGGGCTTGCCAGCCAGCTCATTTGCCAAATAGGTGAGCTTCTGGTTCCTGAGAGATTGTGTCACAAAAAATAATGTGGAGGGGGTGGAGAGATGGCTGAGCGTCCATATCAAGTGGCTTAGGCTCTGATGTCCTCTTCTGACCTCTATGGGAACCCATACACATGTGTACAAATACACTATAAAATCAGAGTTTAAAGTAAAAAATAATGTGGAAAATGATTGAGGAAGATGGCTGATGTCAACCTCTGACCTCTGCACACATGTCCACACACAAACACCTGTGTACACATCTCTACAAAACGAAATTACAGAGAAGGTGAAGGTTATCTTTGGACTGAGACAGAGGCATGGAGTTGGGGAATACGAATCTTCACGTAATTTTTTTCTTTATTGAAATAGGATCTCATTAGGTAGCCTTGGCTAGCCTGAAACTTGTTATGTAGACCAGGCTGGCCTGGAGCTCACAGAGATCTGCTTGCTTCTGCCTTTCAAGTGCTGGGATTAAAGTTGTATATCACTACATGCAATTTTTTTTTTTTTAAGATTTATTTATTTTTCCAGTTGTGAGTTCAAGGCCAGTCTGGTCTACCTAGTGAGTTCCAGGACAGCTGGGGCTACAGAGAGACCTTGTCTCAAAAAGACAAAGAAAAAAGATTTATTTTTATTTTATGTGCACATATATGTACCATGTGTATATAGTACCAGTGGAGGCCAGAAGAGGCATTAAGTCCCTTGGAACTGAAATTACAGGCTTTTGTGGGTGTTTGGAATTGAACCTGGGTCATTCCCTGAAAGAGTAACAAGTATTCTTTTTTTTTTGCGGGGGTGGGGGAATGTTTCTTTTGAGACAGGGTCTCCCTGTAGTCCCAGCTGGCCTGGAACTCACCATGTAGACCAGACTGGCCTCCATCTTACAGGGATCTGCCTCCCAAGGGCTGGGATTAAAGGCACGCCTGGCACAAGTACTCTTAATCACTGAGCCATTTCTCCGGCCCAAGAGAAGGTCTTGAAGGGAGGCATGCTGGCAAATCTCAGTGACAGGAAGGTAGAGACCATACTGTGATGGCTCTGACTGTTGGCCTAAGGAGTCCAAACTTCATTTTGCAGATCCCGGGGAGGAGAGGAAGAGGAAGATCAGAACATATGCTTGAGGGCGATAGTCTTGCACCTGTTTTTGTGGTGGACTAGGAGAAACAAGTTGGTGAGGCCAGCTGGGAGGATGTGCTTATTATTAATGTGGGAGGCAGTAAGGCCCCAAGCAGATGTAGTCAGTGGGGTGGGGGAGGTGTGTGGGCCGAGGCAGCTGTGGGCAGAGGTTGAGGAGGAGCAAGAATCTCTGGTTTTTCTCATGGCTGCCTGAGGCAGAGCGGGACCTGATAATCCACAGGGAGAAGGAGCTTGGAAGGAAAGGATGGTTTCAGACTGTGTGTATGCGTGCATGTGCTCATGTGTATGTATGCATGCATGCATATACATGGGTATGTGTTCACATGTATGGTGGCCAGGGATTGACATTGGATATCTTCCTCAATCACTCTCTACCTTATTTTTTTTTTGAATAAAAACTTATTTTTATTTTAAGTATATAAGTATTTTGCCTGAATGTATGTAAGTGCACTAGTGTCATACAGTGCCCGCAGAGGCCAGAAGAGGGTGTAGGATCTGCTGGAACTGGAGTTAAGCATGGGTGTTAGCTGCCATATGTGTGCTGGGAACTGAACCTGGGTCCTCTGCAAGAGCAGCCAATGCTCTTAACTGCTGAGCTTTCTCTCCAGCCCCTCTACTTTATTATTTGTTTGTTTATTTATTCATTTGGGGTTTTTGAGACAATGTCTCCCCAACTGGTTTGGAACTATATGTAGACTAGACTGGCCTCGTTCTCATAGAGACCCACCTGCCTCAGACTCATTGCTGGGATTAAAACAATCTGGGATTAAAGACCCACATGCCTCCACGCCAGGTTCAGAGATTTTTTTGTTGTGTTGGTCTTTTTGAAAGTATGTGTGTGTTTATTACATGAACTAGAGAGAAGGCTCAGTGGTTAAGAGCACTGGCTGCTCCTGCAGAGGACCTAGGTTCAGTTCCCAGCACCCAGATGGTGGCTAGCAGCCATCTGGAACTCCAATTTCAGAGGATACAACCCCCTCTTCTGGCCTTTGCTGGTATTGCACATACATTCAGGCAAAACATACATAAAATAAAAATAAAATATTAATTTAAAGTTACAGCCCCAGCTCTTGAGTGTCCTGTCATCCTAGTCCTTGGTGGGTGAAGGCAGGAAAGTCACCTTCCTGCTACATAGTAAGTTTCAGACTAGTCAAGTCACTGGGTCTGACCCCCAACACTGTGAAATAATAAATCAGAACATTGAACATTGTCTGTCTGTGGGCTCACAACACTACTGTCATCCTCCAGCAGTACCTGGGTGGTTTGTCTTAGGACATTCTGGAACTCGAGGATAGGGATGTATGTCCTGGCAAGGAGTTTTGGTGATGTTTACTAGGCCGTCCATGACTGAAACTCCACTGGAGCAGTAGCAGCTTTGGTAATGACGGTGGGCAGCTGACACTGAACAGCTTTGGAGGCAGACTAAGACCCTCCTGTCAAGAAGCCTTTCCTCAGGTCAGGTACAAAGCTAGCATAGCAAAGAGGCTCTCTACTTTACTAGAAATTCAACTTTAATTTGAAAAAAAAAAAAAAAATAGTGAGATGCCAAAGCGCTTGCTGCCAAGCCTGACCACACGAGTTCAATCCCTGGGACCCACATGGTAGAAAGAACCAACTCTTGCAAGTTGTCCTCTGACCTCCACACGTAGGCTGTGGCAGGTGCACACATACATTAAATTAAAATGTAATAAAAATTCTTTTCAAATGGGGGCTGTAAAATTGTGCTATAGCCTTGCCTAGCATGCACATGGCCTTAGGTTTCATCCCTAGCATGAAACAAAACCACAAAATAAAAACTGGTTGTGAGAATGGACTCTAGATGCTTATGGATGCAGGGCACAGATTTTTTTTTTTAATTTCTTTCATTTATAGGGCTGGAGAGATATCTCAGTGGTTAAGAGCACTGGCTGGTCTTGCAGAGGATCTGGGTTCGATTCCCAGCACCCACAAGGCGGCTAACAACCATCTGTAACTCTAGTTACGGGTCTGATGCCCTCTTCTGAACTCCACGGGCATTGTATGACACAGGTGCACTTACACATATGCAGGCAGAACATTCATACACATAAATAATTTATTTTTATTTTATGTGTATGTGTATTACCTGCTTGTGTGTAAGTGCACCCATGTTGTACAATGCCCATGGAGATCAGAAGAGGGTGTTGGATTCCTCTGGAACTGGGAACCTTGTGGATGCTGGGAATCGAACCTGGGTCCTCTGGAAGAGCAGTCAGTGCCCTTAACCACTGAACCATCTCTCTAGTCTGCTAAGCTCACATTCTTCTTTATCCATCCCTAGCTCCCCAGCTCCCAGTTTTTTCAGATTTTCTTTTTTTCCTCCCCTCTTTTTTAAATTTTTATTTGTACAAGTGTTTTGATTGCTGTGCATTTACTGGTTTGTGTATAGTGCCCATGAAGACTGGAAGGGGGCAAAAGAGCCACCATGTGGGTGCTAGGAATCAAGCCCAGGTCCTCTGGAAGAATAGCCAGTGCTCTTAACCCCTCAGCCACCTCTGCAGCCCCATACTTTCATTTTCTAAAGTGAGAAAGTATTATTATTATCAGAAAAAAAAAATCTGTGAACCAGGTGTCGTGCACGCCTTTAATCCCAGCACTCAGGAGGCAGAGACAGAGGAGTCTTTGAGTTTGAGGCCAGTCTGGTCTACATAGTAAGTTCCAAGCCAGCCAGGGTTACAGGGAGACCCTCTCTTAAAAAAAAACAAAAAATGAAATCTGAGGCTGAAGAAATGGCCCAGTAGCTAAGAGCACTGGCTCTGCAAGCATGGGGACCAGTGTTCAAGTAACTTAACACACACATACTACTCAGCACACACATGAAAAGCCAGGAATGGGAAGGCTGCAGAGATGGCTCAGGTTAGGAACACTTGATGCTCTTCCAGAGGACACAATTTCAGTTTCCAGCACCTACATCCAACCACCTGTAACTACAGCTCTGAGGGAACTTGATGCCTGTGGCCTTTGCAGGCACTTGCACACATGCACACGTAGAATAAAAGAGCTGAGATAGCCGCTCATGCCTCTTATCCCAGCACTTGAAGGCTGAGACAAGAGGATTGCCAGGAGTTTGAGGCCAATTGTAAGGCCAGTTGAGGCCTGGGCTATGGAGCCTGTCTCAGAAAACAAAAACCAAACAAATTCCCTTATTAGTTAGGGCTCGTGGGTTCAGTGGAGTCTTGAGTTTCATTGCCAGTACTGAAAAAAAAAAATTCCCATATTGTAGGATGTTTGCACTGCCTCCAGATTGAGACTTTTTCCCACAGCCAATTAGTATAATTTTCATAATTAAGAACACCCTAAATAGCCTCACCATTAGGTGCTGAAACAAATTGAGTTTTTGAAGTATAGCTTTGCACAGGCTGGGGCTGTTGTAGGGAATGGGTGCATCGACACAGGGTTTCATTGTGTGTAATTGCAGGTTCCAGTAACGAGTCAGTGGATGTGTGTAGGCACCAACTCAGAAGGTACAGGCCTCTGGAGCAGGTGTTTTTTTATTACACTATTGTGTGTGTGAGTGTGTGCGTGCACATGCACCAAAACATGTGGATGTTAGAAGACAACTTTGCAAGCTATCATTTCTCTCTTCCTACCATGTAGATCCCAGGGATCAAACTCAGGTTGTCAAGCTTGGTGGCAGGTTCCTTTACCTACTGAGCCATCTCACCAGCTTTGCCTCCCCTCGATTGCCCTAGGGTTTCAGACTCTGTGGCATGGGGCATTTGAAGTGCTACAGCCCCATATTGGAGTCAATGGAAGCTGTCCCCTCAGGGATGCTGAATCCAAAACATGCAGGCCTGCTGGGATGATTGTGGCCTTTGTGCAGAAAGGGACAGCAGGGTGGAGTTACCTTCCTATGAGGGTGTGGGTCAGAGGGCTCAGGACAAGGACACAGTGGAGTCTAGAAAGATCAGCATGTATACTTAGTGAGGTACCAGCAAGATCAGTGACTGGGGAATGGGAAAGGCTTGGAATATTCTGGAACTTGGTAGAATCAGCTGTGGCTGGGCACCAAGTCCCAAAGATGGAGAGCTTGATATGGGGTGGGGCCTGGCTGGCTGTGGAGGCAGTGGTGGCCTCAGATCTATGGTAGCCTGAGCATCCCTACTGTTGCCCTGGCTATAGGGCAGAGTTCTGAAAGTTGGTTCATCTGGGCATGGGCAGACATGCTGGAACACACCTGAAGGCTGATGCTGCAACAGGCTGTGGCCAGCTAAACCATGAGTGACACCTTGAAAGTCATAGGCTCTGAAATGAATCCTCAAGTTTGTGGCTCAGCGAAGTTACAGACACTTCTGATTGTAGATTCTGAACTAAGCCAACCTTGCCCCAGGCACCCTGGGTTTCATCCTTCCTATTGGATCCCCTGGAACTGGAGTTACAGATTTGATTGTTAGCTTCCATGTGGGTGCTGGGAACTGAACACAGGTCCTCTGCAAGAGCAGCCTGTGCTCTTAATCACTATCACTGAGCCATCTCTCCAGCCCCCTCTACCTTCATATTTGAGATGGGGTCTCTCACTGAACCTAGAGCCCACCTCCATTTCATGTCAGCTACATTGACTGGTCAGCAAGCCCCCAGGATCTGCCTATCTCCATCCCTCCAGGAGTGGGATTACAAACATGTTCCCCTTTTATGTGGGTGCTGGGGATCTGGATTTAGGTCCTTGTGCTTAACACAGCAAGGTCTTGAGCCATCTCCCCAGGTCACTACCTTTTATTTTTTTGAGATAATCCCATGTAATCCAGGCTGGCCTCAAATTCAGAATTCTCCTGTCTCAGCCTCTTAGGTGCTAGTGTCACAGCATGTGTCACCAAACCTGACTAGGTAGGTGTTTTACACTGTCTTGTTTAGTCTCTCATGAAAATTACTTAGCAAAGATGACTCAGCAGGTAAAATTATAAAAAAAGAAAAAATTACTTAACTTAAGCATCAAAGTCTCCATTTTTTAAAATGAAAACAAGTGAGCTGAGAGCAGAGCCTTTCCACAGCCACCAGAGCCTGTGCCTCTTCCTTTTTTCCCTTCTAGGACCGTGGTCTTGGCCTTCTTAAACGTTAAAAAGTACACAGTCTAGGGGTGCATCGGAAGCCTAGGCTCTAGCCTTGTAGGTTGCTGTATGCTGAGCAACTAGCCAAATCTCAGTTCTCCCCATATGAAACAAGGATATAGTTGGATGTGAGCTTAGGGATCTGGTTGTGGGACTCAGGAAACTGACCAGGATGCTGTCAGTGCAGGGTCCAAGAGCCCATGTGTGTGGAGGCGGGGGAGGGAGGCATGGTACAGTGACCTGGCAGATCTTCCCTTGTAGGACAATATGGACATATCCTGATGTTACTGCCTACCTTCCTCAACTGTGTTCTGAGCTAGCATTTGTGGAATGTCTGCTGGGCGCTGACCCTGCATCTGTGAATGAACACTGGGCCGTTGCTGTCCGGTGGGACCAGAAGACATGGGGCTGGACCATTCCCAGATGTGTTCCTGCTCAGTGATGCAGGGGAAGGAGTGCAGGGCTGTGAGGTCCTGTGTTACTGAAGGGTTCTAGACAGGTGCTCCACTGCTGAGCCACATCCCCAGAGTGACAAGTTGAGGGTGAAGGATGCAGCAAGTTCACTGGGGAGGAGAGTGGGGAGGAAACTGGGAGAGGAATCCCCTCAGAAAAATGGAGGACCAATGGCCGGTTATCGAGGCCTAGGAGTGGGCTGTGAGGATACCCAAGGGGCACTCTAGTGCTTAAGGCTCCTTTGTGGCCAATAATGGTCCCTGGGCAGTCTGCAGTAGCAGACAGAACCTGTGCTTTCTCTCTCTCTCTGTGTGTGTGTGTGTGTGTGTGTGTGTGTGTGTGTGTGTGTGTGTGTACGTACATGTACATACTGGTGTGGGTGTTTCTGCATGCAGAGGTCAGAGGAGGACTTGAGGTGTTTTCCTCTATCGCTCTCTGTCCTGCCTCCAGATAGGGTCTCTCTCTGAACCTGAAGCTTGCCATTTTGGCTAGGCAGTGAGCTCCTGTGATTGGCCTGTCTAATCTGTCCTACAACACTAGGGTTGCAGTCACCTGTGGTCATGGCTGGCTTTTACATGATCCTGAGGATCCAAACTCAGATCATTATTTTTGTACAGCAAGGGCTCTGTCCCCTGACCCATTTCCCCAGTCCCAGAACCTGTGCTTTGAGTCCCCCCTCAGCACAGCCCCTAGGGGTGTCTTGGAACCCTTGATTTCTGAGCCACAGTGTTTCCTCCTCTGTAGTATAGCAGGTGTTAATGTGTATCTCACAGACAAGGCCTGAATTGGGAACTATGGGCACCTTACACAGTATACACGGTCATCATGGCCTTATCTACAAAGATTTGGGGTGACTTACAAATATGCTGAGGACTGGGAGTCTGACTCAGTTGTAGAGTACCTGCCTAGAATTCTCCAGTGAGGGGCTGGGGTGTAGCTCAGCAGTAGAGCACCTGCCTAGAATCCTCCAGTGAGGAGCTAGGGGTATGGCTCAGTGGTAGAGCATCTGCCTAGTGTCTCCCAGTGAGGGGCTGGGGGTGTGGCTCAGTGGTAGAGCACCTTCCTAGAATCCCCTAGTGAGCAGCTAGGGGTGTAGCTCAGTGGTAGAGTATTTGCCAAGACTTCCAGAGAGAAGCTGGGATGTGTGGCATGTTCAAAGCCTTTGGTTTCCATCCTTAGCATTCAAAAGATAAGTTAATTAAATTTGAAAATTTGAACTAAGTAACCAGGTCAGAAGGAGATCACTGGTTATAAGACAGAAGCTAGGTAGTGATCAGCCCCCTACTTTTACTGTATTGCATATTCTAGAATGTTGCCGAAGGAGAGGGAGACAGCAGGAATTACTTTGAATTCTCTGATTCATGGTACCCTGAAGGTATTATAGAAAACTGGAATTCTTTTTTTCTTCAGCTGTCTGACAAGGCCCCGACATGTGTGAGTAACTGCTGTTTCTTGTCCCAGGTCCACCGGAGGCACTTGGCAATGAACCTGAGCCTGCAGCCCAGAGTGGTGTGAAGTCTTCAGGAAAGCAGAGGGAGTCCTGGGGAAGATGGCCATGGCCCCAAGCTCATCCCTGCCACAGGTGTACCCCAGCCCCATGGTGGTGGCAGTCTGGGAATGGCAGGATGGGCTGGGCACCTGGCACCCCTACAGCGCCACTGTCTGTTCCTTCATTGAGCAGCAGTTTATTCAGCAGAAGGGCCAGCGCTTCGGGCTAGGGAGCCTGGCCCACAGCATTCCTCTAGGCCAGGCTGACCCCTCTCTGGCCCCTTACATCATTGACCTCCCCAGCTGGACCCAGTTCCGCCAGGACACTGGTAAGAACCTTCTGCCTCTGGTACAAGTCTGGGCACCTGGCTTTAGGCTAGTCTCTGTGCTAGGCATTGGGGTTATGGTTGTAAAGGACAGCCCTTCCTTTCCAGCTTTTGAAACACATAAACTGCTACCAGAGCTGAGGATGTAGCTCAGTAGGTAGAGTGCTTGCCTAGCATACATGAAGCCCTGGGTTTCATCCCTAGAACCATATAAACTGGACATGGAGTACATGTCTATAATCCCAGCACTGGGGAGATACATAGATGCTGGAAGATCAAGAGTTCAAGGTCATCCTCCACTACATAGCCAGTTCTTGGCAGCCTGGGCTACACAAGACTTTGTCTCAAAAGAAACCAGCTACCACCTGGGTGCAGTGGACCTCATAAAATGGCTTGGTAGTTGTGGAATATGCACTGGAAACTGAGTGCAGAGGCCCTCCTGGCCCCTTCTTCCTTGTCTCCCAATCAAAAAGTGCTTGTGTTTACCTGTAGGGACTTGAGGGTCTTCAGCAGGCTGCCTAACATGGACCTAGCATGCCATAGTAGTTGAGAGAGTCTGGCAGTCCTAAGTCTTGTTGGTTTGTGTGTGGACACTATGGACACACCACAGACACACACATATACATATGCAAATACTACAGACACATACACACATATGTACATGGACACTAGTTAACTATGTAGCTGTAGCCCAGGGTGACCAGGTGTGTGAGCTAGGTTTCCCAGGCCAGCCACTTGCTGCTCCAGATTGTGCTCACCTGCAGTTTCAGCATTTGGGAGGTTGAGACAGGAGGATTGCCAAGAGTTTAAAGCAAGGACTAGAGAGAGAACTCATCAGTTAAGAGTACTGACTGCTCTTGCAGAGGATCTGGGTTCAGTTCCCAGCACCTCATGGCGGCTAACAACTGTCCATAACTCTAGTTCCAGGGATCTGACTCCTCCTTCTGGCCTCTGCAGGCATTGCATGCATGTGGTACATTTATATACATGCAGGCAAAACACTCATAAACATAATTTTTTTGGGGGGGGGTCTTTTTGAGGCAGGGTCTCCCTGTAGCCCCAGCTGGTCTGGAACTCACTATGTAGACCAGGCTGGCCTTGAGCTCATAGAGATCCACTGCCTTCTTCCCAAGTGCTAGGATTAAAGGCATGTGCTACCACGCCTGGCTTTCATAGATATAAAATTTTTTTAAAAAGAATTTAAGGCCAACCTGTCTTAGGAGGGAGGGAGGGAGGAAAGGAGGGAAAGAAGGAAAGAGGGAGAGAAGAGGGAGGGAGGGAAGGAAGGAATGAATGAATGAAATGTGGACTGTATCTGACCCCAGCTTCCAGTGTCTCCTGCCATGGAGAGTGAACCCCTGCTCTGTGACTTGGTTCTTTGGGAGGCCCAGTTTCTTTGCTTCAGAAACCTTCTGTGAAATCTGAAAAGGATGGGCTCTGCCATCTCCAGGGTCAAATAGCAGTGTGACCTTTGCTGACAGTGATTGTTTGTTTCTTAGTTTGGTTATTAGCAGGGAAAAGAACTGGGGCTGGGAGTATAACAGTGGTAGAGCACATACCTAGAACATGTGAGGCCCCTTGGGTCCATCTGCAACAACAAACACACGCATGTGTACAAACAGGCATTCACAGACATAGGAGACATACACAGACAGTATGGACACACCACAGACACATGCACACACACATACATACGCGAATACTATAGACACATACACACATACATACATGTACCCACACAAAGGTGGGTGTGGTGGTGCACACCTGTAGTGTCAGCACTCAGGAGAGTGAGACAGGAGGATCTAGGGACCCTGCCAGCAGAATCCCTGTTCACATGCCCTACTCATTTACACAGGCACTATGCGGGCAGTGCGCAGACACCTGTTTGCCCAGAATTCTGCCCCAGGGAAGGGCATCGTCTGGGAGTGGCTAGGTGATGATGGATCCTGGACAGCCTACGAAGCCAGTGTCTGTGACTATCTGGAGCAGCAAGTGGCCCAGGGTACCCAGCTTGTGGATTTGGCTCCCCTGGGCTATAACTACACCGTCAACTATGCCACCCACACACAAACCAACAAGACTTCCAGCTTCTGCCGGAGTGTGCGACGCCAAGTGGGGCCAGCTTACCCGGCAACTGCTGTCATCGCTCCCCCAGGCCATACAGGAATCGCCTGTTCTTGCCAACAGTGCCTCCATGGTAGTGGAACTGGCCCAGTGTCAGGCCGCTACCGCCACTCCATGACCAACCTGCCTGCGTATCCTGCCCCCCAGACGCCCCACCGGACAGCCATTGTCTTTGGGGCCCACCAGGCCTTTGCTCCATACAATAAACCCTCGCTGTCTGGGGCCAGGTCTGCGCCCAGGCTGAATACCACCAACCCCTGGGGCACAACACCTCCTGCCCTGGGCAACCACTTCATCTTCCGCACCAGCCTCTCCCACCTGGGACCACAGCTCCTGCCCTCAGGACCATCCACTTCCAGTGGAGCCAGGTATTTTTTTTTTTTTTTTATTTTTTAACATTCCCCTCTCTGAAGAGGTAACCCTAAAATCTTTTAAGGATTAGATACAAGCTCCCAAATACTTTTGACATTTTTGGCCTTGGAACAGAGTATGTTGCTAAAGGCCCAAGGACATTTTGACTTTTAGCCAAGAAACTGGCTACATTTCTTTGGGGTCTTTTTACCCTAACTGCCTAGCCAATTCCTACCTCCTATTCTTATCCCATCCTCTGAAGGGGTTACCCAAATTGCCAATAGGGAATAGGGACGCCAACTGCTCTGAAGCCAGATATCTTGTAGCTGGGACTTGCATTCTCACGTCCATGGGAGGCCCTCCCTACAGCTTTGCATCTGTACCCTAGTTTCTCTTGCAAGTGCCACATAGGTGCTCCTTGATTCTGTCTGATGTGGTATCCCATTGGGTCCCTAACCTTTGATCCTTGAGTCCTGGTAGCCCTGGGTTAAAATCAGCAATCTTTTTTTTTTTTTTTTTTTTTCTTTTTTTTGGCTGTCCCATGTAGCTCAGGCTGTCCTTCAGTTCCCCATATAGCTGAGGGTAACCTTGAACTTTCGGTGATCCTCCTGTCTCCATCTCCCAAATACTGAGTTTTATATAGTTCCAGGGACAGAACTCAGCGCTTCATGAATTCCAGAACTCCAACTTTTTTTTTTTTTAAGTTTTGTTTTTGCCTTTTGAAACAGGGTTTCATTCTGTAGCCCAGGCTGACCTGGGGCTCATTCCATAGCCCAGGCCGTCCTTGAACTTTGAGCAAACTTCCTTCCATGGTGGGATTATAGCCTTTACCCCCAGCTCAGTAGTCCTCTTATTCTCGCAGGATTGTGGAGCCCTGTACCCAGAAGTACAGATCTATTGCCTGGGCTTTTGGAATGCACGGACTGCAGACATTGTGAACTAACTGCATTCTCCTTGTCTTCTGCCATGTGCTGGGCACTGTAGAAGTGGAGGTAGATGGTTTACCTCTGACCCTGAGCCCACAGATTAGTTCAGAGGAGGACCAGGGTTCCAGGGTGAGGATAGGGAAAGACAGAGTGTGGGCGATAGCTCCTGAGAAAGATGACCACATTGGAGGCCCATCCAAACCAGGTGCTGTGCTGGGCTTTGTTTTGTTTGTGGTGCTGGAGATGGAAGCCAGGGCTTTGCATATGCTAGGCAAGTGCTCCACACTGACCTGTAACCCAGCCCTGTTTTGCTTGTTGCTAAGATAGGGTCTCTCTCTGTAGCTCAGACTGGCCTGGAGTCCACCGTCTTTTTGTGTCAGCTTCCCACAGTGTTGGCATTATAGGTATGTGCCATCCTGTCCAACCCAAGTGGTATTTAAAAAGCTTTTATTTTAGCCGGGCATGGTGACTCACACCTTTAAGCACTTGGGAGGCAGAGGCAGGCAGATCTCTGTGAGAATGGAGGCTAGTCTGGAATACATAGTGAGTTCCAGACCAGTTGGGGCTACAGGGAGACCCTGTCTCAAAAACAAAATTGATTTTATTTCATTGCATTTTGTTTATTATTTATGTGTGGGGGGGTGAGTAGGTATGCATGCCACAGTGCATATGGAGATCAAAGGACAACTTGGAGGAGTTGGTTCTTTCTGTTACCACGTGGGTCCTGGGAAATCAAATTCAGGTCATCAGGCTTGGCAGTAAGCACTTTTACCCGCTGGTCCATCTCACCAGCTCTGGAACCGTTTTTTTTTTATTTTGAGAAAAAAGGGTCCCTTTGTAGCCCAGGCTGTCCTGGAATTCTCCATTCTCCTGCTTCCACCTTCTGTATACCGTCATGCCCAGGCAGGTAGCTTTCAGTTTAATGGGGGAAGAGAGCGCGTGCGTGTGTGTGTACATGTGCATACTTTACATTGCTGGAGGTTGAATTCAGGGCCTCACACTTGCTAGGCAAGTGATTGCCATTGAGCTGCATCCCCAACCCTCACTTGGGCTCTTATAGAACCTCCTATCTTGGGCAGCAGGCTGATAGGAACTCCATTGTCCTTATTGGTCCATGTTGGGCAGTGAATTCCATGTGGGAGAAGAAGGGGGCTAGTTTCTGAAGGAGAAGGACCTGCAGAGTGGAGATGGAATGCATGGGCCTCTTGCTGCTCTGCTCCCCAGGGAAGAACACAGCTTGTTAGTCTTGATTGACAACTAGTCCTCATCTTTTGCCGCCTTGTCACTCAGCCCCATCCCTGCCCATTTATGTCACAACCTTGAGGAATGAAGCTTCACATAATATCAAAGGCCTAGGCAGCTTCTTGGGCAGCTAGTGTTTGTTCAAGTGGATTTTAGAGGATACTACTAGCTTCTGTAAAGAACATGCATGCCAGGAACTTTTTGTGTATATGTGGTGATGCTCTTAGGGGTCGTAGAACCCATATTACCAGGTACTTTTTCCTAAAGTCTTCGGATGAGGGCCTGTGAGATGTGGCTTACTGATGAGTCCCTTCCTAGACTCCCCCAATGAGGGGCTGGGGGTGTGACTCAGTGGTAGAGTACCTGCCTAGACTCCCCCAGTGAGGGGCTGGGGGTGTGACTCAGTGGTAGAGTGCCTGCCTAGACTCCCCCAGTGAGGGGCTGGGAGTGTGGCTCAGTGGTAGAACACCTGCCTAGAATCCCCCACTGAGGGGCCAGGAGCATGGCTCAGTGGTAGAGTGCCTACCTTGCATGGAGAACGCCCTGGATTCCATCCTCAGGAACACCCCTCTCCCCACGTACCAAAAAATGTCAGTGAACTATGTGGGGCACATAATATAAAGAGGTGCTGAAACTGTCCTCACTATGGAATGAGGAAGGGAGGAGCCCTTGTGGGAAATGAATGAGGAGGGGTCTGGTAGACAGGGAGGGTAGAGGGTCTTGCTTGGGTCTGCATCTTCCAGGTTGGAGTTGGGACTCGTGGATCTATCTCCTCTGGGAATTGGAGGTCTAGACAGCCAATTCTGTCACTGGCTCTGCAGGCTTTCACATGGACGGACACTGGCTCCCAGAGGCAGCCCTTTCTCTTCCCTTTCACTCTTACTGTGTGGGCCAGTCATTCAGGGAACAGGAGTCCAAGGCCAGCCCAGAGCATTGATATACAGTTTCAGCTTTCTTGAGATTGTTACCAATTTATTTTGAGGCAGATCTCATTCTATGCCATCCTCTTTTCTCCCCCTTTCCTTCCTCTCCTGCTCCTCTTTCTCTCCCTCCCTGTCTACTCCTCCCTCTCTTGTTCCTCCTTCCTCTTCCAGGCAGTCTCACTCTGTAGTCCATCCTGGCCTAAAACTCACTAGCCAGGTAACATGCAGCATAAGCTATTCTCAAACTTGTGGTCCTCCTGAGCGCTCAGATTACAGGCACGAGGCACCATGCCCTGCTGAGGCAAACTTTAAACAGAGCTGTAACTGAGAATGCAGGATTGAGTCAGATGTAATGGGTTCTGGTTCCTTTCTCTTGGTACAGGGCTTCCATTCGAGTCTCCATGTGTAGACCTACAGGCACTGCTGAGAGACTCGGTGCAGGCCAGGCCAGTGATGGAGGACGTCATTGGGCCAGCCTACTGCTGCTGGGCAGGTTGTTCTGTTGCTACTTGCCATATGCCAAGAGCCAGGAGGAACCAGGCCAGCCTGCTGTGTTGGTTGAGACATCCTGGCAGAAGTCACTATGTTATATTTCCTCAGGGTTTTCTGGAGGTGGGAGGCGTATCCTTTCACTTGTAGAGACCTATCCAGGCTTTGAAAAGACAAAAAGATTTTCCCATATCTCATTTTAAAAAAAAAATGTGTGTGTGTGTGTGTGTGTGTGTGTGTGTGTGTGTGTGTGTGTGTGTATGCAAGCCTGCATGCATGTGTGTATATGTGGAGGTCAGAGGACAACCTGTGTGTGTCAGTTCTCCACTTCATGTGCATCCTAGGAATTGAACATGGTCATCAGGCTTGGCTGCAAGCTCCTTCAACCACTGAGCCATGTTGCCAGCCCTCCATATCTAATTTTATACTGTGAGCCTCCTTGATCACCTTGCTGTGATGGGTTATAGAACCACAGCACTCACTAACAACCCCCGACACCCCCCAAATCTCTTCCCACAACTGGCCCTGGGAGGAGAAATGCAAACATTCAGCATCTTGTTCTCCCTGGAGGCTGCAGTAACAGATCTGCAGCCAGGAGAAGGTTAAGAGTATTAGGTGAAAGTTTCCTAGCTCTGGGGAGGGAGGAGGTGGTGGGGCCAGCAGGGCCTGTCTGAAGAGAGCACACAGGGTTGGGGGAACCTAGGAACTGCTCTGCCTGCTGGTGAGCTGCTGACCGACTGAGCAGGTAGCATCCCAGGCTTCTGTGGAATCCATACCCTGCCCCTCTCTTTTCTTTTGCTTTATTTTTAAAGCATAAGTGGTTTCTCTTTGTTTCTTGCTCAATCTCCGTAAAACTGGCTGTGCCCCCTGGGAGCATGCAGTCATTGGAGACAAAGCTGGGTCATTTGTAACTGAGCTGCAGGGTGTAAGTATATTTCCTGGTAGCTGAAGTTTTATCCCTTTAAGTGGCAAAACAAGTGTTCTAAAGAGGGTGGGTGGAAGTTTCCAAAATGTGTCAATGCACGCACCCTGTCTTCTGTAATGTAGGGTGTGACACCTTGCTTGGGGTTTTGATGTCAAGTGGTGATCAGGGCTGGCAGCTTTGCCACCTTGCCAGGAGTGTCCAACCTGTGGTCCACAGGCTGTGCTGCATCTAGCCCAAATAGCTACGAACGCTTGCTCAAAGCAAACTGTAAACTTACTTAAGACATAGGGTTTGGTATTTGTGTGTGATTTTTGTGTTTGTGTGTATATAGGTACACAATGTGTGTGTGTGGATGTATGTACATGTATGCAGATGCCAGAGGTCAACCTCAAGTGTCCTACCTCAGAATTTGTCCACTTGGTTATTTTTTTTTAGTTTTTTAGTTTTTTTTTTTTATTAAAATTTTTTTATTTTTAATCTATGTGTGTGATTGTGTGTGGGCATGCTTATGTATCTGAGGGGCTCGAAGAGGCTGTCAGAGCCCTAGAGCTGGAGTTACATGCCATTGTGAGCTGCCTGACATGGGTGCTGGGAACTGAACCAGGGTCCTCTGGAAGAGCAGCATGAGCTCTTAACCACTGAGCCATCTCTCCAGCCCTGCTCCCCTTAAACTTTTCAAAAAAATATATATGTATCTTTGTGAATGTATGTGCACATATATGGGCGAGTGTTCACTGAGGCTAGAAGAGGGCATTGCATCCCTTGGAGCTGGAGTTACAGGTAGTTGTGAGCTACCTGATGTGGGTGCTGGGTCTGAACTCAGTTTCTCATGATTGAGCAGCAAGGGATCTTAACCGTGGAACTATCTTCTCTAGCCTCACCTTGGTTTTGAGTTGGGGTTTCTCACTGGCCTGAAATTTGCCAGTTAAGTTCTAGGTTGGCTGGCTAGTGAGCCACAGGGACCTCCCCAGTCTCCACTTCCCCAGCACTGGGATTTAAAACATAGACCACCACTTTTTTTGTGTATTCTGGGCATCAGACTCAGGTCCTTGTGTTTGTAAGGCAAGCACTTTATCAACCGAGTTATACCCCTAGCCTGCAATGTTTGTTTATTATAACTTGATCATAGGGTTCTGAAGCATGGGAACATGGTATGTACAATGTTAAAGGTTAAGACATTTTTTTATTTTTAATTAAAAATTATTTAATTTTATTTTTATTTTATGTTATGAGTGTTTGCCTGCGTGTATGTAAGTGCCATATATGTACAGTGCCTGTGGAGCCCAGAAGAGGGCTTTGGATCACCTGGAACTGGAGTTACTGATGGTTTTAGCCACCATGTGGGTGCTGAGAACTGAACCTGGGTCTTCTGCAAGAACAGCCAGCACTCTTAACCACTAAGCCATCTCTCCAGCCCCTTATTTTTACTTTATTTTTTGTCTTTTTGAGACAGGGTCTCTCTGTAGCCCCACCTGGCCTAGAACTTACTATGTAGACCAGACTGGCCTTGAACTCAGATATTCTCCTGCCTCTGCCTCCCAAGTGCTTCAACTAAAGACATGTGCCCACTATGCCTGGCCCTAATTTTTATTTTTAACTGTGTATGTGTGTGTGTCTGTGTGTGGGTATGTGCCCATAAGCCAGAGGCATTGGATTCCCCCAAGAGCTAGATTACAGGTGGTTGTAAGCTGGGAATTGAAAACTCAGGTCTTCTGAGAGAACGGTACATGTTCTTAATCACTGTGCCATCTCTCCAGCCCTTATTATTACTCTGTGTGTGTGTGTGTGTGTGTGTGTGTGTGTGTGTTTGTTGTTTTTGAGACAGAGTATCCCTGTAGCCCCTGCTGGCCTGGAACTCACTATGTAGACCAGGCAGGCTTTGATCAGATCTGTCTGCTTTTGCCTTCCAAGTGCTGGGATTAAAGGCGTGCACTACCACACCAGGGTTATTATTACTTTTTATTTATTTGGTGTGTGCATGCATCTAGAGGTAAGAGGACAACTTGTTCAAGTTGGTTCTCTCCTTCCCTCATGTCAGGCTTGAACTTGGGACATTAGGCTTGGCAGCAGGTACTTTACCCGCTGAGCCATCTAGCTCCCTAAACCTTAACTTGATTTTAAGAGAGGACTTTGCTGTATAGCCCTAGCCCGCTTGTATGTAGCTTAGTTTGGCTTGAACTCAGGGTCCTCCTCAGCCTCTTGAATGCTGAGATTACAGTTGTGAGCCGTCATACCCAGCAGCATCTGTGCTGCTGCTCTAAGGAGAGCCCTCCCTCCTACTGCCCTGGGAATCTGGCTGGGGCTGTGATTACAACTATGGACAGGCTCGGCCCCGGTTCCTGCTTGCTGTCTGTCCTTCGGTAAGCCAGGGCCAGTCCTTGTCTGTGTTTTCATGTCCCCTCCTGAGATTAGGGAGTTGTATAGTTCAGTTCCTGGATTTTATTTTATTTATTTTTTTGGTGTTTTTGAGACAAGGTCTCCCTGTAGCCCCAACTGGCCTGGAACTCTCTATGCAGACCGGGCTGGCCTTGAACTTACAGAGATCTGTCTGTTTCTGCCTCCCCTGAGTTGCTGGGGTTAAAGGCATGTGCCACTACACCTGGCTGAATTTTCTGTTTTAATTTTATTTGTGTATTTATTTTTTAATTATATTTGTTTGGTGTGTGCTTCATGCGTGTATAGGTCAGAGAACCACTTGTGAGAGTGAGTTCTCACTTTCCACAATGTGAGCTGCCATGGTAGCCAGGCAGTGCCCACCCTCTGCCTGAGTGTCTTCCCTGTTTTAGGTTGAGCCCTGTGGAGCAAAGACTCGGGAGGGGATCCAGTGTGGAGACCATAATCTTCACATTTCATCATCAAGAATGGGCTGGGATATATGGAAGGATCTGGAAGAAGAGCTGGCAAGAGCTCTGACTTTCTTTGCCAAGTGTTCTCAAAGAAGAGCTTTGCCCCATACCAAAATGGCATGCATTCCTGTCTGATATATTTATCTATCTCTTGATCCCCTGGAGCTGTTATAGGACTAGGGATTGAACCCAGGGCCTCACTCATGTTAGGCAAGGATGCTATGAGCTACACTCCCAAGCCCTCCCTTTTTACATTTATTTATTGTGTGTGTGCGTGTGTCTGTATCTGTGTCTATGTGTGTATACCTGCACTTGTACATATAGGAGGTCAGAGGACAACTTGCAGGAATTGGTTTTCTCCTTCCACCATTTGGTTTCAAGCTCAGGTTGTCAAGCTAGGCTGGAGCAGGTGCCTTTACCCACTGAATCATCTCGAGAGCCCTCCCAGCCCCTCTTTTTAAAAATTTTGTTCATTTATTTTTACTTTTTTTGGTCTTTTTGAGACAGGGTCTCCCTGTAGCCTCAGCTGGCCTGGAACTCACTGTGTAGACCTGGCTGGCCTTGCACTCAGAGAGATCCACCTGCCTCTGCCTCCTCCTCCCTGTGCTGAGACTACCTACCACCTGGCCTATTTTTACTTTTATGTGTATGAGTGTTTTGCCTGTGTAGGTATAAAGTGGACCATGTGTGTCAAATGCCCTTGGAGGCCAGAAGAGGGCATTGTATTCCCCTGGAACTGGAGTTACAGATGGTTGTGAGCTGCCCAACATGGGTGCTGGGAACCAAATCTAGTCCTCTGCCAAAGCAACCAGTGCTCGTAAGTGTTGAGGTATCTCTCTCCAGCTCCTGTTATTTTGAGATTTCATTTTGGTAGGAATCCCACAAAACTGGTGTCATGTTTTCCTGGGTGCATTGTGTCTAGGAGTCCCTGATACTTCTCCATTACTGGTGAAATTGGTCTCCAATGCTTGTTAAAGTGACTTGTCTGCTGATGTCTCCTCTGTGCATGCACCCTGAGAGCCCTCAGCATGAAACAGATAATTTGGGGGCCGAGTATTTGACCATGAGCCCTTGCTTTATCACTTACTACTGGGTGATCTTGAGCAAGTTGGGCTTGGTTTTGTTTTTGTGTTCTTTTGAGACAGGGTCTAGCTATGTAGCCCATGCTAGCTTGGAACTCCATATATTTAACTCTGGCTAGCTCTAAACTCCTTGTATAGACCAGGCTGGCCTCAAACGTCTCTCAAATCTCCTGCCTCTGCCTCCTGAGTTCTGGGTGTACCACCATGCCCAGCTGAGAGCCCTCCTTAAAAATGGAAAAAAAAAAAAAGTTTTGTGTGCATTGTCTGTCTGTATGTGTATGGGAATGCACATTCCACAGCTTTGTATAGTAGTCAGGACAACTTCTTGGAGTTGGTTCTTTCCTTCTACTATATGGGTTCTGGAACTGAACTCAGGTTTCAGGCGTGGGAGCAAATACCTTTACTCACTGAGCCATATCACCAGCCCAGATACCTTTTTAAAATAAAAGTACGATTCACTTTAATTGGAACAAGGTGTTTAAATGCAGACTGTCCTCTTTTATATTTATTTATTTTAGGATTTTTTTGAGACAGAGTTTCTCTGTAGCTAACCTCAACTGTCCTGGAACTCACTATGTAGACCAGACTGGCCTATCCGCCTCCTGAGAGCTGGGATTAAAGGCGTGTACCATCACCCCCAACAGACTTTCCTCTTTTTTAAAGTGAGCTTGAAACCTAGTGAATCCCTTGTCTTCAGAGTTTCTGAACTTCCTGAGAAAATAGCACAAGGGCTTCCACCCAGAGGCAGCTGGGAAAGTACAGTTGGGAAGGAGCCTCCCAGGCCCACTGATCTTGCTCAGCTTGGCATAGCCCACTGAGTCTGCTCTCTTTTCTCCCCAAGTGCCTCCCTCCCCAGCGGCCCCTCCTCCAGCAGCAGCCCAGGAAGTATTCCCACCAATGTGCCCGTGCAGATGTCAAAGCCTAGCAAGGTCCAGCAGGCACTGGCAGGTAAGTGCCCTGAACAGCCCTATCAGGGCTTGGCTTGGAGGGCATGGCGGGGTAGGGGCTGATTAACCCTCTGGGTCCTCAGTGAAACCCAAAGGATGCTCTTTGGGGGAGCAGTGCCTCTTTAGGGTGATGGTATACCCCCAGGGAGTAAACCTAAGGGCCTCTACAGCCCTCTGGAGAGTCAAGTTTCTAGAGTTTGCATCCAATTGAATTATAATTAGAACATTTCTATATAGGGCCTTTGGGATTCATGGAGCCTTTGGTTCCAGTTAAGTCTTGTGTTTTTGTTTGTTTTCTCTCTGTGTTTGTGGGTACATGGGGGGATGGATGCAACAGGAGTTGTTCTTCAAGAGCCACCCACTGTGTTTCTAGTTATGTTTGTTTTGAGATAGGGTCTCCCTGTAGCCCCAGCTGACCTGGAACTCACTATGTAGATCAGGCTGGCCTCATCTCACAGAGATCTATCTGCTTCTGCCTTGTGAGTGCTGGGGTTGAAGGCATGCACTACCACACCTAGCTAAAATTTTATTTTAATTATATGGGTATTTTGCTTGCATGTAAAGTACACTATGTGCATGCAGCTCCCACAGAGGCCAGAAGAGAGTGTCAGAGCCCCTGGAACTGGAATTACAGATGGTTGTTAGCTGCCATGTGGGTGCTAGGAACCAAACCCAAGTTCTCTGCAAGAGTAGTCAGTGCTCTTAACTGCTGAACCATCTCTCCAGCCCTCACCTTGTTTTTAAATTATTAATTATTATTATTATTTTGAGACAGGTTCTCACTGTGTAGACCAGGCTGGCCTCATCTTACAGTGATCACCTACCTCTGCCTCCCAGTGCTGGGATTAAAGGTGTGTACCACCATGCCTGGCTTTTTTTTTAAATTAAAGAACATTTTTTTAATGATGTCTATGTGTGGGTATGTGCACATGAGTGCAGGTAGGTACCTGTGGAGGCCAGAGGTTTGGGATCCCCTGGAGTTACAGGTGGTTGTAAGCTGCCTGGCATGGGTCCTGGAAACTAAACTCGGGTCCTATGGTAGAGCAATACCAGCTCTTAATAAACCACTAAGCCATCTCTTCAGACCCTGGTGTCAAACTCTTGATTCTCCTGCCTTGGCCTCCTGAATGCAGTCTGGCTTTGAAATGCGTGCACACACAAACACACACACACACACGTGCTCCCTTGTGCTAGAGTTGGAGCCCAGGGGCCTCCCTCATGTTATATATGCTTTTCTACCACTGAGCTATACCTTCAGCCCTTCTTTGTGATGATGCTTTGATGTCTTTGGTATGGCAAGAGCCTTGGACACAGTTGATGACTGTGGTATAGATAGGGAGAATGGTCCAGAGGTAGTAGAGTGTGGCTGTGTATCTCAGGAGACCCATCTCAGGGGAAATGGGTGCCTTTACCCTCATGGGAGAGGCCACTTAGGATATGAAAAGCATCTGTGGAGTCCTTGAATCAGTCTGTAGCCACACATGCTTGTGCTTTATAAAGCCATCTTCATTGGGAGTCACTGAAGACATTTGTCACTTGTGGGATGTGCATATAAAAAGAAAACGAGCCTGGAGAGATGGCTCGCAGGTTAAGAACACTTACTGCTCTTGCATAGGACCTGAGTTTGGTTTCCTGCACCCATGTTGGGCAGCTCACAACCACTCCAGCTGCAGACTGTCCGATACCCTTTTCTGGCCTCCATAGGCACCTAAAGTCACACATGCATATACACACATGGACAGATAATCAAAAATATTTTTTTTTTTTTTTAAAGACAGAACAGTGCAGTGACTCATGGTCATTTCAGTTCATTTCAGGAATCAGGTGACCAAGTTTGTGTTTGCAGTGAGTCCTGGAGCTGTTCTGGGTGGTTAGTCAGTGCAAGCCTGGGAGGTCATGTGCAGCTGGCCTCACAGCCTGGTAAAGTTCATGGCAGCAAGGTGTAGGGGAGGAAGAATCTCTCAACTTGGAATCTGGAGAAGTTGTTCAAGGTAGAGAAGGGGTCAGCCTGTGATGTCCAGCTGTTCAAGTAGTATTGTCACCCAAACAGAGACAAGGGGCTTGGCACCTGAGTATTTATGTTTTATCATTAAATAATTGAGGAAACTGAAGTGCAGTCTTTTTTTTCTTTTTTCTTTTTTTTTTTTTTTGGTTGGAGATACAATCTCATATAGCCTAGGCTAGTCTCAAACTCAGCATGTAGCTGAGGATAGCCCTGAACTCCTGATCCTCCTGCCTCTATCTTCTGAGTGCTGGGATTACTGGGGTACCACCATGTCCAGTTTATTTAGTGCTGGGGATAGAAGTCAGAGTTTCATGTAGGTGAGGCACAGACTCTACCAGCTGAGCCATGTCCCCTCACTAGGGGCCACTTTCTAGGCATCTGCCTTGAGATTTAGGTGTTTATGACTTGAATTGGAGGAACTGTGCTTCTGTGTTAGATGAGGCAGGAGTATTGAGGCTGGGCTCTTGGGGGGGTAACAGTGGTGGCTCAGGGAATGTTTTTGTTCCTCAGCAGATACCCACTGTGTTTCTGACATAGATGTGCCCAGCAGATGAGATGACAATGGGTAGATGGCATCCTTACCCTGTGGGACTGGTGCTGAGGGAACAGTGTTGGTTAAAACATCCCTGAGGGGTTCCAGATGGCAAAGTGCTAAGGAGGAAAATGGAGGAGGGTGAAGAAGCTGAGGTAGAAAGGACGTGGTCCTTCCCCACAGGATGCTCAAGGACAGCCTGCCTACTGAGGAGACACTAGCTGGCTCCCCTTGCCCAGAAGGTCTGACTGAAGTGTTGCAGTGTTTCTTGTTGCTGTGACCAAATACTTAACAAGCAACTCAGTGAAGGAAGGGTTTATGTGGCTCACAGTTTGAGGGCACAGTCCATCATGGTGGGTAGGCATGGTGGCAGGAGTGTGAAGCAGCTGGTCACATTGCATCTGCTGTCAGGAAGCAGAGAGAGATGAGTATTGGTGCTCAGCTCGCTTTCTTTCTTTTTTTTTTTTTAAAAAAAAAAAAACAAAACATTTTTTGGTAGCTTTCAAATTTTTATTTTATGTGTATAAAATACACTTAGATGTGTGTAAGTGTACCACATGCATACCTGTGCCCATGGAGGCCAGAAGAGGGTGTTGGATCCCCTGGAACTGGAGTTATAGACAGTTGTTAACCATCACGTGGGTGCTGGGAACCAAACTCAAGAGCAGCCAGTGCTCTTAAACACCAAGCCATCTTTCCAGCCTCCATTTTCTTTTTATTCAGTCCAGGACCCCAGCCTATGAAATGGTGCTGTCTACAGTTAAGGTGGGTGTTTCCCCCTCAGTTAACCTAATCTGGAAACTCCTTCTCAGATATGCCTGGAGATTTGTCTCCTAAGTAATTCTAGATCCTTCAAGTCCACCTGTCAACTTGACATCCAAAGAAGGTGCTGGTGGGTGAGGGGACACAGTCCAATCAGAGGGTCCATTCGAAGCCTTGGGGTTCTCTGAAGGAAAGCTAATCTGTCCCTCCCATCTTTCTGCCACCTGTTCCTATTATTCTGCCACATGGCCTCCATTGCCCATGGGAACTGCATTTGAGCTCAGGAACAGCTTTGTAGTGGGATTGCCCTTATGGTGACAAATACTGGCAGCCCAGCCCTGTCAACTCCTGCTGTGCACTTTGATACCTCTGGTGAGAGGCTATCACACTGTCCTTAGCCTACCTTAGCTGTGCTGTCTAGGCTGTGATTGGCCTCTGCCCTGTCCCTGACAGGACTCATTTTCCTGGTTGAGAGCTGTGGTCCTGGCTGCCCCTCAGTACACTTCTATATCACCTCTGGTGTGGGCTCTCTGGCTTAGTCTGTCCTGGAGAGGAATGGGGCACAGGAGGGCTGCACCAGCGTTTGAGCCCTATTCAGAAAACCTTGAGAAAATCACTCTTGAGGTCGGCTGAGAAGCCAGGGCACCCTTTCCTGGAAGGAGGTGATTTGGAGCCAGGCAAGAGCCGAGAGGACATGATTGTGTTTCCATGTGCTGTGGATGGTGTGTGGGCAGTGACGATGTGGCAGCAACAAGGACTTCCAGCAGGAAGACATTCTGTCCCAGGAGGTGTGTAGGGTCTCAGGGACTGTGAAAGGAGACAGCATCATGGGACTGTCCAGCTGGGAAAAGTGTGGGCCCCAGACATGAGGAGGTCCTGAGGTGTGGACAGTAGTCTGTCCAGTACCAGCGCCCATGCCTATTGCGGATTCTTTCCCGGTGGACACAGGAAGCCATGGCTATGGCCCCTTGGGTGACTTTAGCATGGGAGCAGTCCCACAGGTCACCATTTCACCTCAGCAATGATACTAAGGCTGTGTGTATCAGTGACTTTTCTCTTTGCAGTGACAAAATAGCTGACAAAAGCAACTTGGAAGATTTCTTTTGCCTCACAGTTTAAGGCACAGTCCATCATGCAGGAGGGCATGGCAGTAGGAACGTGAGGCAGCTGCTCACATTGCATCCACGGTCAGGAAGCAGAGGGAGATGAGCAGGTGGTGCTCTGCTTACTTTTTCCTTTTTATTCTGTCTAGGACCCCAGCCCACAGGATGGTACTGCCCATGTTCAGGGTGGGTCTTCCCCCCTCAATCTAGAAACTCTCTTACAGAAACACTCAGAGGTGTCTCCTAGGTGATTTGAGCCTGTCAAGTTGACAGTACACAGGCCAGATGGGGCATGGATAGCTAGCAGACAGCATCCAGAAGAGGCCAGGGGATCACGAGCTGAGAGGGCACAGACGGGCCAAGAGACTCCAGGAGGGTCAAGGGAAGACAAGGCTCTTGAAGCTAGCCTGCCAGGGACTGCCCTGTTACCACAGCTTGGCTACACCCTACAACACCCCTGTCTCTTCCCTGTCCTGTGCCTGGCATGGGGAGATGCCACTCAGGAGGCTCCTGATCTAAAGTCACCAGCCTCATCTGCTCTGCATGTTCTGGACACAGGCTCTGCAGCTGCTTGCACAGGCTCCTAGGGGGACTTGGGGGTCAGGGCTGTCTGGTGTCCAGTCTGGAGCCCTGCCTTGCTGACCTGGGGAGGTATTGGCAGCCTTCTAGTGACCAGATTCCCCTGTTCTGGGGGAGATTGCCTGGTCTCAGTGGCTGTTCCTGGTGCCACACTTTACCCCTAGCAGGGTCATGGACATTTGGTGTGGAATCCCTCCTTCTAACGTTTGTCCCTCTGCATGTCTGATCTCCCACCCGTGCAGGCATGACGAGTGTGCTGTCAGCCATTGGACTCCCTGTGTGTCTTAGCCGTGCACCCCAGCCCACCGGCCCTCCCGCCTCCCGTCCGGCCTCTAAAGGTCACAGTTCAGTTAAGAGACTGAGGAAAATGTCCGTGAAAGGTAGTTCCAGCTCATACACGCTCTCTAGTCCCTGCTCAGCTCCCTCCAAGTCTTGCTGCCTTGACTCTCCTCTCTGCCCTTTGTGGCCCTTCTCCATCTCTGTGTTCCCTCTGCCCTGATCTGCCAGCAGAGATTACTTGCATCTCACTGTCCTAACATTGGGTGACAGGGGCTTGTTGCTGAGGACACATGACTGCAATGTTGATGTGGTCTTAGAGTGTGACATGGCTGTCCCTTGCTGGGAACCTCACTGACCTTGAACTCCTGATCTTTTTGCTTCCACCTCCCAAGTGTTGAGGTTACAGGCATGTGCCACCATGTCCAGTTCATACAGTGTTCGGGATGGGGGGACCCAGGACTTTGGGCATGCTTGGTAAGCACTCTACCAACTGAGCTAGCTACCCAGCCTACTTACACCTTTTTTTTTCCTGTTTCTGTGGAGACCGATTTGTTGGCAGGGCTGGCCAACAGCCTCTTAGTGCACCTATGTTGTTTGGAAAGAACACAGCCCCTCTGGCCTTCTTGGGTTCAGGTATCAGTCTCGTGGGATTGATGCAGCCAGTTCCCTTTGAGAAATGTGGCTAATGGACGTTCCCTTAGTTCTAGAAGGTTGTGTGGGCAAGGGGACAGCAAGATGTTTAGCTGGACCTCAGCAGAAATAGGTCAGTAGTTAGTCTTTGAAGAGGAGGGTCCTAGGAAAGGCGTAGTAGCACGCTATTAGTCCCAGGAGGTAGAAGCAGGTGAATTTCTTGAGTTTGAGGCCAGCCTAGTCTACGTAGCAAGTTTGAGGCCAGCTGGGGCTACGTAATGAGACCCTTGTCTCAAAAAACAAGAAGGTGGGGGGAGGTGTACCGTGCCAGGTGTCCTGAAGACTGGCCTGTGGCCACAAGGCTTTCCTATCTTTTCCATTTTTGTTTTGTTTTGTTTGGTCTTTTTTGAGACAGTTTCTCCCTGTAGCCCCAGCTGTCCTGGAACTCACTATGTAGACCAGGCTGGCCTTGAACTCACAGAGATCCACCAGCCTCTGTCTCCCAAGTGCTGGGATTAAAGGTGTGTGCCACCACGCCCGGCTCTTTTCCATTTTTTGAGACAAAGTCCTAGAACTTAAAGTCTTCCCCCTGCCTCAACCCGAGATTGCAGGCATGTGCCACTGTACACAGCTAACTGGGCTTTTCTGAAAGAAAGGCTCCTTCTTAATCTAGTGGCAAGTCCCAGCTACCTGACGCCCCCAGAACTGGTGGTCTTTGTCGAACTTTCTTACCAGTGACCAGAATGTGAGTTCTAGAAGTCAGATGTGCAGGGAAGGGGGTGTTTGGGGGGTTGTTAGGTTTGTGTGTGTGCATGGGTTTGTTGAGTGTAGGGCACACATGAGATATATGTGGCACCCTTTGCTGGTCCCTGCCATGCCCCAAGCAACACTGACGCTTCCTACCAGTGAACGCTTCTTGACTCTCTGAGTTGGTAGGATTTGGTAATGGCACATAAGCTAGAATTAAACCCCATGTCCCTGACTCCAGCTCTACCACACTAAGCCTCCTCCCCATGTGGCTGTCATCTGTTCTTTTGGACTGCAGGGTTTCATGGTCAAACCCTCACATTTTCTTTTTTACAGATACAGGGCCTCCCTATAGCCCCAGCTGGCCTGGAACCCAACTCTGCAGACTAGATCTGCCTTCCTCTGCCTCCTGAGCTCTGGGATTAAAGGTGTGCACAGCCACACTGGGCAAACCCTCAGATTATGTTTTTTCCCAGCCATAGGCTGAGGGTTGTGTACTTGGGTTTGGAATAGGGTCCCCACTGTAACCTGAGGCCAGACAGTGGAGCCCCTGGCTAGGTGATTGCTTTAGGTCTGCTTGGTTCCCACCGGTCCCTTTTCTGCCTCTTACTGGCTTGGCTGCAACTCTATAACTCTGGTCCCTCCACTGCACAGACTCCTTTGCTGCTTGGAGAGTTCGAGTCATTGGTTAGGGCTCCCCACAGCTTCACACATGCGCAGCCTTACACATGCCCACACAGCCAGCCACTCCCAAGGTCTGTCGGCTTTAGAGCCCAGTAGGCTTATGACCAAGATCTTCCAATTCCAAGATGGATGGTGTGTTGTGATGTCAGCCTTCATTGTACATGTGCTCCATGGGCTCCCAGTACTGACAAGAGTCAGAACTGCTCTCGCTGAGATTTCCATATGAGTATTGAAAGTTGAACAGATGATGCCACCAGAACCTTCTGGGGTGTTTCTCAGAACTGTCCTTTGACCCATTTGTGGGGACTGGGTTTGGGGAGAGTCCAGCCATGCTGCTCTGTTGTGGATCCTCTGCCTCCAAATGAGTAGCCAGGGTGGGGTGGCAAGCGTCCTGTGCCTGAACAGAGGCACTCCTGTCTTGCAAGCTAACCTTCCTGTCTCAGCCCTGCTAATGTTTCCTCCTCACAGCTGGGACTTCTGCCTGCCTGCTTCCTTCCTCAGCATTTCTCTCTCCATCTTGCACTCCTGGGCCAGTGCTCACATCACATTCTCTTCCAGAAGGGGCACCAAAGCCCGAGCCGGAGCAGGTGATCAGAAAGTATACCGAGGAGCTGAAAACGGCACCCGATGAGGTATGTATTCTGGGAGGAGGACCCCAGCCTCAGGGCCTGTAGGGGGCTTCCCTGGTGTTGCTGGGGCAGGCTCCATGCTCTAGGACCTGTGCTGTTGGCTCCAGCCTCTCATGGTTGGTGGGCATCACCAAGATGAGGTAGCCAGAGCTCTCAGGACCCATCATTCCTGCCTCAGGGCCAAGCTGGGGTTCTGAGCATAATGCTTCCTCTTAGGTCTGTGAGCTGAATGTTGCTACCTGGTTCCTCCTGTGGAGGAACACGGTGGTGGCCTTGTCCAGGGCACCCCCTTCCCCTCTGGCTCTTGACCCTGGTTAGAACCATTTGTTTTTTCTCTCTGCTTCATGGCCTGTACTTTTCCAATCAGCCCTTCAAAGACATAGGTCAGAGATGGCTCTTTGTTCTGTCTTCTGGAACAAGTGGTCACTGGGCTGACTTTGATGGCCTCTCATTCCCTCCTCTCAGCAGAGCCAGGACTTTTCTCCCAGAACTGGCCCCCCATGGCCCACTGTTAAGTGTATGTCATGGTGAGTGTGTGCTGTTTGCCTTTCCTCACAGGACTGCATCATCTGTATGGAGAAACTGTCTGTAGCTTCCGGGTACTGTGATGTGACTGACAGCAAGAACCTTGGGCCCCTGGCTGTAGGCCACCTCTCCAAGTGCAGCCATACCTTCCATCTGCTGTGCCTGCTGGCCATGTACTGCAACGGGAACAAGGTGCCACTGTCCCCACAGCCTATCCTGGGCCTGCTGCCTCTGAGCAGGTGGTCTAGCTGGACAAAAAGCAGCCTGAGCTGGGTGTGGTGTCATATACCTGTAATCTCAGTTCTCAGAAAGCTGAGGCAGTAGGTGCATGAATTCTAGCCCAGCCAAATATATAACAAGACTCTCTAGAAAATGAAACAACCCAAGATGTCCATGGTCCTCAGCTAGCAGCAGCTGAAGGGTGCTGTTGGGCTGTGGGAATACAGACTCTTGATTAGACAGATAAGGATCAGCAGTATAGCTTAGTAGTAGAGCACCTGCCTAGACTCTCCCCCAGTTGAGGGGCTGGGAGTATGGTTCAGTGGTAGATCATTTGCCCTGGGTTCTGGTTCCCCCAGCACTGGAAAAAGAGCCAAGGACTTAGAGACCTTTCTGAAGGCCTATCTGGCTCTCTGATGCCTACCTGAAACTTTAAGAATTTGTTCCACAGGGCTATGTGCATAGCTTCTCCAACTAGCCTCAGGGAGAGATCTAGGCTCCTCTGAGCAGCAGGGCTGTGTCCCCTCCTACCCCTCACTACTTCCATGACAGTGCTGCATATTCAGCCCTGTATGCATGGAAAGACTCGGGTACCAGACATGGCGGTGCACACCTGTTTTCCCAGCACTTGGGAGACTGATGCAAGATCAGGAGTGCCAGACCAGCATGAGCTACATGAGACCCTGCCTCAGGCAGCCAGCAAGATGTCTCAGCTGGTGGAGAAGCTTGCTGTGCAAGCCAGGCAACCTGAGTTTTATTTATCTCCAGAGCCCACGTAGAGGTGGAAGGAGAGACCTGAAGCCACAAAATTATCCTCTGTCACACGTGTGTGCATGTACTAGTAACTAACCCACTAAAAATAGTTAAAATGAATTTAGAGCACACTCTGCCTAGGGTCCCCTGTGAGGAGCCACAGAGCCAGCTCCTGTGTGCAGGCTCCATGCCGCTCCACTCAGACTCCCAGCAGCTGACCCCAGCTGCTGTTCAATGGAGTTCAGTCAGGATGGGCAGAAGTTGGGAGGGGGAATAGAGCCAAGTCACATGGCAGTCATTGAGGCCAGATTTTACAGCCTCCCTGTCCATCTTGTGACCATCCACTTGCAGGGTGCTTTGTGAAGGTGACTAAGTGGAGAGTTGAACCTCATTTTCCTACCACAAACCAGTCTCCCAACATCTCACTAGTTGAATGAGAATCATAGGTTTGTGGTACACATTTTAGCTTTCCCTTGGGATCCAGGTTCTGTGAGGAGAGGCTGCCTTGGGGCTGGGGCAAGTTGTGCTGACTCTTCTGCCATCTAGATGTGGGATAGCCATCCGGTGCTGCCAGCTCATTTTGTCATATCTGATCTCTCAGGATGGGAGTCTACAGTGTCCATCCTGTAAAACCATCTATGGGGAGAAGACTGGGACGCAGCCACAGGGGAAGATGGAGGTGTTCAGGTTCCACGTGTCCCTCCCAGGCCACGAGGACTGTGGGACAATACTCATTGTTTACAACATCCCTCACGGCATCCAGGTGAGGGGGCAGTCATGAGAGGCCACAGGGACCCTGACCAAAATCAGCCACTCCTGCCCACCACTCTCGTAGTGCCTATGCCCTGCAATAGGGGTCAGGGTGTCCATGCTGCAGGCAGGAAGGGGGGCTTGGCAGGAGGGATGCTGAGGGTTTGGGTACTACAAGAAAGAGGGAGGTGATCCAGAAGAGGGGGCATTTTAGCTGATTTGGGTTGGGCTGAAGACCAGGTTTAGAAGCAGGAGGAGTACCATGCTGAGGGCCTGGAAAACAGGTCTGTCCAGTATACTTCATAAGTGGTGGGTGAGGCAGAACACTTGTTCCCAAAGGTCCCAGTGCTAAGGCTCAGTGTCAGAGGCCCAGACCTCAGGATCCCAGTAAAGAGTTGGGCAGGAGTCCGGCCCCTTGAGTATTGACCTACTGACCTCCTTTGAGCTGGGTTGATCTTGGAGCCTGGGGCACATGGGTACAGGCTGGAATCCACTTGTCTGGTTGAGTCCCAAGCTTTTGTTCTGGTTTCCTGCCTTAGTTTTACTGTTTCCTTATTGCGGTGATAAAATCCCTTGACAAGAGCAATTTAGGGGAAAAAAGGTTTATTTGGTTCACAATTCTGGGTTACAGTTTGGCTATCATTGTGGGTGAGTCAAAGTGGCAGGAGGTTGGAGCTGCTGACCACATTCCATCTAATCAAGAGTAGAAAGCAGGTGCATGCACACTAGTGCCCAGCTCACTGTAGCCCCAGCTGGCCTGGATCTCTCTATGTAGACTAACCAGGCTGGCCTCAATCTCATGGAGATCCTCCTGCCTCTGCCTCCTGAGTGCTGGGATCAAAGGCATGCGCCTGACTCTCAGCTCACTTTCTCTCACACAGCCCCAGGATCCTCTGCCTAGGGAATGGTGCCACCACAGTGGGCAGATTGTCTCATTTCAGTTGCTGTAATCAAGACAGTGCCCCCAAGAAATGCCCATAGACCAACCTAATCTAGATAGCCCCTCATTAAGACTTACTTTCTAGATTGTATTGAGGTGACAGTTAAAACCAACCACATCTTCTGTGCCTCTGTGGCTGAGATTTGAAAAATCAGCTGCTATAATCCCAGCTTTGCCATTGAGTTGTCTGTTCTCACAGGGACCAGAGCACCCTAGTCCTGGGAAGCCATTCACAGCCCGCGGCTTTCCCCGTCACTGCTATCTGCCAGATAACGCCCAAGGCCGCAAGGTAAAGGCCCCTTGCCCACTAGTTTGCCTGTCCTCTTTAAGGACTCTGTGTGTTGAGGGACACGTGGCCTGACTCTAGAGAGGGAGACAGACTGGGCTTCATGCTCCACTTTTGAGGGTCAGGATGGCAAGCTACCCTAGGAGGGACTAGGGACCCCACACAGTCGACCAGCCCAGCCTGCCTGGAACCTCAACAAAAGTTTAGAGGCCAAGAAGAAGCTCCAGCCCCATGGAACATCTGGTGTGGGGTTTGGAGATGGTCCTGGAGAAGAGTGGGGGGATGAAACTTGAGGGTAAGGGAGCCCCAGGCTTGCCACGTGAGGCCAAATGGCTTACTCCCTTTAGAGAAGCTCTGTTGGCTAGCAGCTAACAACCTTTTGTAACTCCAGTTCCATGGGATCTTACACCCTCTTCTGACCTCTGTGAGCATTGTACATACATGGTACACTTCCATACATGTAGGCAAAACACTCATACATGTAAAATAATAAATAAAAACAATAAGACACCAAAAAAGCTCTGATGGCTGTTGGGTAGATGGACTCTTTTTTTTTTTTGCGGGGGGTTCTTATTGAGACAGGGTCTCCCTGTAGCTCCAGCTGACCTGGAACTCACTATGGAGACCAGATTGGCCTTGAACTCACAGAGATCCACCTGCCTCTGCCAGAGTGCTGGAATTAAAGGTGTGTGCCACCATTCCTGGCTGGACTTTTTTTTTTTTTAATTCTTTTTTAAAAAAAATATTATTTTTATTTTATGTGTATGCATGCATTGCCTGCATGTAGGTAAGTGCACCCATGTCGTGCAATGCCCGAGGAAGACAGAAGAGGCTGTCGGATCCTCTGGAACTGGAATTACGGACAGTTGTTAGCTCAGCCCCAAGCCTGGACTTAAGCAGCCACTTGTAGGGGCCATGAGGGTAGGCTGCTTCATGCAGGAGAGAGGCAAGTGTCTGGTCTAGTCAGAATGAATGGAAAACCAACTCAAAAGCCAAGATGGAGAGTGCTGGGTCAAGGCTACTGTGAGGTTGCAGGAGTTCCCACATATGGGGTTCAGTGCCTAGGACTGGATGGGCCCATCTCAGTACCCAAGGGCAGTGTGTCAAAGCAGAGCCCCAGCAACTGTTCACAGGCCCCTCATCCCCCCACCCCCACCCCAGGTCCTGGAACTCCTGAAGGTGGCCTGGAAGAGGCGACTCATCTTCACCGTGGGCACATCCAGCACCACAGGTGAAACAGACACGGTAGTATGGAACGAGATCCACCACAAGACAGAGATGGACCGCAACCTGACAGGCCATGGCTACCCTGACCCCAACTACCTGCAGAATGTGCTGGCTGAGCTGGCCGCCCAGGGTGTGACTGAGGACTGCCTGGAACAGCAGTGATGCATCAGGCCTGCGGCTGCGAACCACCAACCACCCCCAGGTGGGCGGACAGGAAGGTGCCTTCTTTGAGAGGCTAGGATATTTGAGGTGCAGGATGCACCACTTGAGAAGTAGGGGCTTCTCCCTGTCTCTCCTATCACCCTCCCTTCTGGGCTGGGTAACGCCTGGGAAATGGCAGCCCTCAGCATTGTACCTGTGGAGGCTTAAGTTGGAGCTACCTCAGTGCAGGGACAGGAAGGGCCCTTTCAGCCTCAGGCTGGTGGACGGCCCAGCAAGGGGTGAGCAGGAACTGTCCCCCCCACAGCTTCTGGTCAGCTTCTCATACCTCAAATTTTGTTTGCAATAAAGACCCTATAAGCCAACATGTGTCTGTGGAGAGTTCTGTGTATGCGTGTGCACACGTGCATATTTATGCACACATGCAAGAGGGGGACAGGATCTGACCCCCAGAATGGCACACAGTCTTCTGTGGCAGAGCAGGAAGTCATCCTGCATGATTCCTATTCAACTTCCACCTAGGAAGTGAGGACACGGGTTGTGGCACCCAGTCCTGAGGCTTCCTGTGCATTCATGCACTGCTCACTGTGTGAAGTCCCCTGAGCCCTGTGGGTCCTGTCACCAAACAGCTGCCTTTGATACTTGTTACCCTGTGTCTCCTTCACCAGTCACTGTTCACACAGGATGAGGCTCCTGTCTCCATGTTTCTCTCCATGTCACTGGTAAAGAAACTTCAAATGTGAAGTGACTGGATCAGGGACCCTCTGAGTCTTTAAGGCCTTGTGCAGTTGCTTGTTTGTTTTTAATTTATACTTTTATTTTGTGTGTATGAGTGTTTAGCCTGCATGTAAGTGCAATCGTGTACAATGCCTGCAGAGGCCAGAAGAGGGCATTGGATCCTCTGGAACTGGAGTTACAGATGGTTGCTAGCTGGGAAATGAACCTGGGTCTTCTGGAAGGGCAGCCAGCACTCTTAATGCAGCCATCTGTCTCCCATAAGGCCCTATTTTTTTTTTGAGACAGGGTTTCACTGTGTAGACCATATAGTCCATCTGCTTCAACCTCCAGAATGCTAGGATTATGAGTGTGTACCACCACAGAGGATGAACTATAATGTATATTGCTTATCTCTACTCCCAAAGCCCTCTCTCATCCCCTCTTCACTCCTGAACTCCTCCTCCTAACAAGACTCCCTCTCATTTTATGAATCTTTTTCAAGATGTATTTATTATTATTAAGACATGGTCTCACTATGGAGCCCCAGCTGTACTGGAACTACCTATGTAGACTAGCTGGCCTTGATTTCAAAAAGATCCACCTGCCTCTGTCTCCCAAGTGCTGGGATTAAAGGTGTGTGCCACCACGCCTTGCCTTTATTTCATTTTTAATTGTGTATCTTTGTGTTTGTATCTTTACACTTGAGTGTAGGGTCTGTGGAGCCCAGAAGAGGGAGACAGAGTTATAGGTGGTTGTGAGCTACCCAGTATGGGTGGTGTGAACTGAATTCTGGTACCCTGCTCATAACTGCTTAGCCATCTCTCCAACCCCTTGTATTTTGTGACCTACTGAGTGCCATTGAGGTTTGCTTGCAGCAACATGTGTGAAGAGCATGTGCAGCTTACCACTGGCTATACGGAAGAAAATCTCTCCCTCTCAGCAACACTTAACTGCCCATTAACTCCCCAGGTAGGGGTGGGGCCTTATCCTCCCCTGCCCTATCCAGGATGGAATGTTGACAGGCCCCATCTTGTGCAAGTAACCACATCTGCTCTTTGTTCATGAGTGCAGTAGCTCTGGCATGTTCAGAAGACTATTTCATAGCACTTTTCTCTCTCCTCTGCCTTACATTCTTACATTCCACCTCCTGTTCCTCTTCTGATTAAAAAAAAAAATTATGGGTCATGAGAAATATTATGTGCCCAGGACTCACATGGGTAAGTTAGTTAGCCCTGGGGAAAGGTGTTAATTGAGTCCTTGGCAGAGATCCCGGTGTGACTACATCCCAAACCTGTGGTTCCACATTTGCAACTCAGTCCAATCCATACACTGCCTCAGCACAGCAGTGTCCCTAAATGCTGCCACCCTCTGGGCTCTCTTGGAATCATAGTGCTTCACTCTTAAAGGACACCAAGAATCAGGGAGAAAAAACTGCAGATCTCATACCTGATGAGGGACTAGTATCAAGAATATTGTGTTGGAACTCAATAGTAGCAAAAAGCCCAGATTAAAGACAAGGGGCTGGGGCAGGGCTTACTGATAGAACTCTTGCCTAGGACCCATGAGTGAGGTTCTCCAGGAATGGCCTAGCAATACAGCTCATGCCTAGAATCCCCCAGTGATGGCTGGGGCATGGCTCAGTGGTAGAGTATCTGCCTAGAATAACTCCAGGTGAGAGACATGGGGTGTGGGTCAGTGGTAGAGCACCTGTCTAGAATTCCCCCAGTGAGGAGCTGGGGATGGGGTGTGGCTAAGTGGTAGAGGACCTGCTTAGCATGCATGAAGCTTTGGGTTTTATCCCCAGCACTCCAAAGAGCAGCAGACCCAAAAAAAAAAAAAAAAAAAAAAAAAAAAACCAAAAAACAAAAAAACAAAACCATGTCCAAAGGTAGAGTAGTAAGTACCTGAAAGTAAGTACCTGAAAAGATACCCAGTGTTACAAGCACAGTTCAAAACCAACAGATGCATAATGCATGTCAGGCATTGGGGTAGATGAAGGTCACCATGAACTCAAGGCTACAGAACAAGACCCTGTCTCAAAAAAATTCAGAATTGGATAGATGGCTCAGTGATGAAGAGCACTGGCTGCTCTTGTAGTGGACCTAGGTCTGGTTCCCAGCACCAACATGGCAGCTCACAACTATCTGTAACTCCATTTCCAGGGGGGTCTGATGCCCTTTTCTGGCCTCCCTGGGCATTGCATGCACATGGTGCATTTACATAATGAAGCAGTCAAAACATTCATTTAAATTTTAAAACTTTAATTTAAAAAAATCTTTAAAAAATTAGCCGGGTATGGTGGCACACACCCTTAATCCCAGCACTTGGGAGGCAGAGGCAGGAGGATCTCTGTAAGTTCAAGGCCAGCCTGGTCCATCTACATAGTGAGTTCCAGGCTAACTGGGGCTACAGGGAGACCCTGTCTCAAAAATACATATCTCTAAAAAAAAATCTTAAATAGGGGCTGGAGAGATGGCTCAGCAGTTAAGAACACTGGCTGCTCTTGCAGAGGACCTGGGTTCAGTTACCCGCACACACACATGGCATCTCATAACCATCTGTAACAGTGGGGATCCAGTACCTCTACTGGCCTCTGGCCTCTATGAGCACTGCATGCATGTGATGTACTTACATACATGCAAGGAAAATGTACAAAATAAATAAAAGTCATAAATACAGCTGGATGTGGTAGTATATGCCTTTAATCCCAGCACTCGGAAGACAGAGGCAGGCGGATTTCTGTGAGGTTGAGGGCAGCCTGGTCTACACAGTGAGTTCGAGACCCTGTCTCAAAAACAAAAAGTTTCATATATGTGTGTATACTGGTTGGAGAAATTGGCCCTTCCCCTAGTGCTGCTGGGAATCAAAATGCAACTGCTTTGGGGAACAGTTCCTCAAAATGGGAGTTACCATATGACTTGAGTTCTACACCCTGGGATCTACCAAGGGTAATTTATAAGAACATGCCCATGCAAAAATTTGTATGCAAATATGTGTGGCAATGTTCTTAACAGGAAAAGCAGAAACCCCAAATCCCCTGCAGCCTGTGAGAAGTGAGCCTGGTATCTGCTCCTGACGGAATCTTAGCCCTAGAAGAGGGTGAAGCAGTGTTCCATGCAGCACTGTGTGTGAGCCTGCAAAGATGCTGAGATAAAGAAGCCAGACAGCTGGCCAAGGCAGAAGGGTCCTGAGTTCAAGGCCAGCCTGGGGAACATAGACCTGTTTGAAAAAATAAACCAAGAGGCCAGCAGGTGACTCAGTGGGTAAGGGCTCTTGCCACCAAGGATGGCATTCTGAATTTGATCCCTGAGTTCCCCATGGTGGAAGAAGAGAACCGATTCCTGCAAGTTGGTCTCTGACCCCCACAGATGCACCTCTACCCCATGCACACACAAATGCAATAAAAAAATTATTTAAGGGCTGGAAAGCTGGTTCAACCAGGTTAAGGTTAAGTAAAGTTAAGAGCACTTACTGCTCTTGCATAGGACCTGAGCTTAGTCCTCAGCACCCATAATCAGGTGGCTTACAAATGCCTGTAACTCCAGGTCTGAGGGATCTGATGCCTTCGGCCTCTGACACCTAGACACACATGGTGTACATAAACACACACAGTCACACATACATACACATAAATTTTAAATTATCTTGGGGCTGGAGAGATGACTTAGTGGTTAAGAGCACCGATTGCTCTTACACAGGACCTGGGTTCAGTTCCCAGGACCCACATGGCAAATCCAGTTCCAGAGAAGTCCTACATCCTCTTTCTGACCTCCACAGGCATTGTGCAACATAGTTGCACTTAGATACCATGTAGGCAATGCATTCATACACATAACATAATTTTTTTTTTGTCTTTTTGAGACAGGGTCTCCCTGTAGCCCCAGTTTGGCCTGGAATTTGCTATGCAGACCAGGCTGGCCTTGAACTCACAGAGATCTGCCTGCTTCTGCCTCCCGAGTGCTGGGATTAAAAGTGTGCGCCACCACACCCGGCTTATAAAACATTTTTTTAAACTGAATGTTAAGGGCTAGAGAGATGGCTCAGTGTTTGGGATCATAGGTTGCTCCTGCTGAGGACCAGGGTTTGGTTCCCAGCATCCACAGTGTAACTAACAACTGCCTGTAACTTCAGTTCCTGGGGATCCAATGCCTTCTTCTGGCCTCTATGACATTGCATACATGAATGTACTCACATACATGCAGGCAAAACACTTATACACATTAAAAAACAAATGAGGCCAGGTATGGCGGCACACACCTTTAATCTCAGCACATGGGAGGCAGAGGCAGGCAGATATCTGTGAGATAGAGACCACCCTGGTCTACATAGCAAGTTCCAGATCAGCTCTGGCTACAGGGAAATTCTGTCTCAAAAATATAAACCAAAACAAAACAAAAAACCAAAATCACAAAACACTGAAATCTTTTTTTAAGTTTTTAATTTATTTTTATGTGTATGCATGTATCCCCTGCATGTAGGTAAGTGCACCCGTATTGTGCAGTGCTGGTGGAGGACAGAAGAGGCTGTCAGATCCTCTGGAACTGGAGTTACAGATAGTTGTTAGCTGCCATGTGGGTGCTGGGATTCAATCCCAGGTCTTCTGCAAGAACAGAGTTTTTGTTTTTGTTTTTTGGTCTTTTTGAGACAGGGTCTCCCTATAGCCCCAGCTGTCCTGGAACTCACTATGTAGACCAAGCTGGCTTTGAACTCTCAGATATCTGCCTGCCTCTGCCTCCCGAGTGCTGGGACTAAAGGCATGCACCACCACACCTGGCATAGTCAGTGTTCTTAAGCACTGAGCCATCTCTCCAGCCCTGAAAATTTTTTTAAATATTTTATTTATTATTTTTATGTGTATGCATGTATTGCCCGCATGTAGGTAAGTGCACCCGTGTTGTGCAATGCCCTCAGAGGTCAGAAGAGGCTGTCGGATTCCCCAAGAACTGGAGTTAAGGACGGTTCATAGCTGCCATATGGGTGCTGGGAATCGAACCCAGGTCCTCTGCAAGAGCAGTCAGTGCTCTTAACCGCTGAGCCATCTCTCCAAACCCAAAAAAAATCTTTTTAAAAAGTAGTTAAGAGCCAGGAGTGGTGGTGGACGCCTGTAGTCCCCGCACTTGGGAGGCAGAGGCAGGTGATCTCTGTGAGTTCAAGGCCAGCCTGGTCTACATAGTGAGTTCCAGGACAGCTGGGGCTACAGGGAAACCCTGCTTCATGTAGACCAGGCTGAAAAGTAGTTTAAAAGAGATCCGCCTGCCTCTGCCTCCCATGTGCTGGGATTAAAGGTGTGCGCCACCAAGCCCCACCAAAAATAAATTTTTTTTAAAAAAGCACTTAAAGGGCTGGAGACATGGCTCTGGTTAAAAGCACTGACTGCTCTTACAGAGGATCCAGGTTCAGTTCCCAGCACCCATATGGTGGCTAACACCCAACTGTAACTCCAGTTTTAGGGAGTTACAATGCCCTCTTCTGTCCTCCACAGACACTGCACACATGTAGTACACTTACATACATGCAGGCAAAACATTCATACACAGGAAAATAAAAACAATTTTTTAAAGTACTTAAAAAAAAAAAAAAAGCCATGCACAAGCCAGGCTTGGTAGCAGAGGCTGGTCACTAGAGCTCTAGCCAGCCTGGACAATTTAGTGAGATCCTGTCTCAAAATTAAAAATGAAAAGAGAGAGCTGGGGCTGTAGCTCAGTGGTAGAACACTCGCCCAGCATACAGGAGGCCCCTGGGTTGAATCCTCAGTAGAAAATTTTTTAAAGATAACTTGTTTGAGGGTGCCTTGAGGATTCTTTGAGTTTGAAGATTTTGCTCAGTGGTAGAGAGCTTGCCTAGCAAGTGTGAGGCCTCAGCAGCACTGAAAAAAATGTGGGCTGGAGGTGTAGCTTAGTGGTAAAGGGTTTGCCTAGTATGTTCAAAGTCCTTGGTCTAGTCCTCAGGACTGCAAAACAACAGCCAAAGTCGTTGCTGGGAAATCTCCATGATAGCCACCTATGGAGAGGAAGTAGGGAGGACTGGAGAGTAACTGTTCCAAAGGCAGTTTTCCCATTTGGGGTGATGAAAGGGTTGTGGACTTAGTTATCATGGTTACATAACTTCGCGAATTTTGGGGGGGGTTTTGACAGTGAAGGGACCACACTCAGGGCCATGTGCATGCTAGGCAATGGCTCTCCCATTGAGCTATCCCTAGCTGAACCTTATGAATATATTTAAAACCACTGAGCTAGGGTATAGCTCAGCAGTGGTAGAATACCTGCCTAGAATCCCCCAGTGAGGGACTGGGGTATGACTCATCTGGGGCATGGCTCAGTAGTACAGTGTTTGCCTAACACATGCAAGGTCCTGTATACTGTCCCGAACACTACACAAGAAAGCACATACGTGCCTGGCATGGTGGGACATACATGCAATCTCAGAATTGGGGAGAATGAGGCAGAAAGACCAGGAGTTCAAGGCTACCTTGGACTATATAGCAAGGTTCCAGGCCAGCCAGAACGACTTAGCAAGCCCCTGTCTCAAAAACCAAAAACAACTGGGCTGGAGAGATGATGGCTCAGTGGTTAAGAGCACGTACTGTTCTTCCAGAGGACCTGAGTTTGATTCTCAGCACCCGCATCAGATGGCTCACAACCACCTGTAATTTCAGCTCTAGGGCATCGGATGCCCCTGGCTTCCATGAGCACCAGTATTCATGTACACCCACAGACACATACACAGATACAGACACAGACGCAGACACAGACAGGCATACACGCGTGCACGTACACACATACACGTGAAAATAAAATACATCTTAAAAAAAAATAAAAGAGCCAGGGAAATGGAGATGGCTCAGTGTAGGTAAAGCCTGATGATGTGAATATGATTCCCAGAACTTGCATGGTCAAAGGAGAGAACCGACTCCCACAAATTATCCTCTACCTACACATGCGCAACATGGTATTCACATACCTCCTCCCCTGAAAACTTCCCCACAAATAATAAATAAATGTAAGAAGAAGGAAAAAAAACCACAGACAAAATTAACAAGCTGTGAACTTGGTAGTATATATGAGTTACAGATAAAAACTATACACAGAATGAAGGCTGGGGATATGGCTCAGCTGTTTTGTACTCTGTACAAAGCCCTGGGTTCCATCCCCATTACTGCATAAAAAGAAATGGTGGTATATATACTTGTAATCCCAGCACTCAGGAGGTGGAGGCAGGAGCATCAAGAGTTCAAGTTCAGCTGGGTGTGGTGGCTTAGGCCTTTAGTCCCAGCACTTGGGAGGCAGAGACAGGCAGATCTCTGTGAGTCCAAGGCCAGCTGGGGCTACAGGAAGACCTTGTCTCAAAAAGAAAAAAAAAAAGGAGTTCAAGGTCCCGCTCCAATACATAGTTTGAGGGCAGGCTGGACTACATGAGACCCTGGTCTCTCAAAAAAGAAAAAAAAAAAAAGAAAGAAAGAAAAAGAAAAATGAAAGGATTGGAGAGATGGCTCAGTGGCTAAGAACTCTTGCTGCTCTAGCAGAGGACCCTGGGTTCAGTTCCCAGCATCCTAAAAGCAACTGAGAGCTGCCAGTAACTCTAGCTCCAGGGGATCTGATTCTGTCTTCTGGCTTTCTAAGACACCAGGCACACATTCCTGCTCATGGTACACATGTAAACATGCAAACACACACTCATACACATAAAACAAAAATAATCAAAACTTTTTTAAGATTTTATTTTTTATCTTATGAGTGTTTTGCCTTCATGTATGTAAGTGTACCACATGCATGCCTGGTGCCCGTGGAGGCCAGAAGAGGGTGTCAGATCCTGTGGAACTGGAGTTACAGATGGTTGTTAGCTGCCATGTGGGTGCTGGGAACTGAACCTTAGCCAGTGCTCTTTAAGCTGAGCCATCTCTCCAGCCCCCAAAATAAATCTTTTAAAAATTAATTAATAAGGGCCAGGCATGGTAGTACACACTGTTAACCCCAGCACTTGTGTGGCAGAGGCAGGCGAATCACAAATCTCTGTGAGTTTGAAGCCATTCTGTTCTGTATAGTGAGACCCTGTCTCAAAAAAGAAAAAAACAAAACAAAAAACAATAATAATAAAAAAATACATAAGAATGACACTCAGCTGGGTGTGGTAGTGCATGCCTTTAATCCAACCTCTCCAGAGGCAGAGGAAAGTGAATGTGAGTTTGAGTCTAGCCTGGTCTACATAGTAAGTTCCAGGTCGGTTGGGGCTACAGGGAGACCCTGTCTCAAAAAGACCAAAAAAAAAAAAAAAAAAAGAATGACATTCAAGGGTAAGTCGAGTTTGTTAGCTGTCAAAGTCTCTTAAGTCCTATTTATTTATTTACTTAATTATTTTGTGCGTGTGCTCACCACAGTGTGCATAGAGGTCAGAGGACAGTTAGTTCTCACCTTCCACAGTGTGAGTCCTGGATATCAAACTCTAATAATCAAGCTTGGTGGCAAGTGCCTTTACCCCCTGAGCCATCTCCTGACCCTCTTTAGAACTTTCTGTAGTCAAATCCTTCCCCTGCAGAAAGAAACTGAAGTTTGGGGCTGGAAAGACATGGCCATATGGGGTGCAGGGCATGCAGAGGATAGTGGGGCTGGAGGGAGCAGGTGGGGGAAGGCCAGAGGGTGGCTCCTGGCACCCAGAGTGCAAGAATCTCAGGCATGTGGTTCTGGGCCCAGGTTTCTAGGGGCGGGGCCCTCCTCCCCAGGACCAGAAGGTTAAGTGGCCCCAGAATCCAGATATCAGCTTTGGGGTGGGGTGGTGGGAGGTCATCTAGAGGCCAATCCTAAATGGCACCTCTCTTTGAGTCCTTTCGTAGGGCCTTGGCATGGGGTACTAGAGCCTACCCAGCCCCTCCCAGTGATGGGCTGGACTGGCTGGGAGGAGTGCATTTACATTTTCAGGTCTTTCTTGCTTTTCTGGCAGCCCTGGTCATCAGAAACTCTAGGCCAGAGGTGTTGGAGGTGAGGTGTTGAGCCTGAGGGCACTCCAGGTAGGTGCTCCATGGCTGTCCTGGGGCTCACCAGGAGGCAGCCTCACCCTAGGCTGCTGTTGCTGTTGATATGCCTTCCACTCAGCCTGAGTCTAGGTGAGTAGAATTCCCCTTGGCCAAACCCAAGGCCCTAGGGCACAGGGAACCCACTCTGAATTGGGTGGTGGGAGCCCTCAGCACCTTCATGCCTGCTTGCCTTTGTCCCCCCCTTCCCATGGCCACAGAGCTGATCCCCTACAAACCACAGATAACAGCCTGGGACCTGGGAGGGAAGGTCACAGCCACCACGTTCTCCCTGGAGCAACCGCGCTGTGTCTTTGATGGGCATGCCTCACCCAACGATTCCATCTGGCTGGTGGTATCTTTCAGCAATGGTGCGTGGTACACACCTGGGGTCTTGGAAGGCTGAGGGGAGCTGGGGGGGTCCCTGGAGGCCCATGGATTTTGTTCTGAGAGACTTCTTAGAAGGTGGTGATGTCACTCTTTGATTTCTGATAGAAAGGTTGGCTGGGAGTCAGGGCTAGATGCTGTGGCCAGTTGAACCCTGAGTGGGTCAAGCCAGTCTGCTGAGATGGAATCTGTCTCTCTTTTTGTATTTTTTATTATTTATTTATTTCTCTTTCTCTCCTTTTGTTGTTTGGGTCTTTTTGGTTTTTTTGTTTGTTTTCATTTTCGTTTGTGTGTGTGTGTGTGTGTGTGTGTGTGTTGTTTTGTTTTTTGAGACAAGGTCTCATGATACAGCCCTGGCTAACCTGGAATTCAGTATGTAGACCAGGCTGGCTTAGGAACTCACAGAGATCCACCTGCTTCTGCCTCTGGAGTGCTAGGACTAAAGGTATATGCCATCACACTCAATTTGTATTGTTTTATACAATGTTAGGCAGGTACTCTGCCTACTGAGTGTTTAGTAAGGCCCACCCTTTAAAGTCACTGGTCACTCTAGGAGTGCAGCCTGACAGTATGAAGAAATCAGACCCTCTTCCTGGTGACAAAGAATTAAGAAGCTGTTTGTGGCTCTTTATTCCTTTTTTTTTTTTTTAACATTTACTTTTTGTGCATCTTGGATTGGGGAATGCTCATATGTAGATCAGAGGACAATTTGTGGGCATCAGTTTTCTCCTTCCACCATGTGGATTCCAGGGATCAAACTAATTGTCAGGCTTGGTTGCAGGTGCCTTTACCTACTAAGCCATGTCACTGGCCCTCTTTTTATTTATTTATTTATTTATTTATTTATTTATTATTTTTTTGAAACAGGGTCTTACTATGTAGACCAGGCTGGCCTGGAGCTCACAGAGATCCACCTGCCTCTGCCACCCGAGTGCTGGGATTAAAGGTGTGCGCCACCATGCCTGGTCATATCAGCAGCCCTCTTTATTATATTTAACATTGAGCTACAGCCTCAGCTCCCTCTCTTACCTCTGTCTATCCCTGTATCCTCCAGACTCCAGAAACTTCCAGAACCCACAGACCCCTGCTAAGATCCCAGCCTCACCACAGCTTCTGACTGATGGCTACTATATGACATTGCCCCTGTCCCTGGAACAGTTGCCCTGTGAGGACCTAACAGGAGGCCTCTCAGTGCTTCGAGTGGGCAATGACTTCAGCTGTCACCAGCAGCCCTATTGCAACGCACCCCTCCCGCACCCAGGTCCTTACAGGTGGGTCACTCCTTTGCTTGCCCTGAGATTGGATGCCCTCAGGGAGGGAGACGGGACTTCTTAGACCAGGGTTCAGACACTGCCCCTTCCAGACCTGCTCATTCTGGGTGCTGGCCAGCCCTAGCTCCCTTTGATAACTCCAGTTTACTTTCTTTGTATGGTGGGATGTCAAAAAGATCTTTCAGGAACTAGAGAGATGGCTCAGTGGATAAGAGCACTGACTGCTCTTGCAGAGGACCTGGGTTTGATTCCCAGTACCCACATAGTGGCTAACGAACGTCCATAACTCCAGTTCCAGGGGATATGACACCCTCTTCTGACCACAGGCATTGCACGACATGGGTGCACTTACGCAGACAATACACTCATACACATAAAATAAAAATAATAAATAAAAAAATATTTTTTAAAGACCTTCCAAAAAAACTGGTTGTGGTAGCACAGACTTGTAATCCCAGCACTCTGGGAGAGGCAGGAGGATCCTGAGTTCAAAGCTAGCCACAGCTAGCATAGTGAGTTTGAGGCCAGCTTGGGCTACATAAGACCCTGTCTCAAAGCAAATGAACAGGGGCCTAGGGGTGTAGCTCAGTTGACAGAGTATTCAACTAGCATGCATGAACTCTGGCTCAATTCCCAGCACTGCATAAACCAGGCATGGTTATGTATGCCTGCATTCCCAACACTTGGGAGATAGAGATTGGAGGATCAGGAGTTTAAGACCAACCTCAGCTATATATTGAATTCAAGGTAAACTTGGGCCACATTAGACTGTGTCTCAAAACAGAAGGAGTCCTTTCCAGATGTCCTAAGAAGGGAAAGTGAGTCTCTAGAGGAGGTCACTGGTCTGGCCCATAAGCAGATCCCACCCCTAATACAGATGAAGAAACTGAGCCAGAGTGCCAAGTGGCCTGTTGCGCTGGGGTGGGAAAGCAAGGGTGTCATTGGGGAGTAACATCAGAAGCAGCAGATGCATGACCTCAGCGACAGTGGAGCCCTTGGGCACAAGGAAGCCCAGACTGCAGTGTAGTTTGAAGGGACAGAGCCTCTGCCTTATCCAGCTTCCCTCTGCTCCCTCATTCGCCCTGTCAGTTCCACATCCCTGGAAGGTGCACCATCCCTGCCCCATTCCCATCAGTCACCAGTGCTGCCTTCCCTGTATCCAGCCCACTGGGGGCCCACCCTACTCTCTTACCAGAGTTCCTACCCCTGCAAACATAACATAATGCCGGTTCCCCACTCTTCTCTGCTTTGCAAGCTCCCAGGGCTCCCAGCAGACCCTGACTATGCCTCTGGCCCCCTGCCACTATACCAGGACTCCCAATTTAAGGCCTCTCTCCTTCCACGGGTGGCCTCACAAATTTTCAGGACTAGTACTTCAGTGTACTGGAATGGAGCCCAGAGTTTTGAACATTCTAGGCAGGTGCTTTACATTGAGTCATATCCATAGCCCCTTGCTGAAGGAGTCTAGTCAGGGGCTCTACCACTGAACCATGCCCCCAGCCTCCCTCACTGGGGGATTCTAGACAGGTCCTCTGCCACTGAGCTACATTCTTAGCCCCTCTACTTCTTGAGACATGGTCTCGCTTTGTAGCACAGGTAGGCTTTGATCCTGCAATCCTCCTACATCAGTTGTGGGCCTGTGCCACCATGCCCAGCTTGAGGCTTGTGTGTCTTACTTGTTCCCCTGTTGCCTTCTGTCTCCAGTGTGAAGTTCCTTCTGATGGAAGCCAGTGGAACACCCAAGGCTGAGACAAAGTGGTCGGACCCCATCTATCTCTACCAAGGTGTGCTGGGGTGGGGATCTCTGGCTTCTGTCTTCCCCAAATGTTCTTCCCAGTCACCTGAGAACATGCTCAGCTGGCTACTTCCCCTGCTCCCATGAGGCCTAGGGGCTTCAAAGCAGTGTCTAAGTCTGATTCAACCCCTACCTGACCCTCATGCTGTAGAATGGGACCTGGATCATTTCCATCATAAGGACACTAAACCCTACTCTTTTTTCAGTACTAGATGTTGAATTCAGGATCTTATGCATGCTAGGCAGGTGCTCTACCACTGAGCCATGCCCCCAGACCCTCATTGGGGGATTCTAGGCAGGTGCTCTACCACTGAGCCATGCCCCCAGCCCCTCATTGGGGGATTCTAGGCAGGTGCTCTACCACTGAGCCACACCCTCAGCCCCTCACTGGGGGATTCTAGGCAGGTGCTCTACCACTAAAGTACATTCCAGCCTTCTTTTTATTTTTAAAAAGCAATTTATTAGCCAGGCATGGTGGCACACGCCTTTAATCCCAGCACTTGGGAGGGAGAGGCAGGCGGAGCTTTGTGAGTTTGAAGCCAGCCTGGTCTACATAGTGAGTTCCAGGACAGCTGGGGCTATAAGAAGACCCTGTCTCAAAAAGACAAAAAAAAGCAATTTATTAATTTTTGTGTGTATGAGTGTTTTCCCTATGTGTATATAAGTGTACCATGTATATGCATTGCCTGCAGAGGCCAAAAGAGGGCATCTGATCCCCTGGAACTAGAGTTACTGACAGTTGTTTGCCTCCATGTGGATACTGGGAACGGAACCTGGGTCCTTTATAAGAACACTAAGTGCTTTTAACTGCCGAGCCATCTCTCCAGCCCCCTCTTCTGACTTTGGGTACCCAGCCTCCAGCCCCATCAACCCCAGGCTCTCTACAGGGTGCAGGGAGAAGGGTCAGAGCATCATCCTCGAAGGCCAGTGTTGGGAGTGGTAGTTGTCTGGGAGATGGGCTCCCAAGATGGTTGGGTTGGGACCTTGTCATCTGATAGTCTTGAATGCCAGGCTCTGGGGTGGAGACAAGGTGAGTCCTGAGATCTACAGGCACCCTGCCTGCCACATGTAGGTAGGTAGTGGCAGACATTTGGAGGGAACATCCTAGAAAATAAGTCCAGGGTAGAAAAGCCTAGAGCAATGACTAGACAGAGTGGTGGAGTTGGACAAGATGGATTAGCTCAGGAAGCTCTTGGGGCCCATGAGGTAGCCAAGTCTTGAGGTCTGTTGAGCTTAAATGGGAAGGGACAGATATGACAGGCAACCTTGGGGTGGAGGGGCAGCCTCTGAACAGCTCCTGTGTGTGCAGGGAAGTCCCCGACCTCCATTGACACGTGGCCCGGGCGACGGAGCAGCTGTATGATCATCATAACTTCCATCCTGTCTTCCCTGGCTGGCCTCCTCCTCCTGGCTTTCCTGGCAGCCTCCACTGTGCGCTTGTGAGTGGGGACACCAAATAGGCTCCTTTCTACCCAGAACTCCTTCCCTGTCCCTGACCCTGACTCCTGGAAAACTCCTGTGAATGTTGCAGTTCTGAATTAGGAAGTGCCCTTCCAGGCAGTGCATGGAAAATTTGCACTAATCGGCTCCCTTGAAGATGGGGTCAGGGAGGGGTCTGTGCCCTCTGCCAGAGTCCCTAGAGTATTTTGTGAACTGCTGTTGGGGAAGGTAATCTGGGTGGCTCTCTGGAGGAGGTGCTTCGTCAGATGGCTCCAAAAGAGAGGGAAGGGAGACTGGGAGATAACTTAGTAGGTAAAGTGAGTTCAGATCACCAGCACCCACATAAAGTCTAGATGTGGTCATGCGCCTCTGTCAGTCAGTGAGCTCTGGGTTTAGGTAAAGACCCTGTCTCAAAAAAATAAGCTGGGGGCCAGGCATAGTGGCACATGCTTTTAATCCCAGCACTCAAGTGGTAGATGCAGGCTGGTCTCTGTGAAATCTAGGCCACCCTGGACTACATAGCAAGTTCCAGGCCAGCTCGGGCTACAGAGAGACCCTGTCTAAAAACACAAACACAAAAACAAAAACAAAAAAAGATAAGATGTGGTTGCCAAGATGGCTCAGTGGGAAAAGGAGCTTGCCTCCAAGCCTGACTATCTGAGTTCAAACTTTCCATATGGTGGAAGGAGAGAACTGGCTCCTGAAAGTAATCCTGACCTCCACATATACTCCATGGCATGTGTCCCTCATACAATCAGATAATAAATATTTTTAAAAAGATGAGATGGACAATGAAAGAAGAAGACACCTGGCATCACACCCATACCCACACATGCATACACACCCAAGTGTGCACACACATGCACATACCAAATAGAAAGGGGGGACGTTGTATTGACAGGCTGAGGATGAGTATGGTGGGAAGGGGCATAAGCTGTGACATGGCAACCTCCACCAGACCCAGGTGTAGCAAGCTCCTTGCTCCTTCCTCCTCTCCCTTCTCTCCTCTTTTCCCTCGCCCTCCGCCCCTCCCTCCTCTTCCTCCTTCTCTCCCACCTCCTCCCCTCTCCTTCTCTTCCTCTTCCCTCTCCTCCTTCCTCTCCTCCTCCTCCCCCTCCCCCTCCCCCTCCCCCCTCCTCCTCCTTCTTAGTGTATGTCCTCCTTCTTTTGCAGCTCCAGTCTGTGGTGGCCAGAAGAAGCCCCTGAGCAGCTACGGATTGGCTCCTTCATGGGGAAGCGCTACATGACCCACCACATCCCACCCAGTGAGGCTGCCACACTTCCTGTGGGCTGCGAGCCCGGCCTGGACTCCCTTCCCAGTCTCAGCCCGTAGCTTGATCTCCGAAGCTTGGACCTTGGAGAGGGGGCAGGGAGCAAGCACATCTCTCCCACCCCTGCACAGGCACCTCCGTCTCATCTGGTCATACCTGTGTGGCTGTTTGTTTCCCTCTCCAGGCATCTGTTTTTAAGGGCACTTGGATCTGGTCAAGTTCAGGCTGGGTTCTGCTTGACCTGCAAAGAAGGCTGGAGGCAGATGAGTAGACATCCCTGATCTTAACCAGAGAAACTTTGAGTCCTCAAGAGGAGCTAGGTGTGGTGGCACAGGCCTGTGATCTCAGCACTTAGGAGGCTGAGGCAGGCTAGTCTGAGCTGCATAGTGAGACTGTCTCAAAAATATCAAACCAAAGGCATGGGCATAGTGGCACACATAGTGGCCTTGCTCTGCTGAATGCAGTAGGTTGTGCTGGGACTATCATGGGGCATATGATGCCGGGTCACCCTCTGTCCTGTCCAGCCTCAAGGGCTGGGGTGTAGCTGTCAGGGGCACCACCTTTGTCCCTGGATCCTGGCTTTTTCTGGAGATGAGACTCATCAGTGTGAAAGCTAGTTAGAGTAAATGGATATTAATGGCGGTCCAGTTGGTTCAGGCACTTATCCGTTCACTCCACATCATTTATTGAGCATCTGCTGTATGTCACATCATTTTTCCGGCACCTGCTATATGCCACGCACGGTGTTAGATATGGGGCCTCAAGCAAAGGTGGTTGTGACTCGGGGAGTCTCCCTGACTTTGAATCTTAGATCTAGATGGGACTTGTTAGTGTTGGGGAGATGTCACGCCCTCAGATTGACCAGACTTCATTTTATCTCACCACAGTGGGCTCCCTAGGACCCCACTACACACCATCACAGGAAAAGGTCGCCAGGATCATTTCTGCGTGAAGCCTGTAGTGGCTAATACCACACGGGGGCGAGCACGCACTGCGGTCGAGCGCCTGCAGGGCTGCGTATGCGCACTCCTGGCCATAGCGCTACGGGGGCCAAACCAGTAACAGCCTTACCTGTGTGCCCTTAAGTCGCAGAGCCACCACGGTTTCCTCAGTGGGGACACCTCAGTGAGTTGTTTGCTTTCTTTATCCAGCCACACTGCCCCGCGCCCCACTGGGCTATCCTTCCAGGCCCTGTCTGACCAAGCTCTTTTTTTTTTTTTTTTTTTTTTTTGGTCTTTTTGAGACAGGGTCTCCCTATAGCCTCAGCTGTCTGGAACTCACTATGTAGACCAGGCTGCCCTTCAACTCACAGAGATCTGCCTGCCTCTGCCTCCCGAGTGCTGGGATTAAAGGCGTGCACTACCACGCCCAGCTGACCAAGCTCTTTTTAGATGAATAAATATTACTTGACTCTTCATCTGTGGTTGGAATGGTGTTCACCCTGGCTCTAGGACAGGTCCCAGAGCTACCCTGATTGCTGCCCCTCCCATGTTTTTAGGGTCACAGAGAAACATACCCATTCATACACTAATTTAGAATCAGGCTGCAGCTCCAGGAAGGACTTGATCAGTCTCTTGAATCCCTCATCCCAGGCCTGACCCCATCCTGCTGCACCCCTAGTGCTCAGGAAACCCCTCCAGGTGTAAACAGAAGTCATATCTGGCTATATGCTCCAGGACCCTAGAAACATCTGTCCATGGAGCCAGCCCCTTTGGGCACCTACTTTTGAAACTGTGCTAGATGGGGCTCAGGGCCTCTGGATTGGGAGACATTTAACTTCATCCCCACCCCTGCTCTGCCTGCCTGTCCAACTCCTGGTTCCCATAGGTCACTGGTGCTTGCTGAGTTAAAATGAATGAACTGGGTGTGGTGGCACACGCCTTTAATCCCAGTACTGGGGAAACAGAAGTAGGTGAATCTATGTGATTTTGAGGCCAGCCTGGTCTAAATAGTGGGGTGGCGGGGATGAGATGGCACACTAGGTAAAGGTACTTTACTTTCAATACTTGGGGCATGCAAGACAGTAGGAGAGAATCAAACAAAAACTGACTCTGGAGCATTCTCCTCTGACCTGCATACATATGCCCTGGCACTTGCCAACACTCTCTCTCCTCTCTCTCTCAATAAATGATTGTCATAGATATTTCTTTTAAGAAAGTAAACGAAGAGAGATGGCTCAGCAGTTAAGAACACTGGCTGTTTTTCAGAAGACCCAGATTCAAATCCCAGCACCTATATGATGGCTACCCATATGATCACTAACACTCCACAGATCCAGTCCCTCTTCTGTCCTCAATAGGTATTGCATGACCTGGATACACTTACATACATGTAGGCAATACACTCATACACATAAAATAAAAATAAATGGATAATTTTTTAAAAAAATGAACAAAGGGGCTGGAGAAATTTCATTCAGAGGTTAAGAGCACTGACTGCTCTTGTAGAGGACCCGGGTTCAAATGCCAGCACCCACATAGTGACTAACAACCATCTGTAACTCCAGTTCCAGGAGATCTGACACCCTCTTCTCATCTGGAGCACTGCAGAACATGGGTGTACTGACATGCAGGCATAACATTCCTACCCATAAAATAGAATTAATTAATTAAGAAAAGAAGTGAACGAATCCTCAGGGCCCACAGAGCAGCTAGAAATGAGACCACAGACCTGGTTCATCCTGGAGCCCTCTTGCTTGACTTCTGCAGAGGATGAAGTAGTTCCCATCGAGGCCACAGAGTGGCGCCAATGTTCCTCTGCAGTCTACAAAGACTGAATGGAAAACAGGAAAGGCCAAGCTTGGCAGCACACACCAGTAATCTCAGCACCCAGGAGGCTGAGGCAGAATAGCTATGATTTCAAGGGCAGTACGTGTGAGATGAAGGCAGGATCAGGAGTGCAAGGTCACCCTCCGATACACAACCAGCTTGAGGCCAGCCAAGACTACGTGAAATTTAGCCTGAAAAACACAAAACTAGCCAGCAAAGTGGTGCACACCTTTAATCCCAGCACTTGGGAGGCAGACGCAGGCATATCTCTGTGAGTTCAAAGTCAGCCTGGTCTACATAGCAAGTTCCAGACCAGTAAGGGCTACATAGTGAGACCCTGTCTCAAAACAAACAGAGAAAAAAACCAGACCAAACAAACCAAACATACACAAACGTAATACTAAACGAGATGCATAGAGGAATGCCACATGGTGATGGTCGAATTAGGAGTACTTTATTAATAGCTGGTGGTCAGAGAGGGGTCTAATGCCTAAAAGAACTCTTGCCCCCAAAGAGAAGCAGAGCAGGGTTTATAAAGCTTAAAACCACAATTACATCATGCCAGGGGCAAAGCCAATAACCATAGTTACATAGATCACATCACCATAGTTATACCAGACCAGGGGCAGGTCAGTCAACAAAAGTTTTCAGTTAACAAAAAGTTTCGGTTAGGCTGGGTGGGAGAACATGCTACCTGGCTATTTGTAAGTTCCCCAGTAGTATAGAAACAATGTACTCCCTGAAATTGCCTGCATAGGATGTTCTGCCTGGCTGGCTGCAGTGGGAATGGCTGGGCAAAAACACAGGGTAGGGCTGGAGTGATGGCTCAGTGGTTAAGAACTCTGGTTGTTCTTGCAGAAGACCCAGGTTCGAATCCCAGCACCCACATGGCAGCTAACAACTGTCTGAAACTCCAGTTCCAGGGGATCTGACAGCCTCTTCTGTCCTCTGCAGGCATTGCATGGCACACAGGCAATACACGCATACACATAAAATAACAATAATAAATAAAGCTGGGCGTGGTGGCGCACACCTTTAATCCCAGCACTTGGGAGGCAGAGGCAGGCGGATCTCTGTGAGTTCAAGGCCAGCCTGGTCTACATAGTGAGTTCCAGGACAGCTGGGGCTACAGGGAGACCCTGTCTCAAAAAGACCAAAAAAAAAAAAATAATAATAATAATAAATAAAATATAAAAAAAAAACAGAGTAATGCAAAAGCCAGCTGGAGTAGTTAGTTTTGCCATTTCACAAAGAAGTGAAAATGGAGATCTTTGTACACCAAAATAAATGCACCATCCCAGCAGGCTTTCCAGTAGATTCTCAGATAGATGAGCTCTAACCACCACCACCCCTAGTGAGTGCGTTCGTGTGTGTGTGTGTGTGTGTGTGTGTGTGTGTGTGTGTGTATGTGTGTGCGTGTGTCTGTGCGTGTGTGTGTGTTGCTGTGGGGTTTGACCCAGAGGACTCCACACCTGCCAGGCAGGCACTCTATCATGGGGTTACCGGCTATATCACCAACCCTTTTTTGGTATTTTGAGCTAGGGTCTCGCTATATTAGCTCAGGCTGGCCTTGACCTCACAAACCCCCTACCTCAACTTCAAGAGTGCTGGGGTGTGCACGTTTGGCTGAGAATGTCTTTTTTCTTTCTTTTATTTCTTGACAGAAATAACACACAGTCCTATTTTCTATTGCTGTCCTAGTTTTGCAAAGTTTTGCCAACAACCTAAGGGGGAATTTCCCTACATCCCTTGACGCCTGAGTTGTTTAAACATCAACAGTTACAGCTTAGGGCTGGTGAGATGTCTCAGTGAGTGAAGGTGCTTGCAGCCAAGCCTGACAACCTGAGTTCAATCCCTAGGACCCATGTGGTAGAAGGAGAGAAACAACTCCTGCAAGTTGTCCTCTGACCTCCACACACGGGGATACGGCACATATGTGCTAACCCCCAAACACACACAAAATAAGTAAATATTTTAAATTCTTTTTTAAATTGCCAGATTATGAAGTTAAACAGTGTATTTTCTTTAGATTACTAAACACCTTGCTACCCACCCAGGTGTCTCAGGCCAGTCGGTGGAGAAGTGCCAGGCTGACCCAGCACTAGCTTCCTATGGTTGGCTCTTGCCTTCTCTCTGGTTCCTTCAGAAGAAAGAGAAGAAAAAGAGAGCCCTAACGTCCACCAAAGTTTCCAAAACACAGGACAGCACTCATTTACAAAACAGCCTTGGGGGTGGGGTCTACTGATGACCCATGCTCCCAGCCTCTCACTGGGGGGTTCTAGGCAGGTGCTCTACCACTGAGCCAATGCCCCCAGCCCCTCATTGGGGGATTCTAGGCAAATGTTATACCATTGAGCTACATCTTTTGTGCCAAGAGTTTTGTATCAAGTGACATTTTAAAAGACCCCCCCCAGGACTCTGCAGGTGGAAGTACCATGACATCACTGGCCCATAACTTCATGGCTCAATGGTCATAAACAAGTTCATTGAGAAAAAAATGAAAAATGGCTAGGGTAGCTGGAATGACTGCAAAGTGATTCAGCAGTCCCAAGATCACAGCTGTCAGAACACAGTGGGTGGGAACAGTCTTCAGGCAACTCTCTCCCTCTCACAGGCTGGTAAGGGTGCCTGACAAAATGAATTCAATTCCAGGAACCCACATGGTAGAAAGAGAGACCAGCTTCCTGAAAGTTGCCCTCTGACTTCCACACATGTGCTGTGGCATGTGCACCACCCTCACAGGCACACACAATAAATGCAATAATATATTTTTTAAATATTTTATTTATGTGTATGAGTGTATTGCTGCATGTATGTAAGTGCATCTTTGTCGTGCAATGCTGTGGAGGTCAGAAAAGGGCTTCAGATTCCCTTGGAGCTGGAGTTAAGGACTGTTTGTAGTTGCCATGTGGGTGCTGGGACTCGAACCTGGGTCCTCTGCGAGAGCAGTCAGTGCTCTTAACTGCTGAGCCATCTCTCCAGCCCCAATAATATTTTTTTAAAGACATGCCTAGGTGTGGTGGTGCACACCTCTAGTCCTAGTGCACAGGAGGCACAGGTAGGTGAATATTTGTGAGATGGAGGTCAGCCTGGTCTACACAGTGAATTCTGTGGCTGCAGGGAGACCCTGTCCTAAAAAAATAAAATAAGGGGCTGGAGAGATGGCTCAGCGGTTAAGAACACTGGCTGTTCTTACAGAAGACCCAGGTTTGAATCCCAGCAACCACATGGCAGCTAACAACTATCCGTAACTCCAGTCCCAGGGGATCCGACAGCCTCTTCTGACCTCCATGGGCATTGCATGACACGGGTGCACTCACCCACATGCAGGCAATACACGTATACACATAAAATAAATAAATTTTAAAAAAGAAAATAAACTAGATTAAAAGGAAAAATGTGTGAGTGTGTGGCAAAAGTTTGGAGGTCGGAATTCAGACAAGCAGGAGGCACTGAACCCCATTACTGGCCCTGCACCTCCCTTACACACACACACACACACACACACACACACACCTTGCTTGTCCAGACTGGCTGATACAGGCCAGCGTACCCAGGAGAAAGAAATGTGTTGCCCTGACAACCATTTTTCTGCCTGGCTTCTCCCCCTGAGGGATGAAAGGAATGGTCCATTAATCATCCTGGCCTCTTCCTTTTTCTCTGCTGCCCGCTCCTCGGAGGAAATGACCCAGGTTCCTCCAGAGTGTTTCATGGACCCCCTGGCTCAGCTTTGCCACCTCAGCCCCAGTGCTTGGAACCCCATCTGTGACTCTATCCCCAAGTCATGGGGCCTGGACGGTGGAAAAACTCCAGGGGCCTTGGGACAGAAAGTCTAGTATCTGGGAGAGGCAGTATGGTGCAATATGGTGGGGCCGACAAGGGGTGTTCTAGGCAGATGCTCTACCACTGAGCCATACCCCAGCCCCTCACTGGGGAATTCTAGGTAGGTACTCTACCACTAAACCACACTTCTAGCCCCTTACTGGGGTATTCTAGGCAGGTGCTCTATCAACCGAACCACACCCCAAGCCCCTCATGATGGACTGTACCCCTTAAACTATTAGTCAAAATAAGCCCTTCCTCCCTTAAGTCATTTCTGTCAGGTCACAGACACATGAAAAGCAACTAACCCAGAGCCGTTTTGCAAGCTTGGACTTAAGCACAACAGCAGGGTGGAAAATGAATTTAGAGAGAGTCTTTGCTGAAGCGTTCTTGTCTCTCACCAGGAGCACAGCCCCTTCACTGAATACCCAATAGCCACTGTCTCTGTATTGGGTTAGAGTGTCCCCCCAAAATTCATGTCTACTTGGGACCTGTGGAAACGAGCTTATTTTTATTTTAGTCTGTGGTGTGTTTTGTGTGTGTGTGTGTGTGTGTGTGTGTGTGTACACATGAGTGTGGGTGCCCAAGGAGGCCAGAAGGCCAGAGTCATTGGATTCCCTAGAGCTAAAGAAACAGGCAGTTATGAGCCATCTAAAGTGGGTGCTAGGATCTAAACTTGGGTCCTCAGAAAGAGTAGGAAGTTCTCTTAATCATTTGATAGGTAAAAAATAGCCGTATGATGAATAGGGTTGATCAGGAGAAAGCACCAGGAAACAGATAAAACTCCATCGGAATAGAATTTATTAGCAAAGGAACACATAGGACAGATTCCCTGCCCAGCAGGGAAAATGTCTGCCCCAGGTCATGAGCTGGGGTCTTTTAAAGGGGAGGCTTCTGCATCCTGTAGAAGGCGGGAAGGTGTATTTTTTTTTTAAAGTTGGGTCCGGGGTAGGAAGTGGGAGAGCAGGACTGTTAAAACTTCTCTTTAGAGATCAAAGGGGAAGGCTGCTGTGTTGGCCAAACAGTGGAGAAAAGTCTATTTCTCTTGACTTCAAAGACCAAGGTGCTTATCAACTCAGTTCCCTTTTCTCAGGAGCTTGAGAAGTCCCTGAGACCCTGTTGGTGAGGGGGCAGGGCTATCTGAACCTTAACACCATGAGCCATCTTTCTAGTCCCCCACCTTGTTTTCTGAGACAGGGTCTCGCTCTGATTTGGCTAGACTGCATGGCCAGCAAACCTCAAGGATCTATCTGTCTCCACCTCCCCAGGGATTACAAATGTGTGCCACCATGCCCATCTAATTTTTTTCTGATTTATTTGTGTTGTATGGGTATGAGTGTTGCCTGCATGATATAAACTCACCATGTGCATTCAAAGCCCATGGAGGCTAGAAGATCATCAGATCCCCTAGAACTAGAGTTAAGGATACATGTTAGCCACCATGTGGGTGCTGGGAACTGAACCCAGGTCCTCTGCAAGAGCAGCCAGTGCTCTAAACTGCTGAGCCATCTCTCCAGCCCCTTTTTCCTTGCATTTTTTAGCTAGGTAGTCCAGGCTCACCTGGAATTTCCTATGTAGCCCAGGCTTCACTCTCACTTGTAATCCTCCTGCCTCAACCTGAGAGAGCCGGGATTGCAGACTGGTGCCAGCATGCTTGGTTTTTTGTAGGCTGTTTTGTTTGTTTTTGTTTGGGTCTTCCAGTAGCCCCTGATGGCCTGGAACTCACTATGTAGACCAGCCAGGCTGGCCTTGAATTCACAGAGATCTGCCTGCTTCTGCCTTCAAGTGCTGGGATTAAAGGCATGGGCCACCATACTATGCTTTTTGTAGCTTTTGATTATGTATGTATGTATGTATGTATGTATGTATGTATGTGCCATGCTGGGGATTGAACCCAGAGTCTTATTCAGGCTAGGTAAACACTCGACCACTGAACCATGTTCCTCACAGAGCCACTTCCCTAGCCCCCGAGTGGGAGATTCTAGGCAGATGTTCTACCACTGAGCCATATGCTCAGCCCCTCACTGGGGGATTCTAGGCAGGTGCTCTACCAATGAACTGATGGGAAAGTGTTGTCTGGTTCATCATGCCTGACACAGGAAGCTCTCACCAGATTTGAGGGGTGATGAGCTGCCTGTCTTGAGATACACACAGCAGAGCTGGAGGAGGCTGAACCACAGTGCCATAGAAAGGTTCAAGGCCAGGTGGAGTGGGTGAGCTGTGGAGTGTTTCATACTTCATAGGGGGAGGACTTTCCATCACATCTTGGTGGAGGGTGAAGGGGGAGGGACTGAGTGCCCTGTGCTTTTTGGAGGGTGAGGGGAGAGGCCTGCCCTGCTCCCCAGAGGCACAGTTTGTTTGTGTACCTCCTTAGAGCAGGGGCATGACAGTTGCCCTGGAGCTAAATCATTGTTTGCCGGCCCAGGGATGGGTGAGTCTTTGGGAGCCTTTAACTATTTGCCTTGTGTGAGGAGGTAGCAAGGGGAGCCCTACCTGCCTTATAAGTCACCCCCAGAGTAATACAACCATGAAGGTGATAAAGGATAGCTTATTCCCCAGGGCTTGGTATGGCCACTTTTTGGTTCCTTTCAGTACCTGGGTCCCAATGTGCTTACAATGCTTCTGGACTGTGGAAGGAAAGAAGCCATTCCCATCATTCACCTGATGTAAAATAAAATGGCAGCCCCAGGCCACCTTACCGAACATACAGGTTGGGGAAGGGTCCTTATTACCAGTTATTGGGTACATCTTATTTGTCAGATGTTGATCTCAACAAGGAAGATAAACCAGAGGGAGCTAGATAGATCTAACTCCTGCCCTTAGTTTCAAATTTTATTTATTTTTTAAACTTAAAAATTTTATTTATTTATTTATTTATTTTTATTTTATTGTGTATTGCCTGCATGTAGGTAAGTGTACCCATGTTGTGCAATGCCCGCAGAAGTTAGAAAAGGGTGTCAGATTCCCTGAAACTGAGTTAAGGACAGTTGTTAGCCACCATGTGGGTGCTGGGGATTGAACCTGGGTCCTCTGCAAGAGC
>NW_008337205.1:406301-418952 GCF_000622305.1 Nannospalax galili
AGAGGTCAGAAGAGGCTATCAGATCCCCTGGGACTGGAGTTACAGACAGTTGTTAGCTGCCATGTGGGTGCCGGGATTTGAACCCAGGTCTTCTGCAAGAACAACCAGTGTTCTTAACCTCTGAGCCATCTCTCCAGCCCCTTATTTTTATTTTATGTGTATATTTTGCATGCATGTACATGTTGCTAAAATTCCTTCGGGGGGTCGATGTAAACAGCATCTAACGCCTCCTCCCTTGATACCAACGACACACTGAGGTATGAGTCTACCAAAGTGCAGTCTGGGAAACCAGTGAGTTTGTTGGATTTACTTACAGAGCAATGGGGGGAGGGTGAGTTACAGGAATGTGGGTGCTCCCAATAAGTTCACATCAGAAATTCTACACCCAAGCATGAATGGTGGCTTCCCCACAGCACCATAAGTGGAGCCCTCTCTTTACTCTTTCCTAGCCTGTATACTCTACCCCCTCCCCCAGGCCATGTGCAGTTAAGGCTGAATTGCTCTTCTTGAGTTGGGAGGTGTGGCTGGATACTGAAGTGAGGGTCCTATGATGCTTTCTGCCCCTCCTATGCAGGGCATCAGCAGTTAATAAGCTCAGCCATGATGATCTTAGTCAAGGGGGCACAGCTGAGCTCAGGAAGATGGCTCTCAGAGGACAGTCCTGTACAACAGTATGTAAGTGCACCATGGTGCATGCAATGCCTATGGAGGTCAAAAGAGGTTGTTGGCCCAGGACTCAGGAACCATTGTGGAAGAGGGTGCAGAAAGGTTGTAAGAGCTAGGGAGGAGGTATAGGATCATATGGAAATAATCCTACAAGTGCCTGGGACCCTTCTCATACAAACCTACAGCAATGATGTCAGCATGCACAAGACCCATGCAGACCTAAGCAGACAAAAATCCAGCACAAAACTGTGGAAATGAACAGCAGGCCCCAATCTTAGTCAAAGAATTATTGGCAGCTGATTTCTGCTGGGTGAGGAAGAGCTCATCTTCTTAAAAGGGAGGGACTCTAAGTAGGCTGACTAGATCCTAGTAGATGAACTTGCACTGAGGGACATCTGGGGACACCCACTTTAATGACAGGCCTTAACACAAATGAAAGTGTTAAAGTTCAGATAGCCCTGCCCCCTCACCAACAGGGCCTCACGGACCCCACAAACCCCTGAGAAAAGGGAACCAAGTTGATAAGCACCCTGGTCTTTGAAGTCAAGAGAAGCAGACTTTTCTCCACTGTTTGTCTAACACAGCAGGCTTCCCCTTTGATCTCTAAAGAGGGCAGGTTTTAACAGTCCTGCTCTCCCACTCCCCCCCAACTTAAAAAAAAAATACATCTTCCCATCTTCTGCAGGAAGCAGAAGCCTCCCTTTTAAAAAGTCCCCAGCTCAAGACCTGGGCAGACATTTTGTGTTCCTTTGCTAATAAACTCTATTCCAATGGAGTTTTATCTGTGTCCTGGTGCTTTCTCCTGATCAACTGGATTCATCCATGGCCTGCTTTATCTATCAGAAGGAATGTATGAACTCCAGTGGGTGGGGTGCTATGGGAGGGTGCCAAAGGGAAAGGGGGTATAAAGATGATTTTCTGTATGAAATACACAAAAGTTAATTTTAAAAAATTTTAAAAAGAGGGTGTTGGATTCCCTGGAACTGGAGTTACTGATGGAAGTTAGTTGCCACGTGCTCTTAACCACTGAGCCATCTCTCCAGCCCCCTCCCCTCATTTTAATGGAGAAAGCAGTATCTACCATTTTATGGCTTAAATCTGAGATGTCCTCCATATGGGGACATGTTTTGAGCACTTGGTCCCCAGATGGTGGAGCTATCTGGGGAGGCTGTGGAACCATAAAGAAGTGAGGTCTAGCTGGCATTACTAGATCACTAGAGGCAGGTCTTTGAAGACTGTCTTCAGCACCAACATGGCCTGGAACTTACTATGCAGACCAGGCTGGCCTCAAACTCAGATATCCACCTGCCTCTGCCTCTCAAGTGCTGGGATTTAAGTCATGTGCCACCACGCCCAGCTTGCAAAACAATTTTTTTAAAGACCAGATTTGGTGGTGGGCACCCATAACCCCAGCATTCCTATGGCAAGATGGGAGCTGGACACAGGAGAATCACTTGGGGGCTCACGGGCCAGCTAGCCTGGAGTACGCAGTGCAGCAGAAACAAGTGAGACACCGCCTCAACAGGCAGAGGGTGAGGCCTGCTCCTGAATGTTTTCCTCTAACTTCCCATAGCCAAGGCTGACCCACTGAGACACTGCAGGAAGTCCCCCTCCCTGTTGGATCCTGCTCTCTCATCTGTATGATGTGATTAACTGGGGCTGACCCTACCCAGTTCTGAGGGCTTGAGAAGATGGATCGATTAGCAAGAATGGACTTTTGAAAGGAGAAACTTCTTCCTTGTTTTCTTCATTTTTGTTTGTTTGTTTTTGAGACAGGGTCTCAGTATGTAGCCCTGGCTGGACTGGAATTCATTATGTAGACCAGGCTGGCCTAAAACTCACAGAGATCCACCTGCCTCTGCCTCCTGAGTGCTGAAATTAAAGGAGTATATCACTATACCTAATTGTCCCTTTTTCCCCCCTTGAGACAGGGTCTCATGTAGCTCAGGCTAGCCTCCAACTTGCTATGTAGTTGAGACCTTGAACTCTTGATCCTCCTGTGTCTACCTGCTCAGTGCTGGTATAACAGACATGCACCACTAACTCCATCTGGTTTCTTATTCTGATGTCTGCATTCAACTGCCTTTCAAGAGAGAGGGGGGTGGAGGGAGAGAGAAAGCATATTAGATGTGTGCATCTAATATACAAATATATACGAATACATGTACATTTTGTGGTGCTGGGTATGGAATCCAGGGCCACATGCATGCCAAACAAGCACTTTATCACTGAGCTACATCCCAGCCCATGTGTGTGGGTCTACTTATCTATCTATCTATCTATCTATCTATCTATCTATCTATCTATCTCTCCATCCATCCATCTATCTATCTATCATCTATCTATCTCTCTATCCATCCATCTATCTATCATCTATCTATCTATCTATCTATCTATCTATCTATCTATCTATCTATCTATCATCTATCCCTATGTATCATCTATCTATACCCATCGATATACCTATCATCCACCTGTCCATCTATTCATCTATCATCTATCTTTTCATCCACATACAGATATATATGATACATGAGATAAAGAAACATATATATGTGTATAAAATGTTACTCTTGTTGATTGTGGTGGGTATACCTCTGCAATCCTAGCATTGAGAGGTGCAGGCAGGATGATGAGTTCAGGGCCATCCTCAACTACATACTGAGTTTGAGGCAAGTCTAGACTAGAGACTTTATCTGAGGATTGGGAGGAGTTTCTGGGACTAATATTTGCCTTTTGCCTTTGCTGTGATCTCCTCAAGGCTCTGCCCTTCAGCCTGGGTGATCTTGGAGGGACGCCTGTTTTCTCTGTGTTTCGGAAAGTGAAGGGACACCCCCCTCATACAAAGGGGTTGTGAGGTGTCCTAGTGGCCAAGGCCCAGGACAGGTAAGGCAAGATCTTTATGACACCGTGCATACTCAGAACCGCCTGCTCCATTCCTGGCCCCTCCCAGGCCAAGCTCTCTTGGAGTGGAGTGGGGGTGTCCTGGTTTGTCTCCCTAGTTGTTCTCTTCGGACCCCTCCCTGGTGATGCTGAATTCCCTGGGGCCTATAGATTGGGCACCTGAACCTGTCCAACCAGTTGTATGGAAGGAGGGGGCACACCAGAGGGATGGCTAAAATGTCAGAAGCAGCCTCCCCCCAGCCCAGCCCAGACAGAGCTGCTGAGTCCCAGCTGCATGGCAGACAGACCCAGGGGGGAAGGACAGACAGCTAGAAGTTCAGCCCAGCCATGGGGCTCAATGGAAGACAGTCCCCACTTCTGATCTCACTCTGGCTGCTGGTGACTTCTGTCCATCCCGGGACTGGTCTGGGTGAGTGAGGCTGGGGAGCGGAGGGAGCAGGGATACCACTACATTCTCAGCCCTCTGGAGAATTAGAACAGCCCTTTTAAAGTCCAGCTGCCTCCACAGTGCCTTTCTTGGCTGTGGACTGGGTTTCTGGGTGGTCCAGGGTGCTCCTGGGTGTCTCCAGGGGAGGTAGCCCACCCCAGGCTGTCACAAGATGGGCATATGTCCCTCAACCCGATGGTCAGGGAACAAGAACATGGCTTCTCTCCTTTTGAGGGTTCTCATACACAAATTCTTACCAATGGCTACCCAAATCATCTCTCATCCCCATAGCTCCATTCTTCCCTTGCATTAAGCAAATATTAACTACCCACTGTGTGCAGAATACTCTAGTCCCTTGAGATAAGACAGAGAGTTTTTTAGTGTATGATTTACTTATTAGCTTTTTCGTTTTTTTTGAGACAGGATCTCTTTGTAGCCCCAGTTGGCCTGGAACTCACTATGTAGACCAGGCTGACCTCAATCTCACAGAGATCCACCTGCCTCTACCTCCCAAGTGCTGAGACCAAAGGCATACACCACCACAAAGCTTTATTTATTTATCTTTATGTATATGAGTGTTTTGCCTGCATGCATGTAAGTACACCACTTGCCATTGGAGGCCAGAAGAAGGTATAGGATCCCCTAGAACTGGAGTTATGGATGGTTGATAGTTGCCATGTGGGTGCTGAGAATTGAACTCGGCTCCTTTGCAAAAGTAGTCAGTGCTCTTAACCCCTGAGTCATCTCTCTAGCCCCAGAGAGTTTTAAAAAGTCGTTTATTTATTTGTTTATGTGTGTATGCATGTGTAAGTACCAGTATGTGAGTGCAAAGTTCCAGTCTTCAGGCGCCATTCGCCTTTTGTTTGGGACAGGGTCTCTCATTGGCCTGGAAATGGAGGCCAAGCTAGCCTTCCCACAACTTCCATGGAGCCCTTAGTCTCCACTTTCCATCTCACCATCTTTGGGATTATAGATATCCACCTACACCCAGACCCCTGTACCCCCATAGCACCATTCCTGGCTTTTCACGTGGGTTCTAGGGATTCAAACTCATGTCCACATGTTTGTGAGGCAAGTGCTTTGCTGATGGAGTCATCTTCCCAGCTCCCGTTCATTCTTCTCATCAAACAAACCAACCTGGACCACATGTCAAGCAGGAAGGATGGTCAGGGTCACTGAGCAGAATCCAACCTAGAGTTCTGGCTCTCCTCAATCTGAGTCTCCTGGAAGGAGGGAGAGCCTCTTCTGTCCATCTGCCTAGTCCTACCCATCACCCTAATCACACAGTCCCAGGCCCTGCTAGGCTCCTGAGAGAGGATCCAGGGGCTTGCTCAGTAACACCCCCCCACTCCATTCAGGGCAACTCCCATAAAGATTCCTTAATTCTGTCTCTGGGGAGATGGCTCATCAGGTAAAGGCACCTGCTGCTAATGACCCAAGTTTGCTCCCCAGGACCCACATGGTGGAAGGAGAGAATTGAATCCTGAAAGTTGTCCTCTGACCTCCACATATGTGCTGTGGCATATGCATGTGTAACTCACATATAATAAATTAAAATGTAATTTAAGGCCAAGTGTGGTGCACGCCTTTAATCCCAGCACTTGGGAGGCAGAGGCAGGTGGATCTTTGTGAGTTCGAGGCCAGCCTGGTCTACATAGTGAGTTCCAGGACAGCTGGGGTTACTGGGAAACCCTGTATCAAAAAGACAAAAAAAATGTAATTTAAAAATTCCTTAATTCATCCCTTAGATGTTAAAAGAATATTCTAATTAATTAAATTTTATTTTATGGTGTGTGTGTGTGTGTGTGTGTGTGTGTGTGTGTGTGTGTCTTTTTGAGACAGGGTTTCCCTGTAGCTCCAGCTGGCCTGGAACTTGCTATGTATACCAGGCTGGCCTCAAACTCAGAGATCCTCCTGCCACTGCCTCCCGAGTACTGGGACTAAAGGTGGCCATCGCCATGCCCAGCAACTTTTATTTTATGTTTATGAGTGTTTTGCCAGCATGTATGTAAGTGCACTGTGTGTACAATGTTCACAAAGGCCAGAAGAGGTCATTGGATCCCCTGAAACTAGAGTTACAAACAGTCATTAGCTGCCATGTGGATGCTGAGAACTGAACCCAGGTCCTCTACAAGAGTAACCAGTGCTCTTATCACTAGTCCAGCCCTCTAGACTCTTTTGTTTCCTTCTTTTGAGACAAGTTATCACTGTGAAGCCCTGGCTGGCCTAGAACTTGCTAGGTAGACCAAACTGGCCTCAAACTCATAGAGATCTGCCTGCCTCTGCATCCTAAATGTTGGGATTAAAGGTTGTGCCACCATGCCCCTAGACTGGAGTTTTGGAGATAGGTTTGTTCTCCCTTGGATGAGGCTGGACCACCATGTTCAGCCCCTTCTTTTGCCCTCTTCTCCTGTCCTTCCCAGAGAACAGCCATTATGTTCCCCAACTCTCCAGAGCTGCCCTGGAGGGAAAGCTCACACAGTCTACCTTCACATTGGAGCAGCCCCAAGGGCTATTTGATAATCTCAACATCTCTGACTCTGACCCCATCCAGTTGGTGGTGGCTCACAGCAATGGTGGGTGTGTTTGCAAGCAAACCTTGCTTTTCCCCTCTGTGAAATGGGCAGATGGGTCTGAGAGGTATAGCAGGTGAGGGGAGTTGGGAGGAGGTGTTTGGAGGGATGTGACTGGGAAGAGCTGTCAAGTCTGATAGGATGGGATTTGGGTTCCTGCCATGTGGTCCCTGTCAGTTGATCCTCTGTGCCACCCCAGCCACCCAGAACTTTGCTGCCCCACAGAAGATAGATGATAAATATGCTCCTGCCAGCTTCACCCAGAATGGTTACTACCTGACGCTCAGGACCAGCCGGGTACATTACCAGGGTGGTCGGCCTGGTAAACAGCTCCAAGTCCTCCATGTTGGCAATGACACCAGCTTCTCCCTGAAGTCCAAGGGCTGCAACTCCCCTCTGCCAGGCTCTGGCCCCTACAGGTGAGCAGCAGTAGCAGGCCACAGTTAAAGTGGGGGTACCCTCACAGGGAAGAAACCAGAGCCTGGGGCAGCTAGTGGATGGTTCACTGGGATCAAGCAAGGTATCTGGGTTCTTTCTTTCTTTCTTTCTTTCTTTCTTTCTATCTATTTACTTTATTTATTGTGGTGCTGGGGATGGGACCGAGGTCCTGGAGTATGCTAGGCAGGTGTTTACCACTAAGCCTCACCCCCAGTCTCTTATTGGGGGATTCTAGGCAGGTGCTCTACCACTGAGTCACACTCCTAGCTCCTCACTGGGAAATTCTAGGCAGATGCTCTACCTCTGAGCCAGACCCCTCAGCTCCTCACTGGGTGATCCTAGGCAGGTGTTCTACCACTGAGTCAAATCCCCCAGCCCCTCACTGGGAGATGCTAAGCAAGCACTCTACCACTGCACTGAGAGACTCCATTCCAGCCCTATTTTTACTTTTTGTTTTGAAACAGAATCTCAGTAAGTTGCCTAGGCTGACCTTGAACTCACTTTGTAGTCTAGGTAGGGTTAACTCGAAATCCTCTGATCTCAATCTTGTGAGATGCTAGGATACAGGCCTTTGCCACCATGCAGATCTTTCTTAAGCAGTGGGCCTCCTAACTCAAGGTCTAGTCCCCGTGGGCCATCTGAGCCGTGTGGGTGGAACGTCCCCAATCCCAATGGGGCATTCCCAGGCAGAGACTAGTCTCACTAGGAACCCTGTATCCCCTAAGTGTTTGATTCATTGATGTTCATTGTTGAGAGATCTAATCTACACACACATTTCCCAAACAGCCACAGCCAATGTCACATAGGTGGAACGGGCCCCCACCTCTGTCTGGTTCTGGAGCTCTGATCCCAAGAAGAGAGACTTCCAGGCACCAGGATCTGAGGGTTTCAGGACCCCAGGGGAGATCCCCCAACTCTGCCTTAATGCTGGGTCTCCTGTGCAGAGTGAAGTTCCTGGTGATGGGTGCCAAGGGACCCATGGCTGAGACAGAGTGGTCAAAGGAAGGTATGGGGACAGAAGAGCAGGTGGAAAGATTGTGGAAGGAAGGGGTAGTGACAGGGGGTGCTACGGGACCTAGGGACTCCTGTGGCCATCAGAGAACTGGGAAGACTACCTCACCCTTCAGTCAGGAAGCACAGTGCAACTCCACTCTCTGCATGTGTGCCTCCCAAGGCTGCCCCTCTTCAGTTCCTATCCCTGTCTGTAGCTTGGATATGGGGCGGTTGGTCTGGAAGCTGCTCACTGGCCCCTCCCCAGATTAATTAACATTTCTCCTGCCTGTCCCTGCAGCTCAGACATTCCGTGCTGTCCCTGGGTCCCAGAGCGAGGGTATTGTGGCCATCATTGCGTTCCTGTCAATCCTGCTGGCTGTCCTGCTGGCATCCTTCCTTATCTTGGTTCTGTCCTCTGGGTGAGTGGACCTCGCAGGTGCTGCCCTGTCTTCCAGCAGCAGCCTCAGTCGCTCCTGGCTGCCTCCTACTGGAGTGTTTCCTTTTTTTCCCCCTCGGGGCTACACAGAGCTAACAACAATCCGCTCTCCAGTTGTGCAGCACCAGGCCTGATTTCCCAGCGGGCTCCGCTCGCCCTCTGGCGGCAAGACATGGAATTGCAGCTGGGTTAGACAGCCAGGCTCCAAGCCCCAAGCAGGTGGCACCCCAGAGGAAGAGAACTGCTTTCGGCCATCCCACCGAAAAGGCATTGTTTTGATGCTGCGTGTAAGAACCGAAGTGCTGGGGGCTGATGAACAAGGGCTAGGTAAAACTTCGCAGAAGAATTGAGCACCCAGTTCCTGGTGGGGCTTGGGGAGGTAGCTCTGTGAGGGGGAGGCAGGAATGTGAGGAAGTATTGGGGGGTTGGGGAGCTGCTGGAGCAGGAGGGAGTGGGCAGGCAGGATGAGGAGGGAGCCTAGGTATCCAGCAGAACTGGGTTGTGCCTTGCAGGCCTGTAAGAGCAGCTCTCTTAACTGTTGAGCCATCTCTCCAGCCCCTTTTTTGTTTTTGTTTTTGCTTTTTAAAACAAGTTTTCACTATATAGCCCTGGCTGGCCTGAAACTTGCTATGTAGACTAGACTGGCCTCAAACTCACAGAGGTCTGTCTGCCTCTGCCTCTGCCTCCCAAGTGTTGGGATTAAAGGCATGCACCACCATGCCCAATGGAGTTTGATCAAGGGAGTCTTGTCAACACAGTTTAGAGAGACCCTGGGTTTGGGGTGGGGTTGGGCATTAACAAGGTGTTTCTGAGATTGTTAGGGTCAGAGCCTGATTTGTGAAGTTTAGAGGGATAATACAGCTCTCTTTTATTGATTCTGCCCAAACAGTCCAGCTTCCATTTTCCCTATGCAATGGTCTAAACAGTCACAGTGGGATTGAGAAAAGGCACACTTCTTTAAAAATTTTATGATGATAATGATGGTGATGTTGATAAAGATGATGATGGGGTGGGTGCTGGAAAGATGGCTCAGTGGGTAAAGGTGCTTGCTGCCCAGTGATGTGAGCCTGACAATCTGAGTTCTAGACCCAAAACCCACATAAGCATGGAAGGAGAGTTAAGACTTTTAATTGTTCTCTCCCATTTTTCTCACCACCCAAGCTGCAGGAGCACTTCCGTTTCCAGCTCAGTGGAGCAGGTGCGCATGAGGTAGCAACCACACCCACCAGTGGGGGGCTCCTGAGTGACTCCAGGGGCTGGCTCCCGGCTACCCCACAGCTTCCTCCATGCTGAGCCTGAGATGGGGATCTCCCTTGGAAGCTTCTGGAATTCCCAAAGAGATTGTTCTAGGGGAAGCGGCCTTAGCCCAAACTTGGGCAAGTTCTTATTAGAAATAAAATTCCCCAATACTTCTGTGCTTATTTTGTACACCTGGGTTCCTTCATTTATTCTCTCTCCCTTTCTAGTCTCTGTGTGTGCACATGTGTAAGCAGGTGCGTGGAGAAGCCATGGGTCAATGTTGCATGCCTTCTTCAAGCTTTATCTTATTTTTAAAATTATTTTCATTTTATGTGTAAAAGTGTTTTGCCTACATGTATCTAAGTGCATCACATGCATGTAATACCCTTGGAGGCCAGAAGAGGGTGTCAAATTCCTTGAAACTGGAGTTACACATGGCTGTTAGCTGCCATGTAGGTTCTGGGAATTAAACCCAGGTCCTCTGCAAGAGCAGCCAGTGCTCTTAATGCGGAGCCATCTCTCCAGTCCTGCACCTGACTTTTTACATAGGTACTAGGGATTGAACTTAATTCTTCATGCTTGGTCAGCTACCAACTGAGCCATTCTCCCCCAGTCCCAAGAGGCAAGGTCTCTCTGTGTCCCCAAGCTTGCTTTAAATTTGCTTTGATCTTCCTGAGCCTGCCTCCCAAGTGCTGGGATTACAGACAGGTGTGTGCCCCACTGTGCCCAGTTCTCTCTCTTTCTCTTGAAACAGGGTCTGTATTACCTTTTCTGTTGCTATGATAAGACACCATGACCAGAGCAACTTATAAAAGGAAGAGTTTATTTAGCTTATGCTTCCAGAGGGATAAGTCTCTCCTGGTGGAGAGGCGTGGTGGCAGGAGGTAGCTGAGCACTCACATCTTCAAGCAGGCACAGGAGATAGAGCCAGAGTGGAAGTGGGCATGGCATTGAACTCTCAAAGCCCGCCCCCAGTAACATGCTTCTTCCAGCAAGGCCACACCCCCTAAAGGTTCCAAGACCTCTGCAAACAATGCCATGGACAGGGAACCAAGTGTCCAAATACATGGAGCCTATGGGGACATACTCAAACCACCACAGTCTCTCCATGTAGTCAAGCTGGTCTCAAACTCACTATTTAACCCAGACTGGTCTGGAACTCATGATTCCCGTGCCTCAATATCTTGAGTGCTGGGATTACAAGCATGTGTTATCCGGCCACGTATTCCAGCTCCTCTGGGGAGGCCCTCAAATAATTCAGGATTGAGGCTGGAGAGATGGCTCAGAGGTTAAAGAGCACGGACTGCTCTTGCAGAGGACCTGGGTTCGGTTCCAAGCACCCATATGGCAGCTAACGACTGTCTGTAACTCCAGCCCCAGGAGATCCAATGCCCTCTTTGGCCTCTGTGGGCATTCAGGCAAAACACTCATATACATAAAATAAAAATAAATTTTAAAAAAAGACTTTAGCCGGGTGTGGTGGCGCACGCCTTTAATCCCAGCACTTGGGAGGCAGAGGCAGGTGGATCTCTGTGAGTTCAAGGCCAGCCTGGTCTACATAGTGAGTTCCAGGACAGCTGGGGCTACAGAGAGACCCTGTCTCAAAAAAAACAAACAAAAAACTTTAAAAAATAATTTGGGATAGATGCTGAGACTCCAGGTCCAAGGCCTGCCGAGTTGCTGAAGCCTCTACATTCCTATGTATAAAACAATGGTCTTGCCTTTCATCCCAGCACTCAAGAGACAGATCGTTGGGAGATTGGGGCCAGCCTGGGATGCTATACATAGTGAATTCCAGGCTAGCTGAGGTTATGTAGCAAGACCCTATCTCAAAAAACCAACCAACCAGAAAACAAAAGAAAAAAAAACTACACAATGGTCTCCCTAGTCCACAGTAAAAATTAAACCAGGTGGAACAAGCCTGTAGGTGGTAGAGACCCTGGGGTCAGAAGAGGCCCTCGCCCCTGCCCTGCCTGGCCAGCCTCCTAGCAAAAGGCCAGGAGGGGAAATGGGGAGACAGCTCATCTGTGAGCTTGAGGATTTGAGTTTGAGCCCCAGAACCCACAAAAAAGCTGGTGGTAGATACTTGTAATTCCTGAGCTGGGGAGGTTGACACAGGTGAGTACTTGGGGCTCACTTTTCATCCATTATAGCCAAACTGGTAAGCCCCAGGTCCCAGGTTCCAGGTGGGGAACCTCAGGCTGGGATAAAGCAGCAGGTGGACAGGAGGTATGTATGGAACTGGTATGATCTCAGCTCAAAGCAAAAGAGACCCCAGCTTCAAACCTAACCCAGGACACACAGATATTATGGATTCTCAGCAGCAACCCCACTCTGTGCTACAGATGACCTAGACAAAGCTCTGCCCCCAGCTGCCAAGGCGGGTGTGTGCAGGGGCAGTCTCCTGGAGACATGTGGCCTTGGCCACGGAGCAGGACACCTGTGCCAGGTGGACACTGGCAGGATGCCCAGACAAGAGCAACAAGAAGTTTCTGCTGAGTAGCTTGGGGACATCCTGGTCTGAACAGGGATGAAGGGGTATGTGGAGGGGTGGGGGTGACAGCCAGTGCCAGTGGAGGGCCTTGCCTTCTGAGGAAGGAAGTCAGGCAAAGTATGATTGGCTGGATTCCCAAGTGCCTGCAAATGGCCCCTAAGTAGTTTATGAGCAGGAAAGGATCTGCTGTGGAGGAAACACTCAAGAAGACTCTGTGTGTGTGTGTGTGTGTGTGTGTATGTGTGTGTGTGTGTGTGTGTGTGTGTGTGTGTGTCAGGGTGGAAGAGGCAGGGATCAGTGGTGGTTAACAACCATCTGTAACTTGGGTTCCAAAGGATCTGATGCCCTCTTCTGGCCTCCAAAGGATCTGATGCCCTCTTCTGGCCTCCGAGGACACTGCGTGACATGGGTGCACTTACACACATGCAGGTAAAACATACACATAAAAATAATAAATTTTTTTAAAAATACATTGGGCTAG
>NW_008337205.1:419055-434213 GCF_000622305.1 Nannospalax galili
AGAGTCTGTGTGTGTGTGTGTGTGTGTGTGTATGTGTGTGTGTGTGTGTGTGTGTGTGTGTGTCAGGGTGGAAGAGGCAGGGAGTGTTAAGGGACAAACAGGATTTCAGTCTAAGGCTCACCATAGCTTTTCTTACTTTTATTTATTTTTGAGACAGGGTCTCATGTAGCCCAGGCTAGCCTCCAACTCACTATGTAATCAAGGATGAACTTGAACTTCTGATTCTCATGCCTCTACTTCCCAAGGGGTAGGATTACAGACATTCTTCACCATGCCCAGAGAGGTCTCCTTATGTAGCCCAGGCTGGTCTATATCCCCAGCTCTTCTGCAGTCTTTTAGAAGCCCTGAACAGGGTTAGAGAGATGGCTCAGTAGTTAAGAGCACTGGCTGCTCTTTCAGAGGACCAGATTCCAGCACCCACATGGCAGCTAAAACTCTGTAACTCCAGGTCCAGGGGACCCAACACCTTCTTCTGACCTCCATGGGCATTGCACAACATGCGTGCATTTACATACACGAAGGCAAAACAATCATACATATGAAATAAATATATCTGTGAGACCTGAAGCTTGGTGACCCTGGGCTGCCCACTCACCCAGTTTGGACTCGTTTCCCCCAAGGTAAAAGGCTAAGGTTGAAGCTGTGTGTGATGCACGTGCCTGCAATCTCAGAAACAGGAGCTGCAGTCCTCAGGAGGATCAAGAGTTGAAGGCTAGGTTCGGCTAGATAAGGAGCTGAAGATGAACCTGGGCTTGATGAAACCCTGTCTCAGAAAATCAGGGTAGGGGCCGGTATATAGCTCAGTTGACAGAGTGCTTGCTAGCATGTGCAAAGCTCTGGATTCCATCTCCAGCACTGCATAATACTGGATAAGGTGGTACATACTTGTAATCTCAGCACTTGGGAAGTAGATACAGGAGGATCAGGATTTAAGGGTCATCCTCAGCTACATAGCAAGGTTGAGGCCAACCTGGGCTATATGAGACCTTGTCTCAAAACAAAAAATTAAAAGGAAAAAACAGGAAAAAAAGTAGTCAAAGGTTGAAGTGAATGACCTTTAAAGCCTTCTGTTTGGTAGATTTTAATCTGTGCCCTATATGGGCTGGGTTCTATCAGGAAACAGATGGTGCTGCAGTCCTGAAGGGCAATTGAGAATGTTTACAAAGGTGTGGGCAACCTTAGAGGGACCAGGGAAAAGGGGTGACCTAGGGCTGGCAGGAGTCCCAGAACGATGTGGGGAAGGGTGTGTAAACAGTAGTCACAGGTTGAGGACCAGGATCTATCAGGAAGATGGAGGGACAGAGCCCCTGAGAAAGCCAGTGGGACACGAAGTCCACCTCTTTCCTCTTGCCCTGTGGTCACTGGCTGTGCCTAACCAGAGGCCAAGAATGGGTTTAATTTTTTTTTCTTTCTTTTTGAGACCCTATGTTGGGATTATAGGCATGTACGACCATGCCTAATTTATGTGGTGCATGTTAGACAAGCATGCTACAGACTGAGCTACATCTCCAGCCCTTGTTAGTTCTTTTGTTTTGTTTTGTTTTGTTTTGTTTTGTTTGTTTGTTTGTTTGTTTTTGGTCTTTTTGAGACAGGGTCTCCCTATAGCCCCAGCTGTGCTGGAACTTGCTATGTAGACCAGGCTGGCCTTGAACTCACAGAGATCCACCTGCCTCTGCCTCCTGAGTGCTGGAGTTAAAGGCATGCATCACCATGCCCTGCAGTTCTTTGTCATTGAGAAAGAGTTTCACTGTGTAGCTCTGGCTACACTGGAACTCGCTATGTAGACTAGGCTGGCCTCGATCTCACAAGATCTGCTTGCCTCTGCCTTCTGAGTGCTGGGATTGGATGAGCAAGAAGCTCAGTCCTTCCTCCTTCCTCATCTATTCCCTCTCTCTTCCCTCCTTCTCATCTCTCCCTCTGATCTTCCTCTCTCTCATCTTCCCTCCCTCTCTCTTCCCTTTCTCTCCCCCCTTCCCCCTTCTCTTTCATCTTCCTTCTCTCCCATTCTCGGCACAGTCATCACTTCAGCCATGTTGGCCCCTGAGACTTGCATGCCTGGCCCCCAAGTTCAGCTCACCTCAGTGGCAGCTGACTGTGCACAGAGGTAACAAAGGGGCCTGCAAGGACAGCAGGAGCCTCCTGCTGGCTGATCTCTCCTACCTGGTGCTGCCAGTGTATAGCCATGGCCTTTGAGGGTGAGAGACAGGCAGAGGGCCATAAGACGGTATCGGCGGGGGGAGGCACAGAGCCCTGAACCTCTCGTGGGCATCTCTATGGGAAGGATTTGTGGGGACACTGGCTCCCTCCCACTCAGGAAGTGACTTTCCTATGTGGTTGCACCAACACACTCTCTCCCATTCCATCTCAGAGGGACGTATCTAGGAACACTTTTTGAGGACAATGACTTTGTGTATTTGTGACAGTGGTGATGGAACCCAGGGCCAATGCATCCTAAGCAGGCATTCTACCCTTGAGCCAAGCCCCCAGCTCCTCACTGGGGGATTCTAGGCAGGTGCTCTACCAGAGCCATGCCCCCAGCCTCTCACTGGGGGATTCTAGGCAGCTGCTCTACCACCAAACTCTAACCCTAGCCCTTTTCTCTACTTTTTATTTTGAGATAGGGTCTTACTAAATTGCCCAAGTTGGCTTTGAACTCAACTTGTCGGTATTAAATGTGCTATCCTCCTGCCTCAGTCTCTTGAATAGCTAGCTAGGATTACAGATCTATGCTTCCAGGACCATCTGGGGACAGTGAATTTTTTTTTTTTTTGAGACAGGGTCTCCCTGTAGTCTCAGCTGGCCCAGTACTCTCTATGTAGACTAGGCTGACCTTGATCTAACAGAGATCCACCTGCCTCTGTCTCTCAAATGCTTGGATTAAAGGCATGTACCACTAGGCCTGGTGGGACTGTGATTTTTGAATGGCAAAATTATGTTCAAGGAACCACTAGTCAGTCCCCTGACATCATCTCAATACATAGGAAAATGCAAAATGCCTCTCCTGTGGCCTCTTTCAGTCCCTGTTCTGTTTTTCCATCTGTAGTGGGAAGGTGGTGTCTCCCTCTTTACTCCTCACTGTCTCGTGTCCCCTATTTTTAACCCTAGCCATGGGAACTAAAGTCATTTCCTGAAGGGTGGTGAGCTGGCTGCCCCAATATATTGAAATTCACATCAGAAAGCTGGTTATTCCCTGAGCCCAGTGAGGGGAAGGAACAGAAAAGCAAACAAAATGTGTGTTGGGGGACAGAAGTGACTTGCACATAGTTTTTGGTTGTTGTTTTCTTTCTTCTTTTTTGAGACAGGATCTCACTATATAGTCCTGACTGGCCTAGAAATTGCTATGTAGACCAGGCCGATTTTGATCTCATAGAGATCCACTTGCCTCTGCCTCCCCAGTGCTGGGATTAAAGGTGTGCAGCACCACACCCAATTTCAATAAATTTTTAAGAAGATCTGCAGGAGCACTGGCTGCTCTTCCAGAGGACTCAGGCTCAATTCCCAGCATCCACATTGGGTAGCTCACAACCACCTGTAACTCCAGGTCCAGAGGATCTGACACTTTCTTCTGTCCTCAGGTTACTGCATAGTGTCCCTCCCTAAATATAGACATAATTAAGAAATTAAAAAAATAAATCTTTAAAAATTATTTATTGGGCTGGAGAGATGGCTCAGCAGTTAAAAAGTACTGCCTTCTCTTGCAGAGGACCCAGGTTCAGTTCCCAGCACCCACATGGTGGCTCACAACCAGCTATAACTTCAGTTCCCAGGGATACAATGCCCTCTTCTGGCCTTCTCAGGCATTGCACACACAGGTACATTTACATATATGCAGATAAAATACTCATATACATGAAATAAAACAATTTTTTGGGTCTTTTTGAGACAGGGTCTCCCTTAGCCCCAGCTGGCCTGGAACTCACTATATAGACCAGGCAGGCTTTGAACTCACAGAGATCCGCCTGCCTCTGCCCATGCCTCTGCCTCCCGAGTGCTGGGATTAAAGGTGTGTACCACCAAGCCCCGAAAAACATTAATTTTTTAGTCATTATTATTGGTCCAGTGAGATAGCTCAGTGGGTAAAGGCACTTGCTTCGAAGCCTGATGCTAAGGTTAATCCCCTGGGACCTACATGGTGGAAGGAGAGAACTGACTTCCTCAGGCATGCCATGGTATGTACACACACACACACACACACACACACACACACACACGAATGAATAAATAAATGCAATAAATTAAAATTGTTATGTATTATTATGCCTGTATGATGTGTGTATGTGAGTGTGTGCATGAATGTGAGGTCAGAGAATAATTTGGGGGATCTTTTTACAGTAGGAGGTGTCCCCCTCTCTTCTACTTCAGTGTTTTCATCTATACCTCTCTTTCAGAGATCAAACTCAGGGCAACAGGCTTATCATCAGGCACCTTTAACTGCTGAGCCAGAAGTCACTTTTAGTCTATTTCCCCATGGAGTACCCTCTCCTGTCCTGTCTATTCCTTCAGACCCCCAGGAGTCCCATTTCACAGGAGCAACGTGTCCTGAGGACACCCTAATGAGTGGGAAGCTAGTCCTGCCCAACTGGTCCACACAACCCCTTTGAAATTTGTTTGGATTTATCTATATTTTGTGTGTATGAATGTTTTGCCTACTTGTATATAAGTGCACCTGTGCATACAATGCCTGCAGAGGCCAGAGGAGGGAGTTGGATCTCCTGGAAGCAGAGTTACGGACGGTTGTTAGCCACCATGTGGGTGCTAGGAACTGAATCTGGTCCTCTGCAGAGCAGTCAGAGGTCTTAACTGCTGAGCCATCTCTCCAGCACCTTGTAGCCTCTTTTTTAAAAAATATTTTATTACTTTTATTTTATGAGTGTTATGCCTGCATGTAGGTAAGTGCACCCGTGTTGTGCAATGCCCGCGAGGACAGAAGAGGCCATCGGATTCCCTGGAACTGGAGTTACAGACAGTTATTAGCTGCCACTTGGGTGCTGGGATTCGAACCCGGGTCTTCTGTAAGAACGAGTGTTCTTAACCACTGAGCCACCTCTCCAGCCCCTATAGCTTCTTTTTAAAAGAAATTTTATTACATTTATTAGTGTATATCTATGTGTTTATAGGGAGAAAACATGTGCCAAAGTTCCTGTGTGGATGTCAGAAGACAACTTGTGGGAGTTGGTTGTCTCCTCCCACCACGTGGATCCTAGGGCTGGAACTCAGGTCATGAGGGCTGGTGGCAATTCCTTTACCCGCTGAGCCATCCTGCCAGCCCTCCACCCCCTTTTTGCCACTGGAACTGGGGCTCTCCTAGTAATGTTGGCTCAATCAGAGGAGTCTGAGGCCCCAGGGCAGGGGGGAGTATGAGCCAGGCAAGCAAGAGCCGGGTGAGGCCTGGAGGAAGACTGTCCCATTGTCAGAGGAAGGGTCAGGATGCTTCCTGCTCTGACCCCAAGAGGTTGTTTCCACTTTAGCTCTACAAAGATGTATGGAAGACCTTCCTCCCAGGAAGATCAATCCTGACCGAGAGGTGCTGTCCTCAGAAATCCCAAGGACTTATGGGACTGTTGAGAACCTAGGGTACTGGAGACTGAGCCAATGTGAGCTGCCCAGAGCTGGACCTGAGGTTCCCAGGTCACAGGATGGTGGTTGCTGGCTCACATACAGTGATCCATGTGTATCTTGCACTCCTCAGCTGCAGGTCCCTGAGCATGCCTTCCACTACCAGCTCTGGAGTCTCAACCTCTCTGTCAGCTGAAGGTTTCCTCTCCTGTTGGCTGTCCATAATCTGTCCACCCCCAGCCAATCATCCTCTGAGTCACAAGGACCTCTGCATGATCCAGGGGCTGTAGGCTCTCTGGGCATCCTCAGTATGGTAGGACTGAGGAAGGAAGCAGAAAACAGAGGTAGTGCTTAAGTCATGTCAGCCTTCCTGACCCAGCACACCCAGTGAACAGAGGTGAAGGGACTCAGCCAGGGAAATTCAGGCTTGGCACTTGCTTCCTGCCTAGGGCAAGATAGAACAGTTCACATATGGGAACCCCAAAATTCTTGGGGCATCCCTATAATTAGCCTTTATTTTACAGATAAAGAAGAAGTATGGTTTATGTCCCATTGTAGGAAACAAATGACAGTGTAGGGACCCAGCTGGGGTGCAGTGGTGAGGGATCCCACACTGACCTACATAGTGAGACCCTGGGATGGTTAATCTTGGTTGTCAATTGACACACCTGGGATGAGAGAACCTCAGCTGAGGAATTTTCTCCATCTGATTTGCCTGTGGACATGTCTGGGGGGTGGCATTTTCTTGATTGCTAATTGATATTGGAGGGCCCAGCCCACTGTGGGTGGTGCCATCCCTAGGCAGGTGGGCCTGGGCTATGTAAGAAAGGTAGCTGAGCAAGCCAGGGGGGCAAGCCAGTAAGCAGCGTTCCTCCACGGTCTCTTTCGGTTCCTGCCTTTGTTTCCCTCAGTGATGGACTATAACCTGTAAGATGAAATAAACCCTTTCCTCCACAAGTTGCTTTTGGTTAGTGCTTATCACAGCAACAGAAAGCAAACTAAGACAGACCCTGTCTCAAAACACAGTTGGGGAGGAGGAGGAGGCAGAGGAGGGAGGAAGAAGGAGCAGGGGCAGAGAGAGGAGGAAAAAAGGAGGGGAGAGGAGGGAGAAGGGGGGAGGGAGGAAAAGAGGGAGGAGGAAGAGCTAACCACGTATAGGATGCTGGGTCCTTAATGCTGGAGGCCTCTGTCGCAGTGGCTGGGAGGCTGGAGGGATTTGCAGGCCAGACCCCTTTGGATTTCCAAATCAGATGGTTAGAGCCACAGCAGGAGGGGAGAGGGTCTGGTGACTGGTGAAGGGTGGTGCTGGTGGAGCCTTGGTGGGAGGCAGGGATGGCGACTTCCCCCTATTCCACCCCCAGCTTCCTCAGTAGGAGACAGGACAGGGTGTTTCCATCCTTTTTCTCGAAAGCCCAATAAGTTAATGAGGGCAAGGCACGGAACACCACTCAGGGGATGAAGTTCTGGGAAAAAAATAAACCTGAATCTTGGCTGAGTGCCCAGGGCTGGGTAAAGAAGGCAGCACCTCTGGTCATGAAGCCTATCCACTTGCTGCCCCAGGGCCATGGCTCAGCCCCTTAGACTAACTGCTAGGTCTCAAGGGAGTCTCTGAGAAAGTCAGAGACACTGAATCGAGCCTTCTCCATTTCAACAGGGTAGAAGAGCTCTTCCATTCCCTCTAGGGACCTGTTCTAGCCAGAACTGCTCAGAGATAGGGGAAGGGGTGGCCCCAGGTAGTCTCAGTTGTCCCCGACTTCCTTGCCTTGGGCCTAAGGTCCAGCAGCCCCTGAAGGGATGTCAGGTGCATGCTAAGTTTCACAGAAGTTCAAAGCTACCCAAGGCTCAAGCAGAGAGAGGCACCTCATACCTATGTCACTGGACTCAGCTTCTAAAGTGGGGACAATTGCTTCTAAACTCATCTCCCAAACTAACTTTCTATGAGCTCCCTGATCCCTGTCATTCTCCCTAAACTGTTGTGTGCTTGGCAGTGTTTCTGGCCACTAAGGCCAATAGCAAACAGTCCCCAGGTACCACAGAAGAGTTTTCAGCCTGCAGGAAGAAAGTTCTCTGTCCCCTCCCTCCTTTTTTTTGCAGTGCTGAGGATTGAACCTAGGGCCTCATGCATGTTAGGCAGTTTCTGTATTGCTGAGCCACGCCCCCATCCCTCACTGTAGGATTCTAGGCAGGTGCTGTACCACTGAGCCACACCCCCAGCCCCTCCCTGGGGGATTCTAGGCAGGTGCTGTATCACTGAGCCACACCCCCAGCTCCTCATTGGGGGATCCTAGGGAAACACTCTATTGTTGAACTATATCCCCAGCCCTCTTTTGTTCTTTATTTTAAGCTGTTCTGGCTGTTCTTGAACTCACTCTGTAGTTCAGGCAGTCTTTGAACTTGGAGTTTTCTTTCCTCAGCCTCCTGAGTAGTCAGGCTTAGAGACCTACACTACCAGGTTCTCTTTTGGCTTTTTGAGAATCAACAGGGTGTTAATAAGTTGCCCAGCCTGGCCTTGAACTTGGGATCCTCCTTCATCTTGATATTCTTTCTGACTTCCTCCCTCTCTGTCTGTCTCTGTCTCTGTCTCCCTCAGCCCGTCTTTCTCTCTGCTTTGTTCTCTCTTTTTCTCCATGTATTTCTCTCTAAACCAGGTCTTCTGTCTTTCTCAGAGTCGTAGATGAGGATCCTAGGTGTGGACCATGGCCTGCACAGCCCGGCAGAGCACCTCCAGGCACAGGTTCCCTAAGCTTAGAATGGAAGTGGTGAGATCAGTCCTGGCTTCTGGGATGTCTTTCAAGTACTTGTCTGAGAACCTGCCATTTGCAGCCACCACTGCCCCACTTGACAGATTAGGTAAATGAAGCTCAGAGAGGCTGAATAACTTGCCCACAGTCACAAAGCAAATAATTACTATCTTCATCATGGAGTTAGGATTTGAACTTGGTATGTATCCAGACTCCACATTTTTTACTGTGGACCTGTTTTAAAATATCATTTAGGGGGCTGGAGAAATGACTCAGTGGATAAGAGCACTGACTGCTCTTGTCAGATTCAATTCCCAGCACCCACATGGTGGCTACGAACTGTCCTTAACTCCAGTTCCAGGGGAATCCGAAGCCCTCTTCTGACCTCTGCAGCATTGCATGACACGGGTGCACTCACATACATGCAGACAATACACTCATACACATAAAATAAAAATAATAAACAAAATATTTTAAAAATATATTTAGGGATAGAGAGATGGCTCAGTGGTTAAAAGCACTGGTTGCTCTTGCAGAGGGCCCAGGTTCAATTCCCAGCACCCACATGGCAGCTAATAACCGTCCATAACTCCTGTTCTGATGCCCTCTTCTGTCCTCTGTGGGCACTGCATGACACTGGTGCACTTATACACATGCAGGCATAACACTCATACACATAAAATAAAATAATTAATTAATTTAAAATGTTATTTAATGCTGGGCGTGGTGGTGCACGGCTTTAATCCCAGCACTCAGGAGGCAGAGGCAGGTAGATCTTTATGAGTTCAAGGGCAACCTGTTCTACATAGTGAGTTCCAGGACAGCTGGGGCTACAGGGAGACCCTGTCTCAAAAAGACACAAAAAAAAAGTTATTTAATGCTTTCTGTCTAAATGTGGTAGGATAAGTGTTAAGATTGGTGGGGTGGGCAGAAGCTGAGGACCGAGTCCTTCAGGAGCATGAATGAATGACTTTTTTTTTTTTTTTTTTTTTTTTTTTTGAGACAAGGTCTCCCTATGTGGCTCTGACTGGACTGGAACTAGCTATGTACACTAAGCTGAACTGGAACTCACTATGTAGACTAGGCTGGCCTCAAATTCACAGAGATCCACCTGCCTCTGCACAACATGGGTGTACTTACTTACATGCAGGCATAACAATCATATACATAAAATAAAATGAAATATATTTATATATATAATCAACAAAACAATCTTGGAGGGCTGAGCTATGTAAATTCATTGGTTCCAGAATGTTTTAAAAATAACAGCAAAAATTTATTTAAATGTCTTCTAAATGTAGCATGTGTCCACTTCATCCATTGTTAAATTTAGCATTTCAGAATGCATCACTGCACATGAAAACAATTTGTAGGCCACATTTTCTCACTTTGGAACAAGCCCCAAGATTCCCAGGAATGTGTGATGCTCCTGAAGAGATGCAGGCCAGCAGCAAGTCAAAACAAGTTCCTGGGACCCAAGAGGCCTAAAAAGCTAAGTCATAAAGCTGAGTATGGTGACACAACCTGCACCCAACATCCCAGAGGCAGAAGCAAGGGGATTGACCCACACAAGTTGGAGGCTAGCCTCATCTACATTGCAAGTTTGAGGCAAGTGAGGGCTACATAGAGAGATCCCACCCCCAAATAATAACAACAATAATATTTTATTGCATTTTACTTATTTTGTGTATGGGGGGTTGGGAGAATGCCCATGTGCCACTGTAGTAATCACATGGTGGTCAAAGAACAGCTTTGGGGAGTCCATTTTCTCTGTCCACCAAGTGGATCCTGAGGATCAGACTCAGGTCCTCTGGTTTGGCAGCAAGTGTCATTATTCCCTGAGCCATCTCACTGTGACAGTAATGTTTTTTATAACCAAACAAATGTACAAAGTTAGACACATTACTTTATTATGGTTAAAATGTATGATATATATATATATATATATATATATATATATATATATATATACAGAAATATGACTCAGCAGATATATATCCAGCAAGATGACTCAGCAGGTAAAGATGCTTGCCCACCAAGCCTGATGACCCGAGTTCATTCCCCAGAACTCACATGATGGAAGGAGAGAACTAAATCTCTCAAGTTGTTCTCTGATCTCCATACACTCACTATGGCAAGCCTAGCCAGAGAGAGAGAGAGAGAGAGAGACAAAGAATAAATGCAATTTAAATGTAAAAACCACATAGCATAAAATTCACCATCTGAAACATTAGTGTACACATGGTGTTGCTCAAGAGATCTTTACAACATTTCAATGTTGTTAATCTAAACTCTACACTCATGAAACAAATCCATTTCCCCATGCCCAACTCCTGCTAACCACAGAGCACTTCCTTTTTTCTATAAATTTCACCCTTATGGAAGTGTAATGATGTCTGTGTGGTGACATGTCTGTAATTCCCACAATGGAGAGGCTGAGTCAGGAGAATCAGGACTTCAAGGTCAGCCTTGGCTTCAGAGGGAAGGAAGGAAGGAGGAAGGGAGGGAGGGAAGGAGAGAGGGAGGGAGGGAAAGAGGGAGGGAGGGAGGGAAGGAGAGAGGGAGGGAGGGAAAGAGGGAGGGAGGGAGGGAAGGAGAGAGAGAGAAAGAGAGAAAGGAGAAAGAAAAAAAGATGAGACAGGAGAGACACAGAAGAGAGGGGAGAGACTGAGAGGGGAGAGAAAAGAGAGAGGCAAGATGAGAAAGAAGAGAGAGAGAAGAGAAAGGGGAAAAGAGAAGAAAGAGGGAAAGGAGAGAGGGAGGAAGAGAGGTTTATCCTACAGCTAGCCAGGAACTCACTATGTAGACCAGGCTGGCTTCGAACTCACAGAGTTCTGCCTGCCTTTGCCTCCCAAGTGCTGGGACTACAGGCATGAGCCACGACGCCTGGCAAACTAGGCTCTTGACTGATTAAAGCAAACAATCTGCCTGCTACCAACAGTGGACCTAGACCTCTGGAAGAGGTATCCACACAGTGACAAGCAGAAAAAGAGATTTTTTCATATCTAGATATACAAGGCTCTCCATGATAAAATAAGAAAAATTGTGGGGGTCCAAACTCTAAGCTACCTTCTTTATTCTTTAATTTTATGCTATGAATGTTTTGCCTGCATGTATGTGAGTGTACCACATCAATGGAATGCCCATGGAGGCCAGAAGAGGAAGTTGGGTCTCCTGGAGCTGGAGTTACAGGCGGTTATTAGCCACTATATGGGTGCTGAGAATTGAGCCTGGGTCCTCTGCATGAGTAGCCAGTGCTGTTAATATTGAGCCATCTCTCCAGCCCTGTTTGTTTCAGTTTGCTTGCTTGCTTGCTTGTTTTGAGTCTGTAATCCAGGCTGGCGTGGAAATTTTCATGTAGTTCAGGGTGGCCTTAGACTCACAGCAATCCACCTGCTTCAGCCTCCCGAGTTCTGGGATTATAGGTGTGAGCTATAATGCCTGGCTACTTTTTTTTTTAATTTTAGGCAGGGTCTCATGCAGCCTGGACCATCCTGGAACTCATTATGTAGCCAAACATAGCCTTGAACTCCAAACTGTCCTGCCTCCTCTTCCTAAGTGCTAGTATTACAGGTGTGCAACACCACACCTACATCCAATATCTTTTGAATTTGGTAAAGTGTAATGTATGAATTACAAAATAGGAATCTACATCAACATCCCACAGAAAAACTTACACACATTCATGAAAAAATAGTCACAGTATGAAAAATTGCCTAGATGTCTGAATTAGTTACTTTTCTGTGGCTGTGCTAAAACACCACGGCCAAGGCAACTCACAGAAGAAAGAGTTTACTGGGTTTATGGTTCCAGCCGGGTTAGAGTTCATCATGGTGGGGAGGCATGGCAGGAGGCAGCCAGGGCAGAAAGCTGGGAGCTCACATCCTCAATCAGGCACAAAAGCAGAGACAGGAAATGGGAGGTGGCTATCCACTCTCAAAACTCACCCTCAGCGACATGCTTCCTCCACATCTCTTAAACCTCCCTAACCTCCCCAAAACATTGCAACCAAGTGGGGCCAAGTATTCAAATACTTGGGGTCTATGAGGGACAGTCCTCATTCAAACCATATGGGCAAGAGAGAGATGGCTCCATGGCTCAGTGGTTAAGAGCACTTGTTACTCTTTCAGAGGACTTGAGTTCAGTTCCCAGCACCCAATCCAACACCTTCTTCTAGTCTCCATGGGCACTGCACTCACATGTGAACATATACACACAGACACATACACACATGCATAAAAATAAAATTATATATATATATATATGTCCCCAATAGTTTTGTTGAGCTGTAAAGAAGAATGAGATTGTGCCATTTGCAGAGAAATGGATGGAACTGAAGATGAACATGATCAAAAAGCCCCAGACCCAGAAAAACGCATATTGCATGTTTTCTTCCACATGCTGAGTATGGATTTTTAAAATATAAGTAAAATCAGGTGTGGTGGTGCACCTGTGAAGATCGAGCCTAGCCTGGTCTACATAGTGAGTTCCAAGCCATCTGGGCTATAGGGAGACCCTGTCTCAAAAAAAATTAATAAATAATAAATGGGCCACTGACGCAGCGGGTAAAGGAACCTGCTGTAAAGTCTGACAAGGTGAGTTCAATCCCTAGAGCCCACAGTGGCAGGAGAGAACTGACCCCTGAAAGCTGTCCTCTGACCTCCACTTGAGTGCTATGGCACACACACACATCATACACACAAGTGAGTAATACATGTAAGAAAAAATTAATTCATTCAGTTTTAAAAGTAGGAAACTAGGGCTGGAGAGATGGCTCAGCGGTTAAGAACACTGGTTATTCTTGCAGAAGACCCAGGTTCGAATCCCAGCACCCACATGGCAGCTAACAACTGTCTGTAACTCCAGTTCCAGGGGATCCGATGGCCTATTCTGTCCTCATGGGCATTGCACGACAGAGTGCATTTACATACATGCAGGCAGGCAATACACTCATACACATAAAAATAATAAAATTTTTTTTAAAGTAGGAAACTAGAGCTTAGCAGGCGAAAGCATATGTACAGTCCTGATCATCTGAGTGTGATCCTTGGAACTCATGGTGGAAAGAGACACCCACTCCTGCAAGCTGTCCTCTGACCTCCATATCCATGCTATAGCATATTCTCACACACTCAAAACACATCACACACACTCTCTTCAATGATAAATAAAATAAAATTTAAACTTAAAAAAATGAAAAAAATAGAAAACTAGCATATTATAAAAATTAGAATGCGTACTGATATATCCCCTGGCCGTCATTCCCTCCCTATCTCTGGTAGGTCATGTCTTTGAAGAAGATGACATGAAACCAGTTCATAGCAGTTCAGAATATCACCCTGGGGTGGCCCAGGAAGGAAGGGACAGAACTGGGGATGGAACACAGTCTACAGTCGGGTTTGGGACCATGGCAAATGGCGTGGAGGAGGGAGTGGGTGCTGTACAGCCAGAACTGGCTTCAGGCCCGGGGTAGGAACCGGGAAAGTGGATGAGTTGAGAAATGAGCACTGTGGTGGAGAGTCGGCGGAGGACTACAGTGGGTGAAAAAGCCTACAGTTACGGGGTGGGGATGGGGGAGGCCAAGCGTGACCCTGCCTGGGGCTGCCCATGTGATTTTCTGATGTAGCTCAAAAGCAGAGCGCTTGCCTAGTATATGCAAGGACCTGGTTCCATCACCAGCATGGGGTGGGAGCTCAGATTTCCGGCTTGGGTGAGAGCTCAGTCGGTGTTCTCATTTGGTGTCTGTTGCTATGGCAAAACACTGACCAAAACCAATTTGAGGGAGATGGCATATTTGGCTTATAGCTCACAGTCCATCATCAAGGGAAGCCAAGGCTGGAACTCAAGGCAGGAACCTGGAGGCAGGAACTGAAGCAGAGACCATGGAGGAACGCTGCTTACTAGCTTGCTCCCCCTGGCTTGCTCAGCTGCTTTTCTTATACAGCCAGGCCCACCTGCCTAGGGATGGCACTGCCCACGGTGGGCTGGCCACCCTTCCTCACCAGGCTCACAGACATGCCCACGGGCCAGTCTGATGGAGGAAATTCCTCAATCGAGGTTTCATCTGCCCTTCCCAGGCATCTCTAGTTTGTGTCAAGTTGACAGAACACTATTGAGCACAGTTGGTAAAGCTCTTGCTTTGCACCCATGAGGAATTGAGTTCAATCTCCAGAACCCAAATACAACTGGGCTTTGTAGCATGTGCTTAGAATGCCAGAGCTGGGGAGGTGAAGACAGGCAGATCCCTGGGCTTGATGGCCAGCAAGCCTAGCCTACCTGCTAAGTTCAAGGCCACTGAGAAATCCAGTCTCAAAAACCAAGGTGCAAGCCAAGCATGGTGGAACATGCTTTTAATCTCAGCACTTGGGAAGCAGAGGCAGGCAGATCTCTGTGAGTCTGAGACCAGTCTTGTCTATATAGTGAGTTCCAAGCCAGCCAGGACTACATAAGTGAGACCCTGTCTCAAAACAAATTGGGGTGGCTGGAGAGATGGCTGAGTTGGGTTCCCAGCACACCCGCCAACTTCGTTAGAATGGCTCATAGCCACCTGTAAGTCTAGCTCCAGGGGATCCCACTCCCTCTTCTGACCTCTGAGAGCACTGCACTCACAGGCACAAGCCCATACTTACACACATATAGTCTACTCGTATGGTTTTTAAAATCTTTTAATGAGATGGCTCCATGGGTAAAGACATTTGCACCCAAGCCTGATGATCTACCTGAGTTGGAACCCAGAGACCCACAAGTTGTCCTCTGATCTCCACATAAGTATGGTGGCATACATGCACCGCCCCCACACATACATAATAAATAAATAAATGTAATGGGGCTGGAGAGATGGCTCAGTTGTTAAGAGCACTG
>NW_008337205.1:434564-509382 GCF_000622305.1 Nannospalax galili
CTCTCTCTCCTGTACACACACACTCAAAACAACCCCGTTCGTTCGGACTTGGTCAGCTTCTCTGCTGCCCTGGCCTTCACTCAAATCTTTTCAGGCCTGTCACAAGCACTGCCTAGCGAGCTAAATCTTCCCGGTGCTCATTCATTCACCAATTCCGAGCTACGCCCGCCCTCCCATGCACAGACTCGGTGGCCAGCGCGATCCGGGCCTGATGGGCACCTGCCTACCTTCTTGCACGGCACCCCCAAATCGCGTGTCCCCGAGTACACACTCAAGTCATCCTAGAATCCCTGGTCCCACAACGGTTCAGGCCTGGGAGGCACCTCCGGGTGCAAGTGTCTATGCCTCCGTGCAGACCCGCCCTTCTTACCCCAGGTGGCCAATGCATGCCACGATCCACGCAGACCCCGCCCACTCTGGGCCACCCAGCTGCTGACTGGTCCCCCGTGTAGCATCCTCCCTCCCGCACGTGGGGCGGGGGCGGGGTGAATGGAGTGGAAGCCATCCCTCCTCTCCCGTACTCCCCTCCCTGTCCTCGCCAGATCAGAGCGCTGGCCCGGGGAGGGGACCCAGGCGCTCTGATCCCTCCCAGCCTGGCTTCCACGTCGCCGACCCGAGATGGCCAAGCGCAGCTCGCTGTCTATCCGCATCATAGAAGGGAAAAACCTGCCGGCCAAAGACATGTGAGCAGCGAATAGGGGGTGGGCGCCCCAACTTTCCGGGGATCCCCTTTTGTACACTTGATCTTTACAGGGGGGTCCCCACAGCCCTCCCTCCAAGGTGTGGCATGTGCGGCCACAGAGGGGGACTGGCATGGAAATTGGGGACAGTGAGATTTGCGATGGGTACGGGGGGGGGTGACAGTTGAGAAGAGGGTGTCACTGGGGGTTGGGGACAGAGCAGGAGGTTTAGAGAATTGGGAGAGTGAGTCAGAGGCTCATGGGGCTGTCAGGGGTTTTAAACAAACTGAAGCCAGCCGGTGTGGGAGTTGCATGGCAGCGTGAGCTACCCAGGGTGTGGCTGGAAGGGGTGGGGTGCCCCTCAAAAAACAGGGGTCTTTCTCTGTAGTTCTGGAACCCGTAGTACTCCAAGAGTTGTCCCTGGGACTTCGTTGCTGGTCATTTGGACAGGGAGTGACAGGCATGAAGAGTTGGAGGCCAGGTCAGGGGGCCTAGGACTAATGCAAGATGCAGGATTTGGGGTCACGAGATACAAAGCCTTGCTTGTGCCCTTGACTTTGCCGGAACCCTCCCTTTCTTTAATCGCCCCTTCTCAGGCCTTTCTCACTGGTCCATTTTACAGACTAGAAAACAGAGAATGGCAGACAAAATGTTAGCTGCAGGTGTTAAAATAAGGTCTTGAGGTGGCAAGGCTCCCAACGGGGCGTTGCCATCTTTAATAAGGTTTCCTGTGGTCCCTGGCCCGACTGGGGAAGCTTTTAGGCACCCCTAGTCTCACCCTTTGCAGTAGGTTCTAGAGAGCTGAGCTGCGTGTGCAGCCGTAGCGAGTTTCCTCGCTTTTGCTGCAAAGCCTCAGTTTCCCTTTCTGTGAACTAAGTGTCTGAAATCCCAATATTGGGGAGAGGTGAAAATCATAAAACCAAAGATGGGCGCCCCGGCAAAAGCCTAGAGTTCAAAGTCTGCTCCGGGTCCTTTGTGGGCTCCTGGCTGCAAAAAAAAAAAAAAAAAACTGAGGAGCCAGAAGCAGCTGAGGAGGGAGGGCATCTCTCTGCCGGGGGCTCCCAGCACGCTCAGCGCTCCAGGAGCAGTTCCAGTTCAAGGCCCCTTGGGCCTGAAGAGGCCGCTCGGCAGTTGCCATGGGAACGGAGCGGGAGGGGGTTGGGCAGTCTCAAGGTGGGTTTCTGTGCATGGGGGGAGGAGGGTGCCAACTGGGAATGAGGTCTCTGGGTGGGGACTAAATGAGTTTGAGAAAGTTCTCTCCCCCCAACCTCGCCCCCCAGTCTCAACCTCTGAACACCTCCCTTCCCCTGGTACTGGTAAACTAGGTCATAAGGACCTCCTCTGGCTGGTGGCAGCTGGGAGGAGGAGCAGCCCCTCAGTCTGTCTCCTCCCTTCTCATCCCTGGCAGCAGCCTGTCCTGGTGTCTGGCTCCACAAGCTCTTGGGAGCGTGTGCCTACCTGGATTCACAATTCAGGGACTCAGGGAAGGGGTCTCCATCCCAGCAGGAGGGTTCACCCAGTCCTGTGGTTTCCACCTCCTGAATCCTTCCCCTGCCTCCCTTTCCTTTTATTACAAATCTAATCACCTTTCCTCTGGGATGCACAGCCTTGACCTGCAAATTATATTAAGCCTCTCAAAAATACACTCCTGGCATTTGGAGCCTCCTTCCTTAACATTTAGAGACATTCTGACATCCCTTTTAGAACTCCTTGGAAAACTCCTATCCATCCTTCAGTGTCCTTCTCCAACTCCATTTTTAAGCCTTTCCTGGTACCCTCAATTCCTGGGAAGGGCTCTTGGCTCCCATTCTTGCTCTGGAGCACACAGGTGATGTAAAGGAAGCCCTGTGTGTTGCCTGACAACTGAGGACAGGGCCTGTACCCTAAGGCACTGGGTCTCTCTGTGTATCCCAGGATGGTCTCAAACTCACCATCCTCCTGCCTCCACCTCCCAATATAAGAACTGGAAGCCAGGCAAGGTGGAACTGGCCTTTCATCCCAGCACATGGGAGGCAGAGGCAGGCAGATATCTGTGAGATAGAGACCAGCCTGGTCTACATAGCAAGTTCCAGGTCAGCTGGGGCTACAGGAAGACCTTGTCTGAAAAATAAATAGATGGTAGATGATTGATAGATAGCTAGATAGATAGCCAGATAGAAGATAGATAGATAGATAGATAGATAGATAGATAGATAGATAGATAGATAAAGAGCTGGTATCACAGGTGTATGCCACCCCACCTGGCATCCCCTTGTGGATATTTATTCCTCTCAGACCCATTATGAGCAGCGTTCTGAGTCTGCCTGTTGCTCTCTACTGTCTTCCATCCTTGGGTACCTGGGTTAGCTAGGCAAAAAGCTGAGTCCCATGATGACCAGTGACCCACTGTCTCTCACACCCATTGGCCCTAGGGACAAGCCCAGGGCTATTTCAGGGTTTGCCCTCTCCTTCCTCTGCCACAGTCTTGAAACTGCCAATGCCCTAAATATAGAGGCCCTACAAGTAGCCAGACCGGGCCAGTAGCCATTGGCCACTATCTTGGGGAAGGAAAGATAGGAGAAGCAGTTCATGACACAGGGTATCATTGGAGTAGAAAGAATTGGGAGGTGACAGGTCCCAGGAGCTAACTAATCAAGGACCACTATTGAGCTTAGGTCTTTACACCGGGTGTCAGCCCACTCTTGATGCTGTCCCCTCCCTCCCCCCGGTCCAGTACCCCAATCATCAATGGTCTGCCTACCTGGCTATGTTCTTATGTCTCAGCTTCTACCTACCCCTTGAACCTCACCATTCATTCATGCCTTCATTCATTTATTGAGCAAGGTAGTGCTGAGCTTGCAGCAATAAGCAAGAGCCCCTTAGGTTAGGCAACAGTAAGCAGGGCAGAGGGGATCCTGTGGTATGCCACATTACAGGCAGAAGCTGGACATCATGGCACATGCCGGTAACCCCAGTGCTTGGGAGGCTGAGGCAGGAGAATCTAGAGTTTTAGACTAGCCTGGGTTACAAAGAAAGACTCTGTTTCAAAGAAAGAAAACAAAAAAGACAGTCCAGTAGCTGGAGAGATGGCTCAGTAGTTAAGAGCACATACTGCTCTTACAGAGGACCTGAGTTTGGTTCCCAGTACCCGGGTTGGGCAGTTCACAACTGCTTGCATCTCCCACTTCAGAGGACCCAACCCCTTTTTCTGTATTCCACAGGCACTGCACTCACATGTGCACATACCCATCTGCAGATAGAAAAGATGACCCAGAGAGGTCTCATGTTACTGATCTTTGATGCTTGCTCTGACCTCCTTGTATAAATAAATATGTGTTCTGCTCCTGGGGTGCACTTAGGGCCTGATGGCTTCAGGCCTAGAGTCCCCCGGCTTTGGGCTGATGTGATGCAAGTTAGAATGCTTAGGGTGGAGGAGATCTTATGGGAAGAGAGGGTACCTGGGTGATTACAAGAGGGGCCACGATAGCACCAACATCTATGACCTTGTAGACACCTTGTAGACTCAATGAAGCTGCCCTGTGAGTTGGTATTATGCTTCTTACTTTGCAGATGCCAAATAGCCTGGGTAGATGTTTCCTGTTTTCAAGGAGGGCTTTTAACCTAAGTGGCACCCAGTGCCCCAAGGGCCTCATTCAAAAATTGGGAAGTTGGGCTGGAGATAACTCAGTTGTAGAATATTGCCTAGAATCCCCCAGTGAGGGGCCGGGGGTGTGCCTCAGTGGTAGAGCACCTGCCTAGAATCTCCCAGTGAGGGCCTGGAGGGGCTTGGCTCAGTAGTAGAGCCCTCGTCTAGAATTTATGAAGCCCTGGGTTCATCTTCTGTAAAAATAAATACTGGGAAGTAGAAGTTGGAATTCCCCCCTGCCTCCATCATGTAAATGTACTTCCTTTTTTATGGATATCAGGGACAGTTCTAAGGACAGTCACATACCCACTCTTTTTGGTCAGTACCCTGACAACCACATGAGCCCCACAATGTGAGACAGATGGGAGGTCCTGGGTTTGCTTTCCCTAGCCTACCTTCCCCAGAGGGTTGGGAGCTCAGGAAGATAGATTAATGTCTTCATTCATTCATTCATTCATTCATTCATTCAATGACTCCTTGCTTCTTGTCTCTGGCCAAGCCCTGTGCTGAGAGACAGACATGGTTCCCATCCTCAGGTAGCTCATAGCCCATGGGGGAGACAGGTGATGGCGGTGCCTGGGATAAGAAGGAACAAAGTGAGGTAGGGGGGATCCCAGGGAAGCCCTTATAACTGTGTCTCAGGGTAGGGTTCTCACAGGAGAGGACTGGGGGGCATTCTGGATAGCAGGGACTGAGGGGTAAAGGCTCAGAGGGGAGTATTGAGGTTAGCGTCTGATATTGAGGATAGGGGTGTTTAGGAGCTGTCTGGACTATGATGCGGAAGACTGGACATGAAGCAAAGGGTGGGAAAGGAACGGTGAGGGGCGGCCCCAACCCTGTGCTTGGACAGGAAAGCAAGTGTAGTGCCCTGTTCCTTGATCATCCCCTCCCAGGTGAGAGTGGGGACCCGAGTTCTGAAGCCTTTGGTCTCCAGTCCCTGGAGGCGGTGCTTGAGGTCTACACTGCCTTCTTCTGGGGACCCCGAAAGACCGCTGTCTGAGAGACCCGGCCCCCAGCCGGTATCCACGCCAAAGCTGCCTTAAGCCTAGGCTCCAAAGCTTTCCACAAGCCCCGCCCCTAGCAAGCCACCCACAGTCTTGGTCCCACCCCAGCAGGCTTCCCAACCCCAGAAAGCAGTTCCTCTTTGACCACAGCCCGAGATGGTCTCTCAAGGCCCCATCCAGGTCCCCGCCCCAGCTTGCCACAAAACCTGATCCCCAGAGTGGTTCTTCTTTCAGGAGGCTTTCCCTGCAGCCAGTCCCTCCTCCAGGACCCTCCCAGCAAAATTCCCTCCGTCCCACCCTATCACTTTGCCTAGCTCTACCCCCAAGCCTGGTAAGAACCGGCCCTAGCGCGGCCCTCAGGCCAGATTGGAACTTGCTTCAGCCTGGCCCCCAGCACCTTCGCAGACTCCCTCAGGGAGGCCTCCCATTAGCCCCAACCTAAGTCGTGCCCCCAGCAAGTTTCCCTTTCACCCACCCCCAACCTGGTCCCCTTCGCATTTCCCACCAACCCCATCCGTCCCCCTTCTGTCTTGCAGCACCGGCAGCAGTGACCCCTACTGCATCGTGAAGGTGGACAATGAGTCCATCATCAGGTACTGTCCCCAACCTGAGCAGAGGGCAGCTAACCTCCCTTACCTAGCCACCTGCTCCTCCAGGAGATGGGCAGTGCTGGGAGTCACTAGTCTGTCTGGACCATCCATCCTGTCCCAGCTCTTAGCTCTGAAATACACCTGTAATATACCTTGCTAATTATTGACTTAAAGGCCATCTTACCGCAGGTGGCCAAGCATCTGTCACCTGCCTCTGTTCATCTTTGCAAACTTTACAACCTCGAGAGAATTTGATGACCAGCTACAACATGGTCATTTGATGGAGCACTGTCTCCACCACTGTGAACCTTTTATCAGCTGGTAGAATTCACTACAGCAGATAATGTATCATAATCCTCATTTACAGTTGGAGAAACTGAGGCTTAGACTATATACTTGCCCAAGGGCTCACACCTAAAATACTGACAAACTCAGACAGGAAGTAAAGTCTGGCTGACCTCAGAACTTTGCCATGCTCTGATTTGGGGCTCTTCCTGGGAGAGCCTCACAGAGATTATCCTTCAATCAGGGTGACCCCAGCCTGTCCCCAGAAGGCTACTGGCTCTGGATGTCCTTTCTGTCAACTCCATGATTTCTTCATAATTTTTTGCCTTTATTTATTTTTCTAGTGGGTGGGGTAGAGTGTGCCACAAATTAGGGGTGGAGGTCAGAGAACAACTTTCAGGAGTCGGTTCTCTTCCTCCACCATGGGGTTCCATGGATCAAACTCAGGTCTGTCGGGCTTTGTGGCAAGCTCCTTCAACCCGCTGAGACACCTTGCCACTCTCCTATGATTTCTGGTCTGATTTTTGCTGGCTTATCCCATCTATCACCCAGACCCCAGTCTCTGAAGTCATGACCAGAACCTCTGGGCTGTAGTACTCACCTGAGCAGATGTTTCTATTGCTGAACACCCCACAAACACCGCCCCCCGTCCTCTTTTCTATCTGCAAGATAAGCCTGAACATAGCCTTTATTTAAGCCACAGTCAGTAAACAGGGAGAGGGATATGGTGACTCTGACTGTCCCTTACATACAGAGAAACTGAGGACACAGTGTCTTCATGGCCTGAGAGGTAGTGACCCCCTGAGCCTCCATCCGGGCCACTGGCAGCCTCACCTCCCATCCCAAGTGCCTTGCTGAATCCCATGAGCTGACTGACTGCTCTTCTGGGAGTGAGATCTCCATAGTGCCCCTGTCCTATGGATGGCTTGGAGCCAGCTACTGCCAACTGTGGCCTCAGTTTCCCCAAAATGTACAATAGTGCATGCCCCATTCAGGGCAGAGGGGAAGGAAAATGGGAAAGAAGCATCCCACCATAAGCTACTACTAGGGTACAAAATGCAAAGAAGGTGGGTGTGGCTTGGGCCCGTGCTGAGGGGTCTTCTCCTGTAGAACAGCCACCGTGTGGAAGACCCTGTGCCCCTTCTGGGGTGAAGAGTATCAAGTGCATTTACCCCCCACGTTCCACGCTGTGTCTTTCTATGTTATGGATGAGGATGCCCTTAGGTGAGTCTGTCCTGCCCCGAAACTGGGCCAGGATGTGGCCATTGCAGTGACTGCTGGTCCCTTTGTATCCTCTTTGTAGCCTAGATACCAGGGGGGCGGGGTGAAGGGGAGGTATCCAAAGGAACCAGGAAGAGGCAGGGCTGAGCTGTGTGTATGTATACATATGGTGCACACACATGTATGCATGTGCATGTGTGCATGTATATAAGCACAGGTGTGCATGGGACATAAGCTATGAAACGGGCATGCAGAGGACATGAGTTTGGCCTGTGTTAGTTCACATGCAGACACATGTCATGTACCTATGAGAGCATCTACAAACAGCCTGTACAAGCATCCTGGGTTCTGCTTTGTTAGACTGCTTCCTCGAGGGTGGGGACTGAGTTTGTAGGAGTGAAGTCACTGGGCTCCCAGAAGCTGGTCCCAAAGCCCAACTGGGACTCTCTCTCCACCCATAGCCGGGACGACGTTATTGGGAAGGTCTGCCTCACAAGGGACACCCTGGCCTCTCACCCAAAGGGTAAGATGTCCACCTCCCACTCTCCCACTGGTCTACTTAGCCCTGGGCACTCCTTCCACTCAATCCAGTTCCTATTCTCTGTGAGGGTCCTCTCCTCTCAGCTTGAGGAGTTGGCCTGATGCTATTCCAGGCTGCAGGGTCAACTTGGACTATTTCCAGAAAATGAACATCGGTAGAGGTGTCAGCTCTACCACGGCCTAACTGAGTGACCCCAGACAGGTCTTGATTTCTCTAGGCTTTTCAGATGGCTCAGCCCAAGAGCTCTTGGGTGCCTTTGGGCTCTGCCACCTGAGCCTCTGACCCTTCTCCTCTCTTGCCCCAGCGCACACCTGCTCCTGTCTGTGAGACAGGGTGGGGATGAGGGGGTGGCAGGCTCTGCTGACTCACGGAGCCTTCTGACACAGCCAGGCCAGTGACCTCCCCTGCTACAGCCCCAGCAGTCTAGGGGCCCCATTGGTGCTGTTCTTTGGCGGGGGCATCTCTTATAGTTCCCCCATCTGCCCTTTAAGGCTCTTCCTTCTAGCACCCTGGAGGGAGCCACCAGCCTCCTATTTTAAATTTATTTATTTATTTTTATTTTGTGTGTTTTGCATGCATGTTTATAAATGCACCCATGTCATGCAATGCCTAAGGAGGCCAGAAGAGTGTGCCAGATCCCCAGGAACTGGAGTTACAGATGTTGTTAGTTGCCATGTAGGTGCTAGACACCAAACCCAGGTCCTCTGCCAGAGCAGCCAGTGCTCATAACCACTGTGCCATTTCTTCAGCTCTTGTCTTTTTATTTATTTATTTATTTATTTATTTATTTATTTATTTATTTAGTCTTTTTGAGAAAGGCTCTCCCTGTAGCCCCAGCTGGCCTGAATTCACTACAGAGACCAGGCTGGCCTCGAACTCACAGAGATCCGCCTGCCTTTGCCTCCCGAGTGCTGGGATTAAAGGCATGCGCCACCATGCCCGGTCCCTTGTCCTATTTTAAAAAAATATTTATTTATTATTTTTATTTTATGTGTATGAGTGTTTTGCTTGCATGTGTATAAGTGCAACACATGCATGCAATGGTCTGCAAAGGCCAGAAGAGGGCATCAGATCCCCTGGAATTGGAGTTATGGATGGTTGTTAGCCACCATGTAGTTGCTAGGAATCAAACCTGGTTCTTCTGGGAGAACAGCAAATGTTCTTAACTGCTGAGCCATTTCTCCAGCCCCCCACCACTTCCTATCTTTTAAGGTGGGAAAACCAAGGACAGAGGGGAGCAGTTGCACATCCTGTGGGAGTTTGGAGCTCCAAATAGAGTCTGGTGCCAGAGTGAATGCCTAGGACCTGGGGCACTGACTAAAACTCCAATCTCAAGATGAATGTGGTGGCACACACCTGTGATCCCAGCACTTGGGAGGCAGAGGCAAGATCAGGAGTCCAAGGTCATACTCAGCTTCATAGCGAGTTTGAGACAAAAAATAAAAATAAAAGATTGAGCCAGGCGTGGTGGCGCATGCCTTTAATCCCAGCACTCGGGAGGCAGAAGCAGGCAGATTTCTGTGAGTTCAAGGCCAGCCTGGTCTACATAGTGAGTTCCAGGACAGCTGGGGCTACAGGGAGACCCTGTCTCAAAAAGACCAAAAAAATCAAAATCAAAATCAAAACAAAAACTAAAAGATTGAGGAGATGGCTCAGTGCATAAGAGCACTTGCTGTGAAAGCAAGCCATCCTGAGCTCACATCCCCAGAATCAGAATATAAAAGCCAGGCATGGCCACTTGTGACTGTAACGCCAGCCCCGGGGGTGGGGGGCAGAGACAGGCAGATCCTGGGAGTGCACTAGCCAACCTCAAAAATAAGGTGGAGGGAGGGCTGGAGAGATGACTCAGTGGTTAAGAGCACTGACTGCTGTTGCAGAGGATCCAGATTTGGTTCCCAACACCCAAATAGTGGCTAACAATCACACGTAACTCCAAGTTCAGGGGATCTGATGCCCTCTTCTGGCCTCTGCAGGCATTGTACACATGTGGTGTACTTAAATACACACAGGTAAAATACTTATACACATACGATCTTTTTGTTTGTGTCTTTTTTTTTTTGAGACAGGATCTCCCTGTAGCTCCAACTGGCCTGGAACTCACTATGTAGACCTGGCTGGCCTTGAACTCACAGAGATCTGCCTGCCTGTGACTCCCCAGTGCTGGGATTAAAGGTGTGTGCCACCATGCCCAGCTTATACAGTCTTTTTTAAAAAGATGGAGAGTGATTAAGGAAGACACTCAGCATCCTGTTCTAACCTCCATATGCCTGGGCAAACAACCCTCCCCCACCCCCCGCATGCACACACACATTTGTATACACCATACACACACACACACACACACACACACATACACACAAACACACATGCACACACAAACACACACAACACACACAAAAGTAAATCTCAGCTTTTCCAACTCCTGCCCACCTTTGAGCCTCAATTTCCCCATACATCATTGGAAATACTCAGAGGATTTCAAAGGGGTGATGAAGGAGCCATGGGGTGTCTGGTGGGTCTTAGGATGAAGGGTGTGGGGAGGGTAGGTTGGCTGACATGAAGCCCTGCAGGATTCAGTGGATGGACGCACCTGACAGAGGTGGACCCGGATGAGGAGGTGCAGGGTGAGATCCACCTGCGCCTGGAAGTGGTGCCAGGGATCCGTGCCAGTCGACTGCGCTGTTCTGTGCTGCAGGCCAGGTGAGGTGGGCTGGGAGGGGGAAGTAGGGATCCTGTTTGTAGGGCTTGGGCCTCCTCTCCCTCCTCCTCTCACCCAAGCCTGCTCTCAAAGAAAAGGGTTGCTTGTCTTGACTCTGAGACATGGCCTGGGTGTCCTCTCTTTGAAATGTGGCCTTCAGGAAACAGGTGATCTTTTGTTTTGACATGAATTTTCTTTTTTTGAATTTTTTTAAACTTTATTTTTATTTTATGTGTATGAGTGTTTTGCCTGCATGTGTGTACATGAATCCATATGTGCAATGCCTGTGGAGGCCAGAAGAGACTGTCAGATCCCCCTGTAACTGGATTAGGGATGGTTGTTAGTCACCATGTGGGTGCTGGGAACCAAACTTGAGTTTTCTGCAAAAACAGCCAGTGCTCTTAACCACTGAGCCGTCTCTCCAACCCCTTGAATGTTCTTTTTTGAGACAAGGTTTCATGTCACCCAGGTTGGCCTTGAACTCACTATGTAGCCAAGGATGACCTTGAACTTCTGATCCTCCTGCCTCCACCTCCTGAATGCAGAGATTATTGGCGCAACACGTGTCACCATATTGGGTTTCTGCTGTGCTGGGAATCAAACCCAGGGCAAGCAATGGCAGCTGAGGCACATCTCCAGCCTCCCCATCTTTTTGTTTTGAGACATAGGGTCCCTCTAGCCCCAGCTTGCTATGTAAATCAGGCTAGCCCAAACTCACAGAGATATCCTACACCTGCCTCTTAAATGCTGGAATTAAACACATATGCCATCACACCCACCTCTGTGGGATTTTAAAGAACTATTTTATTGCCGGGCATGGTGGTGCATGCCTTTAATCCCAGCACTCAGGAGGCAGAGGCAGGCGTATCTCTGTGAGTTCAAGGCCAGCCTGGTCCACATAGTGAGTTCCAGGACAGCTGGGGCTACAGGGAGACCCTGTCTCAAAAAGACCAAAAGAAACATTATTTTTATTTTATGTGTATGAATATATTGCCTGTATGTATGTAAGTGCACCTGAGTTGTGTAGTGCCCATGGAGTCCAGAAGAGGGTGTTGGACTCCCTGGAACTGGAGTTACAGACAGTTGTTAGCCACCATCTGGGTGCTGGGAACTGAACTCAGGACCTCTCTAAGAGCAGCCAGTGCTTGTAACCGCTGAGCCATCTCTCCAGCCCCAATCTCTTTTGATTGGGCGGGGGGGCTGGTTGTTTTTGGTCTTTTTGAGTCAGGGTCTCCCTGTATCCTCAGTTGACCTGGAACTTGCTATGCAGACCAGGCTGGCCTCAAATTCACAGAGATCCACCTGCCTCTGCTCACAAGTGTCTGTTTGTTTTTAAGTAACCCAGACTAGCCTCAGACTCAGGATCCTCCTGCCTCACCCTCCCAAGTGATGGCATTGCAAGGAACTTCATCATGTCTAGCCAGAAATGTTGTTCTAAAGGTGGAACTGTAGACCCCAAAGAGCAGAAGAGGAACTGGGGTGTGGGTGACCTTCAACTGTACTCAGACCACCCCAGTGTCCCGGTGCTAGGTTTCCCTTTAGCTACCCTCAATATGAACTGGGCCTGGAGGATGTGTGTGGTATGTCTGTATATGTGTGGGTATGTGTATATGTGGATGTGTGGATGTGTGTTGTATATATACATGTTGTGTATATGTTTGTCATGAGATGTGTATGTGCATGGTATGTATATATGCTTATATATGTGTGTTGATGCTTGTGTGTGTGTGTGTGTGTGTGTGTATGTGTGTGTGTATGTGTTTATGTATGGTCTTCCATAGGGTCGGAAGGGAAAATGTTGGTGTGTCCAGACAGTGTGTGGTGATGAGACGGTGACCTGGATGGATCTTGGGCCTGAGTCACCTGTGACAGAGCCAGCCCCCAACTATAGGGTATTTTTAGCTACTGGCCCCACTTCTGTCTGGGCCTGGGTGTGACTCAGACCCTCCTTGAGAGGCGCCTTCCCTTCTGGCTCCAGGCTCCTCCCTAGAGTCTGTCCCTGGGACCAGTGGTCAGTCCCAAGCCAGGCATCTCTGCAGAGGAAGTGGAGTGTACTCCCCCCAACCCTAGGGCAATTAGCCTGTCCGGGAGGAAGAGACCTCTCTGGTAAATGAGGGGTGTGTGCTTCGTGATGGACACTTTGGGCATCCTGTGGCTGCCCCCAGCTTATTTTCTCTCTGAGACTGGAGCCATGAGAACTGGCAGAGCCACAGTCCATCCTGTTCCTTCTCCCTTTCAGTCAGCTCCCCCTGCCCACCTCCATCGACCTCCTCATCCTTGCCTGGCCCCAGGCTGTCTGGGCACTGTATTGCAAACAATGCCAACCGTGGGACCTTGGCACTTCTCTCAAACACCATCCCCACTCATCAAGATGGGTAACACTAAAATACAGGCCCCCAGCTCCCCCTTCCCTCCAAGACTCCACGAATGATCATGGTGGGGGAAGGGGAGAGTTGTCATTCAGTAAGCCAGTGTGCAACAGCTGGATAAGCCCAGGCATTCCTAGCTTGCTGTGGTGACCTCGCAGTGAAGACAGGCTACAGGAGCGGGGCCTCAGGTAACAAGCCAGTAATCCCATCTCCATCCCACCACCAGAGACTTAGCTTCAAAAGACCGAAATGGTGCATCTGACCCTTTTGTCCGAGTACACTACAATGGCCGGACCCAGGAGACCTCGGTAAGCCGACTGGTGGACTGGAGCAGTGCAGGTGGGCACAGGTAGACTCACAAACAACTTCCAATCAGATTTTATTATCTCTCTGAATATCTATCTTGGTGGCAGAGGTTTGGGGGAGCCTGTCGAGATCTGGCTCTTCAATGCAGTCTGTTTTGCTGTTTGACCTTGGACAAGTCCCTTGCCCACTCTGGGTCTCAGTTTTTCCATTTGTGAAGTGTATGATGTCTTAGGAAGTTTTTCTCCAATACTAGAGATTGAATTTTAGCCTCTCAAAATCAAGTACTGTACCACTGAGCCACGCCTGCAGCCCCTCACTGAGGGAGTCTAGGCAAGTGTTCTACTACCGACTCACATTCCCAGCCCATTTCCATTTTTATTTTTGAAGCATAGTCTCACTTAGTTGCCCAGGCTGGCCCAGAACTCACTTAGTAACCCAGGCAGGCCTTAAACTTTGACCCGTTCTTCCTCCTGAGTAGCTGGGGTGACAGACTCGCCCCACCACTTCTGGCTGGACCCAGAAGTTTTTACCTTTGTTCCTACAAAACCAGGGGCAGCACTGCCATTTTCCAGTCCTGGAAAGCCCTATGAACTGATGCCCATGCCTGCCTCCCCCTTTCTGGGCAGGTGGTAAAGAAATCCTGCTACCCACGCTGGAACGAGACATTTGAATTTGAGCTGGAGGAGGGATCCCCAAAGGCGCTGTTCGTGGAGGCCTGGGACTGGGATCTGGTTAGCAAGAATGACTTCCTAGGCAAAGTAAGTGTCAGCCCCAAGCCCCACCTGCCCAAGCTCCACCCACCACCCACAGCACCAGGTGCCCATTCCTGTCAAGCCATCCTCCACTTTCCCAGAGAGAAAAACTTAAGAGCCTTCTAAATAGTAGCTCCCTCTCACTGGTGAGCTGTGACCCTTGCAAGGTACCCTTCGACCTGAGGAGAACAATACTTAAAGCTAGGGCCTGGTGGCTCAGGCCTGTCGTCCCAGCTATTTGGAAGGCAGAGGCAAGAAGCATTATTTCAAGGACAGCTTGCACTGCAGAGTGAAATCAAGGCCGGTCCAAGCTGCTTAGGAAGACCCTGTCTCAAAATAAAAAGTAAGCTAGGTATGGCAGCACTCCCAGTACTTGAGAGTCTGAGGCAGGAGAATTGCTGCAAGTTTTAAGCCAGCCTGGGCTACATAGTGAGTGTCTCAAAAAGTGAAAAATCAAGCCAGGTGGTGCACACCTATGTTCCCAGCACTTGGGATGTGAAGACAGGGGGATCAGTAGTTCAAGGCCAGCCTGGGCTACATGAGACCTTGTCTCAAAAAAAGAAAGCAAGGAAGAAAGGAAGGAAAAGGTCACTGCGAGCTGATGGTGTGGCTCACTGGTAGACCACTTGTCTAGAATCTGACAGTGAGGGGCTGGGGGTATAGTTCAGTGGTAGAGCACCTGCCTAGAATCCCCCCAATGAGGGGCTGGGGGTATAGTTCAGTGGTAGAGCACCTGCCTAGAATCCCCCCAATGAGGGGCTGGGGGTATAGTTCAGCAGTGGAGTGCTTGCCTATCATCTATGAAGCCTTGGGTTCCATCCCCTGCTCCAAAAAAAAAAAAAAAAAAGAGCAGGATCTGGCCAAGAGGTAACCTGCATGTCCCAGCCCTTGTCTGACCATCCCTCAGGTTGTCGTCAATGTCCAGAGACTGCGTGCAGCCCAACAGGAAGAAGGATGGTTCCGACTGCAGCCTGACCAATCCAAAAGCAGGAGGGGCGAGTGAGTGCCAGCAGCGGGCCCTGGGGTGGGCACTGTGACAAAATGGCTACAGGCAGCTCGTTGGTCAGAAGCCAAGGGTACACAGCCCCATGTGCCCTTCACCCTTTTCCCACTAGACCAGCATCTTCCTCATCCAGGTAGGACCCTATTCCTCCCCTTTCACACATCCCTGTCCTCTGAGCTAAAAGTTATGCATGAGCCTCCTGCTTTGTACTTTCTGGCACTTTCTAGAAGAATCCTCAGACTCTTTTCCTTTAAGGGCTTCCCTGTAGACCTCAAATCCTTAGAAAGAGTGTCCCAGGGCCATATTGTGAACCCTCCTTCCTCAAGATTCTCCCAGGATAGCATTACCATATAAAAAGCAAAATGGGGGCCGGGCATGGTGGCCCACGCCTTTAATCCCAGCACTGGGGGGGGGGGGCAGAGCAGATCTCTTTGATATGGAGGCCAGCCTGATCTACATATCAAGTTCCAGGCCAGCTGGGGCTACAGTGAGACATTGTCTCAAAAGAAAAAAATTGTTATGTCTTTATCAACTATATACACAAAATGGTTGTGCGTATAGTTCTGTGGTCCAAGACCAGAACACCTTGTGCTGGCAAAATGGCTTAGTGGGTAAAGGCACTTGTCACCCAGCCTAAGGACCCGAGTTCCATCCCTAGAACCCACATGGTGGGAAAGAGAGAACCAATTCTTTTATGTTGTCTTCTGACTGTCACACATGCTCTGTATACACACACACACACACACACACACACACACGACACCAGAAGTCAGGTGCAATGGCACACATCGCTGGCAAAATGGCTTAGTGGGTAAAGGCACTTGTCACCCAGCCTAAGGACCCGAGTTCCATCCCTAGAACCCACATGGTGGGAAAGAGAGAACCAATTCTTTTATGTTGTCTTCTGACTGTCACACATGCTCTGTATACACACACACACACACACACACACACACACGACACCAGAAGTCAGGTGCAATGGCACACATCTGTAATCCCAGCACTCCAATCTAGAATTGAAGGTTAGTTGGGGACACATACCATGACCCTATCTCAAAACTAAATTTCAGCTGGTTGTGGTGGCACATAACTTTAAATCTCAGCACTAGGGATGCAGAGGCAAGCAAATCTTTGTGAGTTTGAGGTCAGCCTGGTCTACATAGTGAATACTAGGTCACCTGAGGCCAGTCAAAATAAACAAAAACCAAACACTTGAATTTCAGATAAATAATAATTTTTTTGAGACAGCATCTCATGTAGCCCAAGATGGCATCGAACCTGCTATTTGACCAAAAAAATGACTTTGAACTCCTGATCCTCCTCCCTCTACCTCTTGAGTGCTAGGATTATAGACGTGCACCAACCATGAAAGGTTTATGCGGTGTTGGGGATGGAACCCAGGGATTCATCTATGCTGGGTGAGTACTCTATTAACTGAGCTATGTCCCAACTCCAATGAATTTTTTTTAGTGACAAAATGACCATGAAAGCCAGGCAATGTGGCACACACCTGTAATCCCAGGTTGAGGCAGGAGATTCTAGAGTTCCAAGCCAGCATGAGGCTACAAGATGAGATCTTGTCTCAAAGGAAAAAAAGCCTATGTAATAGTCAAGTCATGTTTATACTAAAAGTTCTTTAACTGGGTGTCTTGTGTTTTTAAAAATTTTTTTTAATTTTAATTTTTATTTTATTAATTATTTTTGTTTTATGTGTATGAGTGTATTGCCTGCATGTATGTGAGTGCACCCGTGTCGTGCAATGCCTCAGAGGTCAGAAGAGGGCTTCAGATTCCCCTGGAACTGGAGTTAAGGATGGTTTGTAGCTGCCATGTAGATGTTGGGAATCAAACCCGGGTCCCCTGCTAGAGCAGTCAGTGCTCTTAACCACTAAGCCATCTCTCCAGCCCCCTATTATTTTTATTTTACGAGTATGAATTGTTTTGCCTACATGTGTGTAAGTGCTCCTGTGTCATGCAATGCCTGCAGCAATCAGAAGAGGGCATTGGATTCTCCTGGAACTGGAGTTACAGACGTTGTTAGCCACCATGTGGGTGCTAGGTATCAAACCTGGGTCTTCTGCAAGAGCAACCAGTGTTCTTAACTGCTGAGGCAGCTCTCTGGCCCCGTGTCTTGTGTTTTTATTTTGTTCAATCTGGCAGCCCCACATAGAAAGTTGTTTGACTTGTTTCTTAATTACTTATTTTTATGTGTATAGTGTTTTGCCTACATGTATGTAAGTGTACCACATATATACAATGCATGTGGAGGCCAGGGGAGGGTATCAGATCCTCTGGAACTGTAGTTACAGACAGTTGTTAGTCGCAATGTGGGTGCTGAGAACCAAACCCAGGTCCTCTGCAAGAGCAGCCAGTGTTCTTAACCACTGGGCCATCTCTCCAGCTCCTCATTTCTTATTTTTGTTTTCTTCACATGCCTAGACTGATCTCTCTGCAAAAAGCACCATATCCCCAATCTGTACTTTTTACAGGGCAGGGACAGGTGGCCAGGGGTGTCCATCCCAAGGCATAGAAGCATCCCAGGACACTCTTGATGGCTTCAGTACATGGGGTGTGTCCCAAACGGTGTGACTTTCTCAGCGTGGCATGTGGAGGGCAGTGGGAGCCATAAAGATCATTGAGCCTTAGTGCCCTCTCCAAGATGAGTAGTAATAAGAAAGTTTGGCAGTTAGACCTACTAGGTTGAGTTGCCCAACCTGCTTGAATCTAAGTTTTCCTGACAGGATGGGCATTTGCTTTCTAGATAAAGAGTATAAGCAACGGCGTTGTTGCCTAGGAGTTTATAGATTTGGGATCAGAGAGCCTGGCATACCCACAAGTTCAGTGGTCCACTGGAGTCAGGAGGCAGCAGGGAACTAGGCTTTGAAGATGTATGGGGATTCCTTGGGTACCAAGGCAGGGAGGATCTTCCAAACAGAGAAGACAGAAAGGTGAATCTGGGTGTGTTGGGGGGTGGGCAGGGCAGCTGATGGACAGAGCAGGGATAACACAAAGCTAATCACAAGGGAAAAAGGCCTAAGGCAGTGTGAGTGGGCATGGTTTGGGATACTGGGTCCTGGTCTGGGATACTGGGTTCCTGGTAGAGAGATCACAGACCTCCCATTCCAGGGGCAACCTGGGCTCCTTGCAGTTGGAGGTGCGGCTGCGGGATGAGACGGTGCTGCCATCCAGCTGCTACCAGCCTCTGGTACAGCTGCTGTGCCGGGAGGTGAAACTGGGCACCCAGGTGAGGAGGCCCTGGGGGAAACTGGAAGCCTCCCTGGTTTGTAGAGCAGTTCATACCTGTCCCAAACCCATTCTCTAGAATAGCAAACAGACTCCTGGGGATGGGAAGGAGATAACCAGTGGTCCAGAGCCCCATCCTGCCCCCAGCCAACCTTCCCATGGTGCTCTGAGGTTCTGACACTGGGAAGAGTCAGGTTTCCTTGTGGTTCTCCCAATCCTGCCTCTCCCTGATGCTTCCAACAGGACCCAGGGCAGCTGATCCCCATCATTGAGGAGACAACTAGTGCTGAGTGTCGCCAGGAGGTGGCCACCAACCTGCTCAAGCTCTTCCTGGGACAGGGGCTGGCCAAGGACTTTCTGGACCTGCTTTTCCAGTTGGAGCTGGGCCGCACTAGTGAGACCTGAGAAGAGTTGTCCCAGGCAGGGTGGAGGGTGTCCTCCCCAACAGGTTGACAGCTCCCTCCCCAAACAAAAGGAGTTGAGGGAAAGGACAAACAGTAGAGGTGGGACAGTTGGGAAGAGTTAAGGAGGTTCTTTACTGAGGGGCCACTTAGAGACTACAACACAGAGGTCCCAGGTCCTCCTTCTGCCCCCAAAGCCTTGTCCCAGCTCCCCACCCAGTGGAACTTCTGCTTGTAGGTGAGGCCAACACCCTGTTCCGTAGCAACTCTCTGGCCTCAAAATCCATGGAATCTTTTCTGAAGGTAAGGTGGCATGGTCATCTAATAGTTGACAATTTTTCACTCTTTTATGCATGTATGCATGCATTTATTCATGCATGCGCACATACTTTCATTCATACATGCATTCATTCACACATGTATGTGTGCATTCGTTCATGGAGAAGCAGTGCATTGAGTCACCCAGGTTGTTCATCTGGTCCAACCCTGGGCAGATACTGCATGGTAATTAGTGTGGTTTATGGTGGCTCCCAGGTGGCAGGGATGCAGTATCTGCATGGCGTCCTGGGCCCCATCATTGACAGGGTGTTCGAAGAAAAGAAGTACGTGGAGCTGGACCCCAGCAAAGTGGAAGTTAAGGATGTAGGGTGAGGCTGGGTTAATTCATGGCTGTGTAACTGTGGGGAATCAGGCTCTGTGTGCAAGTGTTTATGGTTCTTTCTGTCTATGTCCATGTCTCCTCTATCTTCTTTCCGCACTGTTATGCAGGTGCTGACCCCTCTATCCACCAATTCCATCCATGCAGGTGCTCCGGGCTGCACCGCTCACAGACAGAGTCTGAAGTGCTGGAGCAGAGTGCACAGACGCTGCGCGCCCACTTGAGGGCACTGCTGAACGCAATATGTCGCTCGGTTCGCGCATGCCCAGCTGTGGTCCGCGCCACTTTCCGCCAGCTGTTCCGGCGCGTGCATGAGCGCTTCCCCAATGCCCAGCACGAGGTGCGGCCCGGGTCTGCAGGACCGAGGCCCAGGGGAGAAAGGGAACCCTGGGAAATGCAGGCCTTGGAAGGCAGATATCCAGGAGATACGGTAATGAGTCAACAGGGAGGAGGGCATCGACAGGAAGTACAGCCCCCACGTTTTTCCCCTTTCCAGAACGTGCCGTTCATCGCTGTCACCAGCTTCCTGTGTTTGCGCTTCATTTCCCCCGCCATCATGTCGCCCAGACTCTTCCACCTGCGAGAGCGGCATGCGGATGCCCGCACCAGCCGCACATTACTCCTGCTGGCCAAGGTACGGGCCTGAGATGGGGAGGGAAGGCCAGTTGGGCTGCATAGGGGCCCTGGCCAACCCTGCACGGTGGCCCTGATTGGCAGTGGGAAGGCTTTGCAGCAAGGCTTTTCATTCACCATGGCTCTGCACTGCGCAGTTTTCAAAGTGTTCTCATGCTCACCTTCAGTGAGCTCCATCTCAGTGGATAAGGCACCAAGGTCTGTGTAGTGAACTGAAATCTTCCAATTCAAGCCTTGCCAGATGTGTTAGCATACACCTTTAATGACTCCAGAGGCCAGCCTGGTCTGCATAGTAAGCTCCAGGTCAGCCAGGGCTACATAGTAAGATCTTGTCTTAAAAAAAAAAAAAATTAACTTGTCTTTTAAATTTATTTATTTATTTAATGTGTATGAATATTTTGCTTGCGTGCCTTTAAGTGTACCCATCTCGTGCAATGCTTGTGGAGGCCAGAAGAAGGCACTGGATCCCCTAGAACTGGAGTTGTTAGCCACCATGTGGGTGCTGGGAACTGAACCCTGGTCTCCTGAAAGAGCAGTCAGTGACTCTTAACCACTGAGCCATTTCTCCAGCCCCAGCTCAAGCCTTATTCTCAAGCCTGTATCTATCTGCCCAGCACAAGGCTGGGGCCCTTAGAGTAGCACAACATTCATATTAAACATGCAGAGCCAGCAAGGTGGCTCAGGGGGTAAAGATAACTGCTAACCAAGCCTGACGACCTGAGTTTGACCCCCAGGCCTTGCATGGTGGAAGGAGTGAACCAGTTTCCACAAGTAGTCCTCTGACCTGCAGTCTCCTTCCAATAATTAATAATAACCTCGCAGAGGAAGGCAAAAAGGTTGATCTCAAGTTATCAGGTGCCCAGACTGTCAGATGCTGTGATCCATGTATCTCTGATCCCCCAGGGGTCCAGGATAGGCCTTTGTGTGCTCAGCCTCCATCTCTATTGTTAGGGTGGGGTGGGGTGCAGTGACTGGATTGTTAACTCCCAAAGCTTCATTGATCTTGCTGTCACCCCCACCAGGCGGTCCAAAATGTGGCTAACATGGATACGCCAGTTTCCAGGGCCAAAGAAGCATGGATGGAGCCACTGCAGCCCACCGTGCGCCAGGGTGTGACGCAGCTGAAGGACTTTATCATGAAGCTCGTGGGCATAGAAGAAAAAGAAGGTACGGACTAACAATGTCATGCCCGAGGCCTATGTTCAAAACCCAGGGTTTTGTCTTTAGTAGGCAAACACTCTGCCAGCTAAGCTACCCAGCCCTCTTCGCTCTACCTCTGGACCCACAGCCCTGCTCACTGCTGACCACAGCATCCTGTTTCTGCTTACCTCCCCTCTCCCAATCTATGACACTACCCACCATTGCCCACAGCCTCCTGGTCTTGTTCACCTTGCCCTCTGCCCATGGCTCCTCCCATTGCTGCTTGTGTCCCAAAGCCCCGCCCATCATTACCCAGATCTCCAATTCCTACCCCCCTACTGCTGCCCACTGGCTCCGCCCACCAACTCATGCCTCCACGTACTGCTTTCTTGTTTCTCTCAAAGACCCACCCATTGCTACCCAGGTCCCCAGTCCATGTTTCCGCTATCCCACCACCTTTCATAGCCTCTTCATAGCCCCCATCCCATGGCTCCACCCTCTTGTGCTTCTGTCTTTCCTAGCCCCACTCACCTCTGCCTAGGACTGTTCAGGTGTGCTCTGCCCCTGGGTCTATAGTCCTGTCTCTAGCAGCAGTTGACATTATCTCCTCCCCCAGCCTTGTCCTCTCCCGGGCTTGATTTACCAGTCTCCTTCCACCGTTTCTTGTTTGCTTTCAGAGCTGGACCTGCAGCAGACATTGAACTTGCAGGTACCGCTGGTCAAAGAGGGACCACTGTTCATCCACAGGACCAAGGGCAAAGGCCCCCTCACATCCTCCTCCTTCAAGAAACTCCATTTCTCCCTCACTACTGAGGCCCTCAGCTTTGCCAAGACATCCAGCTCCAAGGTGAGCGAGGAGGGAGGCTGGTGAATGAGGTTTGGTGAGATTGGATGCTTGGTGACATCTGAGCCCTTGCTCAGAGCTCACCCAAGGATCCTTGGGTCAGAGGAGAAAGGCAGGCTGGGCCCAGGCTTCTGGCCTCTGTATGGCTGGTCAAATATAGTCACACAAGGCTAGAAAGGATGAAGCCCCTGTGGGGGGGTGTGCAGCAGACTGCAACTGCAGGTCCTGAGCATGAGTCTAGGGCTGAGGGGTGCATCGTCGAGTAACTACTAAAGTGCTCAACCTACCCCCACCCCTTGCTCAGGCCCAGCCCTGGTCAGCTATATATAAACAGGAGATTTTTTTTTTTTTTTTGGCTTCTCTGACCCTTGGCTTCTTGATCTGTAAACCCTTCTTTGTTGTTGTTGTTGTTGTTTGGTTGGTTTTTTAAAACAGAGTCTCCTTGTAGCCCCAACTGGCTTGGAATTCACTATGTAGACCATGCTGACCTCTCTCTCACAGAGATCAACTGCCTCTGCCTCCCAAGTACTGAGATTACAGGTATGCGCCACCATGCACTTTGTGCCTGTCTGACCTTCCTCTTCAACCCCAGAAGACTGCTGTGCTATTCCCATTTACAGAAACTAGGCTTGAAAGTGTTCAGGGAAGGCTGGGAATGTGGTTCGTTGGTTGAGTGCTTGCCTAGCATGCACAAATCCTTGGATCCCATTTGCAGCCCTGCATAAACAGAGCATGATGGCCTATGCCTGTAATCCGAGCATTTGAGGGTGGAGGCAAGAGGATGAAAAATTAAAAGTTGGGGCTGGAGAGATGGCTCAGGGGTTAAGAGCACTTGCTCTTCTTGTAGAAGACCCAAGTTCAAACCCCAGCACCCACACGGCAGCTAACAACTGTCTATAACTCCAGTTCCAGGGGACCTGATGCCCTCTTCCTTATTCCATGACCACTGCATGACACAGGTGCACTTACACACACTCAGGCATAACACTCATGCACATAAAAAATAACATAAATGAATAAATAATAAATAAATAATTTTTTTTAAGAAGTCATTTTCAGCCGGGTGTGGTGGTGCATGCTTTTAATCCCAGCACTTAGGAGGCAGAGGCAGGCAGATCTCTGTGAGTTCAAGACCAGCCTGGTCTACATAGTGAGTTCCAGGACAGCTGGGGCTACAGGGAGACCCTGTCTCAAAAAGACCAAAAAAAAAAAGTCATTTTCAGCTACATAATGAGTTTGAGGCCAGTCTGGGATGTATGAGATGTCTCAAAATTAATTAATTAATTAAAAATAAAAGGCTGGGGGTATAGCTCAGCATTAGAGCCCCCCAATGAGGGGCTGGGTATATGGCTCAGTGGAAGAGCACCTGCCTAAACCCCCCTCCTGGGATCGCTTCCCCCAGGCTCCTTCCCCACAGAAACTGAGTGTTTTCTCTTGTCTGGTTTCACTCACAGCAGGGCCCTGTGAGCAATGGGTTGTCAGGTCCCCTCATGCTATAGCAGGGGACACTGAGGCCAGAGACAAGAACTGGAATAATCTGGCCTTCCCTTCTGAGCCTCTTTTTCCTACCTGCCCCAGAAAAGTGCCTTCATCAAGCTCACCAGCATCCAGGCTGCGGAGAAGGTAGAAGAAAAGAGCTTTGGCAGCTCCCACGTCATGCAGGTCATTTATACAGATGACGTTGGCCAGCCTCAGACCATCTACCTGCAGTGCAAGGTGTGGCCTGCAAAGGGTGCTTGGGAGAGAGAGGACTGCAGTAATGTCCTGAGTGGAATACAAACTGAGTCCTCCCCCCAGTTCCCCATCCCCACGTTCCACCCCCTCCACCTTTTCCTGACTCCTGTCTCATGCCTGGGTATATGGCCCATGTTTGTCTGTGGGCCTCTGCATACAAGTATGTGTGTGGCCAGATGCATAAATAGCCAGAGTCTTGTGACTCAGAGCTTGCATTTTTTTCTGGTCTGCATTGTTTAAAGACTCCCAATCTATGTCAGGCTAACCTGGAACTCAATGTCTTAGTCTCCCTAGTGATGGAATAACACGTTTGAACCACCATGCCAAGCGAATTTATAAATTGAGCGCTTACTAGGTTCTGGGCACAGTTATAGGCCAGGAGCAGTCAAAGGCAGACAAAGAGTATCTTATTGTGTTTATATTCCAGGGGAGAAGATGGGCCAATAAGTAAATATTGAAACTGTCAAATGGTGTTCTGGAGGCATACCTCAGAAATAGAGTATTTGCCTAGAATCCCCCAGTGAGGGTCTGGGGTGTGGCTCAGTGGTAGAGCACCTGCCTAGGATCCCCCAGTGAGGGGCTGGGCTGTGGCTCAGGGGTAGAACACCTGCCTAGAATCCCCCAGTGAGGGGCTGGGGTGTGACTCAGTGGTAGCAGAGCCCCTGCCTAGACTCCCCCAGTGAGGGTGTGGGGTGTGGCTCAGGGGTAGAGCACCTGCCTAGAATCCCCCAGTGAGGGGCTGGGGTGTGGCTCAGGGGTAGAGTACCTGCCTAGAATCCCCCAGTGAGGAGCTGGGGTGTGGCTCAGTGGTATAGCACCTGCCTAGAATCCCTTAGTGAGGGGCCATGGATGCAACTAAACAGTAGACTTCTAAGCAACTCTCCCTGCAGTGTGTAAACGAGCTGAACCAGTGGCTATCTGCACTGCGCAAAGTGAGCATCAACAACCCTGGCCTCCTGGGATCATACCACCCTGGCATCTTCCGTGGGGACAAGTGGAGCTGCTGCCACCAGAAGGACAAGACAGGTAAGATGGCCTAGGCCCCTGTTTTTAACTTACTATATAGACCAGGCTGGCCTTGAAATCACGAGATCCACCTATCTCTGCCTGCTGAGATTAAAGGCGTGTGCCATCACGCCTAGCCCAGGGCCCTGTTCTATACCTGTCTTCAGTGGGATGCAGCCTGGGAGAGAGGGCCTTCACCTATGGAAAGCCAGCCTTCCAGGTGTGCAGTGCACAGATGGATTTGTGACTACTAGTTTAGTAAATGTGAGCCGAAGTGTGGGATGCATGTGAGTGAGTTCATTGGCCACTCTGACCAGGCCCTTTTTTCTTTGTTTAAGGTTTATTTTAATTATGTGTATACGGGTATGGTATGAGCATGTACGTGCAGGTGGCTGTGGAATCTAGAAGAGGGCTTTGGATAATCTGGAACCAGAGTTACAGGCAGTTGTGAGCCACCCAACAGGGGTTCTGGAAGCTGAACTCAGGTCCTCTGCAAGAGCAGTATACCCTCTTAACCTCTGAGCCATCTTTCCAGGACCATGATTGTTTTATTTTGTGTTTTGTTTTGTGTTAGAAGGGGCCTCACACAGCCCAGGCAGGCCTCAAACTCTACAGAGCCAAAGATGATCTTAAACTCCTGATCCTCTTGCTTCTACCTCCTGTGGGAGTGCTGGGATTGCAGGCATGCATCTGTAATCCACATCCACATCCAGATTATGCAGTATAGAGGTAGAACCCAAGGCTTCCTGCATGCTAGGTAAACTATCAACAGCTCTACATCCCTTTCTAAAGTCACTTTGTAAACTCATTTGGAAGGGATCCTTAGGGCCCCCTAAGAACCTCCTCCCCAACCCATGTTTTTTGAGACTGGGTCTCACTATGTATCACTGGCTGGCCTGGAACTTACTGTATAGCCCAGGCTGGCCTTAAACTCACAGAGATCTGCCTGCCTCTGCCTCCCAAGTGCTGTGATTAAAGGCATACACCACCATGCCTGGCCCCTTTCTGTTTTTGAGACAAGGTCTTTCTTTTCTTTTCTTTCTTTCTTTTTTTTTTGGTCTTTTGAAACGGGGTCTCCTTGTAGCCCCAGCTGGCCTGGAACTCACTATGTAGATCAGGTTGGCCTTGAACTCACAAAGATCTGCCTGCCTCTGCCTCCCAAGTGCTGGGACTATAGGTGTGCACCACCCACCCAGCTTTTAAATATTTTCTTTATTTATTTTTGTTTTATGTACATGAGTATATTGTCGGCATGTATGTAGGTGCACTCGTGTTGTGCAGTACCCACAGAGGTCAGAACAGGATATCAAATTCCCATGGAACTGGAGTTCCAGAGGGTTGTTAGCTGTCATGTGGGTGCTGGGAATCAGACAAGGGTCCTCTGCAATAGCAACCGGTGCTCTTAATCGCTGAGCCATCTCTCCAGCTGAGAAAAGGTCTTTCTAAGTAGTCTAGGCTGGTCATGACTTCATCATCCTCCTGCCTCCCACCACTCTCCAGAGTGCTGGGATTACAGGTGTGCTACACCATGCCTGTCTATGAAACTGTTCGGTTGCCAAGAAGTTCCTTGCAGAACCAGTGTTCCCAGGGCCCCACTTGAGTTGTTCTGTGCTGAAGACATCAAAGACTGCTCCCCAATTTTCTTTTTTTTTGAGACAGGGTCTCCCTGTAGCCCCAACTGTCCTGGAACTCACTATATAGACCAGGCTGGCCTTGAACTCACAGAGATCCTCCTGCCTCTGGTCTCCTGTAGTGGGATTAAAGGCATGCGCCACCACGACCGGCTTAGTTTATATATATATATATTTTTTTTTTATGTGTATGAGTGTTTTACCTGCATGTATGTTAGTGTAGCTATGTCATGCAGTGCCTCGGAGGCCAGAAGAGGGCTTCTGATCCCCTGAAACTGGAGTTACAGTTTTTAGCCACCCTGGGTACTGGGAACTGAACCTGGGTCCTCTGCAAGAACAGCCAGTGCTTAAGAGCACTGAGCCATCTATCCAGCCCAGAAAGACTACACCAAGCTCCCATACTGATAGCCTGACCTCTGAAATGCAGCAAGGGCAAACTTCCAGAATCATCCATTTCTCTAGCCACTAGCACATACAGCTGTTGAGCATTTGAAGTGTGGCTAGTACAGTTGAGAAACTATATTTTAATTTTTTAATTTTCATTTAACTAATTAATTTAAATAACATTCTGGGGCTAGAGGCTAGCATGTTAGAAAATTCTGAAACTGTTTGTAGCTCAGACTGGCCTCAAATAACCATATAGCCAAGAATTAGCTTGAAATCCTGATCCTCCTGCTTCTACCTGTTGAATGCTGGGATTAAGGTATATGCCACCATGCCCTGCTGAATTTCTGGAAATTTCAAAATCTTCTCTCCCCTCACCCCTAAACTCCCAAATCTTGGGAGCACTCAGAGTTCTCTGACCTCCAGGCCTCATCCCCCAGAGACTGGTGTAGGAAAAGCCATCCGTCCCGACGCAGTTGTACCTGCTCTGCCCTGGCTTTGAATTGGTGGCTGTTTGTGGCTTTGAATTGGTGGCTGTTTGTGGCCATCAAAGTAGTTCCCTCATTATAGATGATGTGGAGTTCACTGTGGCCCATGAGACAACCTGAGATCCCATTTTACAGGGATGAAACTAAGGCTTAGATATTTGTGTGTGTGTGTGTGTGTGTGTGTGTGTGTGTGTGTGTGTGTGTTGCTAGGATGGAACCCAAGGCTTCAAATCTGCTAGGCAAGTACTCTATCACTGAATCATGCCTGCTGCCCCTGGATGATTCTAGGTAAGTGCTGTACCACTGAGCTACGCCCCCAGTTCAAAACAGGTTTACAGACAGAATGTGAGTAGGCAAAAGTGGCAAAGCTAACAAGTAGCAGGGCCGGCTTATCCAATAAAGGAAACACAAGGGCTTACCCTCCTACATCGTTCAGGGAGACTTCAGATAGGCCTTCCAGAAAGTTATCAGTTTCCGTGATCTGTATGGTGCAGGTTACCCACCCTTCATTGTATATATTCCATGGTCCAGCAATGGAGGCCAATCCCATCTGCTGTAGCCAGAGTATGGGGATCCCCGGCAGATCCCAGGCTAGCTTACCAGGCCCTGGGTGCCCCTTCATCTAGCCTTGTCTCTTATCCAACTCCATTTTTCCCATCTGTTTGCCTTCAGATAGGGGCTGTGACAAGACCCGCTCACGGGTGACCCTGCAGGAATGGAATGACCCACTGGACCATGACCTTGAGGCTCAGCTCATCTACAGGCACCTGCTGGGTGTGGAGGCTGCACTTAGGTGAGGAGGCCCCACTGGTCCTAGTGAATGTGTCAGGCTAAGGGCTGGAGCTGGGATTAGGGTGAGTGCTACCACGTGGTGACTGATTACCTGTCTTTGTTTCTTGGGGTATTTTTTTTCTTCTTTTGATTTGTGTGTGTGTGTGTGTGTGTGTGTGTGTGTGTGCGCGCGCGTGCACGCCAGATGACAACCTTGGGTGTCATTCCTCAGAATTGTCACCTCCCTCTTTATTTATTTAGGGGTGTTTTGGTCTTGGTTTTTTTTGGTTTTTTTTTTTTTGAGAAAGGGGCTCCCTGTAGCTGGCCTGGAACTTGCTATGTAGACCAGGCTGGCCTTGATCTCACAGAGATCTACCTAACTCTGCCTCTCCCAAATGCTGGGATGAAAGGTATGTGCCACCAGCTCCCCATTTATTTTAAACAGGGTCTTTTATTAACTTTGAGTTCACCAATTTGACTAAATTGCCTAGTTAGCAAGCCTGCCTATCTTTACCTCCCCAGCTCTGGGATTACAAGTGTATACCCACATACCTGGCTTTTTTGTATGGATTCTGGGGCTCAAACTTGGGTCCTCATGCTTATAAAGCAAATACTTCACTAACTGAGCTCTTACCCCAGTTCTCTCCTTTGGGTTTTTTGTTTGTTTGGGGTTTTTTTTTTTTGTTGTTGTTGTTGTTGTTTTTCATACAGTGTCTCACTATGTAGCCCTGACTGTCCAGCCTGGAACTTGTCATGTAGACCAGGCTGTCCTGGTCTGAACTCACAGAGCACTATCTGCTTCTGCCTCCTGAGTGCTGGGATTAAAGGTGTGCACCACCATGCCTGGCTCCTCTCTGTTCTTTTAAATCAGGGTCTTACTATGTATTCCAGACTGTCCTTGAACTTGTGAGCCTCCTGCCTCAGCCTCCTAAGTAGCTGGAATGATAGACCTGTACCAACACACCCAGACTGGTTTTTTCTCTATTATTTTTATTTTATATATATGAATGTTTGGCCAATATATATGTAAGTGTACAACATGTATGCAATGCCCCATGCGTGGTCAGAAGAGGGTATTGGATCTCCTGGAACTGGAGTTACAGATGTGAGCTGCCATGTGGGTGATTGGAACTGAACCCAGGTCCTCTGCAGGAGCAGCCAGTGCTCTTAACCACTGAGCCATTTCTCCAACCCCTTTCCTCTTTCCATTTTTGTGAGTCCCAGGGATCAAACTCAGACTTTGGACTTGCATAGCAGGCTGCTTTGCCCTCTGAGCTATCTCATAGACCCTCTTACCATTCATTTAATGAGACCAAGCACCTTCCCACCTCCACATCTACATCTGTTTGCCTGCATCATGAGGCTGGCTCCGATTAGGACAGAAGTACCAGGGGTCACAGCCACAACTGCTTCCTGTCTTGATCTGAAACCCCATCCCCCACCTGCCCAGTTTTTCCAAGGTAGCCTCAGAACACTGGTTTTGCCCTCAGCCAACTCTGAGTTCCTGGGCTGTCTTGCTAATTAAGATTCCTTGACTTGACTGTAAAGCTTAGGAAAAAAAAAAAAACAAAAAAACAGGATGCTTTCTAAAATAACTTTACAAAACAGGATGTCTGGGGCCCATTAACTCGGAACCACTGGGCAGGGCCAGGCAGGAGGATACTTTGAGGCAATCCCAGCTCCCTAGAGTGGGCTTTAACTGGGCTGTGCAAAGGAGGCTGCTTTCTCTCCTGCATACTGTGTCCTAGACCCCAATAAAGTGATATGAGCATCCTTTTAAATATTTCTAAGGGGCTGGAGAGATGGCTCAGCAATTAAGAGCACTGAATGCTCTTACAGAAGGCCAGAGTTCAAATCCCAGGACCCACATGACAGCTAACAGCCATCTGTAACTCCAGTTCCAGGGAATCCAATGCTCTATCTGTCCTCTGTGAGCACTGCATGACACAGGTGCACTTACACACATGCAAGCATAACACTCATATAAATAAAGTAAAAATAAGTCAAAATAATTAATGAAATTTTTTTCATTTATTTTTATTTTATGTGTATGACTGTTTATAACTGCACCATGTATGTGCAAGCCTGTGGAGGCCAGAAGAGAGCATCAGAGCCCCTGATACTGGAGTTATATATTGTTGTTAGTTGCCATGTAAGTGCTGGGAATTGAACCTGGGTCCTCAGGAAGGGCAGCCAGTGCTCTTAACCACTGAGCTATCTCACCATTCCCCCCTTTTTTTGTATTTTTGGGACAGGGTCTCAGTATGCAGCCCTGATTGGCATTGAACTGACCATGTAGACCAGGCTAGCCTTGAACTCCCAGAGCTCCGGTTGCCTCTGCCACCCAAGTGCTGGTATTAAAGATGGAGGTCCTTTTTTTCTTAAGATTTTCAAAAAAATATGTATATTTGTGTGTATGTGTGAGGTTATGTGCATATGAATGCAGGTGCTCTCAAAGACCAAAGGTTTTGGATCTCCCAGGACCTGAAGTTATAGGCCTGTTGTAAGCCACCTGAAGTGGTTGCTGGGGATTGAACTCAGCTCCTCTGCAGGAGTCCTAAATACTCAATTGCAGAGCCATCTCTCAAGCCCTACAAGGGCTTCTTGTTGCTTAGTGATCTTCCAGGGTTTTGGTCTTCCCTCAAAACCTTTTGAGCTGGGCATGATGGTACATGCCTATAGTCCTAGCACTCAGGAGGCAGAGGCAAGAGGATCGGAAGTTCAGAGTCATCTGCTATGTAGTGAGTTCAAGTTCAGTCTGAGCTACACAAAACCCTGTCTCAAAAACCACAATAAGCCAGGCATGGAGGTGCACGCCTTTAATCCCAGCACTCGGGAGGCAGAGGCGGGCGGATCTCTGTGAGTTCAAGGCCAGCCTGGTCTCCATAGCAAATCCAGGCCAGCTGGGGCTACAGGGAGACCCTGCTTCAAAAAGACCAAAAAAAAAAAAGACCTTGGATTTCACCAGTCTTAGCCCCAAATTCCTCTCATAGCTTGGGAACTTTCAGGCCACAGTTGGCTATTTTTCCGTAGACCCCCCCTCTCCACCCCCCCGCCACCACCAAACCACTGTTATGGTGTGGCTTGATTTGGCAGAGGCCTTCCAGCCAGGCAGTGTGGCTCATGTTTGTAATCCAGCACAAGGGAAGCTGAGGCAGAAAGGCTGAAAGTTCAAGAATAAGCTTGGCTATATAGTGAGACCCTGCCTCAAAAAAACAAAAACAGGGGCTGGAGAGATGGCTTAGTGGTTAAGAACACTGGCTTTCCTTGCAGAAGACCCAGGTTCCAATCCCAGCACCCACATGGCAGCTAACAACTGTCCATTACTCTAGTTCCAGGGAATCTGACAACCTCTTCTGTCCTCCACCAGCATTGCACGACACGGGTATACTTACTTACATGCAGGCAATACACACATACACATAAAAATAATAAACAAAATATTTAAAAAAAAAACCTGGATCTTCTGGTGGACCAACACTTGGAGAGTGGGATTGCAGCAAAGGTGGCTGGAAAGGGGAAGTACACAATTTATTCCTCATGGACTGAAATTGTCCTCCTGCATCCCTCGAGATAGCTACCTCCAGGGCAGAAAGTCCACGTGGTGTTACTCTGTCTCCCAGCAAGGTGGGTGTAGCTCTGTCTTCCTCCCCAGGGAGAAGTTCCGGCTGTTGAGTGGGGACACAGAAGCAGGCACCTCGACCACAGGCCCTGGTGGAGGTAGGTCCACTCAGTTTTGGTGGCCCCACCATCTCCAGGAACACATGGGTGGGAGTTCTCAGACCACTGAGGTTGGGCCTGCCACATGCATCTGCCTCACAATGCATCTGCCTCCAGCTCCTGAGGACTCACTGGCCCAACTGCTTCATGTACTGCAAGACCTTCAGGAAGCCCACAACTCTAGCCTGGTGAACCTGACACCCACAGAACGTCACCACCTTTTAGAGCTTCAGACCTGAGGTGTTTGTGGAACACAAACACACAGCCAGACGTTTAGAGATCTCTCTGGGCCCTCACCCCAGTCATCTCTCCTGGGGAGAACTTTGGCTCCACATACCACCCCTATGTCTGTGGTGTGTAGGTGGCACCTACTTCTCTGGAAGGCCTGACTCCTTCCAGATTCTTAACCCAGGGCAGACACATCCCTAGAAAGATCTGGACCTAGGAGACCAGGTGTCCACCTTGTACCCCCTCACTTCCAGCCACCACCCCTGCTGCTGCCTGGCCCCCTTGGGCAGGGCATCACAGTGCTTTACTGCTGTTAATAAACCTGTGGTGACTGCCGAGGCTCTGGGGTCTTGAGATGGGGAGAGACAGAGAGACAGATAGAGACACAGTCCTGGGGACCCTAGTGGGAGCTGGGAATATGACCAAAGGCTGGAGTCACCAACAGTCTCTTTGCAGTCCAGCCCTCATTTTGGGTTCCATTTTACCAGGGGCCAACGCCTCTTTGACCTCCAAACGGCTGTTCCCACATTTCTCTCCACAGTTCTTCATCCTATAAGCTGTGGAGCCTGACAGGTCTTCCCAGCCTTTCTCTTCTGGAAACAGCCATCACACAAGCCCCTTTATTCAGGGTGACCTTACAGGCTTCACAGCAGGACTGGGCACTTGTCCCCTTCCATCTTCTAGGGGCTACCAGGCCAAGTTCCCAGTGACTCTGCTCAGGGTGGGAGAAGGAGGTAGGACTGTGATGACCAGAAGCTGATTGGGAATGGGGTGGCTGGGATGGCAGGGTATGGAGCTCTTCTGGTCACCTCCCTGCCCTGCTCCCATGGACCCAGGCCATATACGGTACTGCTTGTATGGTTGACCAGCTGCTAAGTGCAGGGTGGGCAGGGTCTTTGTATCCCTGAAGGCAGAGAAATCTGGGAATGTGTGTTCAGGGCTCAGCCTTAGTACAGTGGCACCCCCTGGCTGCCACCTCCCTCCTAACAGAGGGAGCAGTAGGGGCATCCCAATTCAAGTGGTGTGATTTTTTTTAAGTTTTTATTTTTTATGTTTTTTAATGCTTTATTATTTTTATTTTATGTGTATGCATGTATTGCCTGCACATAGGTAAGTTCACCCATGTTGTGCAATGCCCATGGAAGACAGTTGTTAGCTGCCATGTAGGTGCTGGGATTCGAATCCGGATCTTCTGCAAGAACAGTGTTCTTAACTGCTGAGCCATCTCTCCAGCCCCAGTTTTTATTTTTTTATTTCTTTTTATTTTATGTGTATGAGTGTTTTGCCTATGTGTAAGTGCACCACATGTGTGCAGTGTCCACAAAGGTTAGAAGAGGGTGTCAAATCTTCTGGAACTGAAGTTATAAGATGGTTGTTAGCTGCCATCTGGATCCGGGGAACTGAACTTGTGTCCTCTGCAAAAATAGCCAGCACTCTTAATGCTGAACCATCCCTCCAGCCCCAGGTAGTTTTACTAATTAATTAATTATGTTGTTTTGGAGGAATTAAGATAGATCAGTCATGTGTCCCAAGCTGGCCTCAAACTCATTATGTAGCTGAGGTTGAACTTTAACTTCTGATCTTCCTGCCTGCACCCCCTAAATGCTAGAATTACAGGTGTGAACCACACAGAGTTTAAGCAGTACTAGGCATGGAACCTAGGACTCTGTGCATACTAGGCAAGCACCCTGCCAAGAGAGTTACATTTTTAGCCATTTTTTAAAAAATTTTATAGTCCAGGCTGCTGTCAAAGTCACTGTGTACCTAAGGATAACCTTGCCTCTGTCTCCTAAGTGCTGGGATTAGAGGCATGAGCCTACATGGCTGGATTTAAATGGTAGGTATAAAAGCACATTCAGGGAGCTGGACAGATGGTTGAGTGGTTAACTGCACTGGCTGCTCTTGTAAAGGACCCAGGTTTAGTTCCCTGCACCCACATGGTGGTTCACAACCATCTGTAACTCCAGTTCCAGGGAATCCGACGCCCTCTTCTGTTCTCTGCAGGTACCGTGCATGCACACAGTGCACATATATACATTCAGGCAAAACATTCATACATAGAAAATAAATAAATCTAAAAAAATTTTTTTAAAAAAGCACATTCAGGCTGGTGATGCATGAGTAAGGCCCTGGGTTCCATCCTCAGTGCCAAGAACAATCCAGCCAAAACAAAACAACATGCTCAAAAGCTGGGCATGGTGACACACACCTCTGTTCCCATCACTGGGGAAGCAGGGACAGGAAGATTTCAGCTTTGAGGCCAGCATGGGCTACATGTGAGCTGCATCAATAAAAATGGAACATGGCCTAATCGTTGGAGCGCTTGTCTAGCGTGCAGTAGGTCCTGGGTTCTGGGTTTGATCCTCAGTACTGTACAAATTGGGCATGAAGCTGCCCTATGTGAACCATGTGAACCATGTCCCCTCCCTGTCACTGGAGGGATTTTAAGCAGGTGCTCTACCACTGAACCACACCCCCAGCCCCTCACTGGGGCATTCTAGGCTAGTGCTCTACCAGGTCCTCACTGGAGGACTCTAGGTAGAGTTGCTAGTGCCGAGCCACGCCCCCAACACTGCTGGAGTAGTTAAGTAACTCTTGAACAGATCTCCTCAGCTATGTTTTCAGTCTTCTGATCCTTACCCCCAAGCTGCTCCAGTCCTGGTAAGATTAGTGTCCCTGAGCCAGACACTTCCAGGGTGATACAGAAGTTCAGGGAATTACTACCCTCACTTTGCTGAGGTCCTGCCACTTGGCCTGACCTCCCCCTGAGAGACATTTTCTTACCCCAGTGTTCAAGTGGCACAGGAGTGTGGTGGCCAAGCTCCAGGTGGGGCCTTAATGCTAAGCTGGGGTGTGCAGCATACTAACCAGTCCACTCTGGGGATTATTATACATTTGTCACCAGAGTTTTAGTACAAAAGCTCTGAGTTAAGGAGTCCCATCAAGCTAGCCTCTGCCAGATAAGGATATGAGTGCTGGTGAAAAGTAGAGAGAGGCAATCTGTTCAATGTGATGCACCAGGAGGAACAGCTCAGTGGTTAAGAGCACTGACTGCTCTTGTGAGGACCTGAGTTTAGTTCCCAGCACCCACATGGCAGCTAACAACTGCCCTAACTCCAGTTCCAAGGATCTGGTGCCCTCTTCTTGCCTTTGTGGGTTTACACTCATGTGGCACACCTACATACATGCAGGCAAAACACTCAGACATAAGTAATTTTAAACAGAACAGGAGGAACAGATAAGGGGTTCAGTGAGTCCTTGTTATAAAATCCAGTTCTCTGAGCAAATAGCCCCCATCTTCATCAGATCAGCTGTGCCCGATTACAAAAGTCCATCATGACACGGCCTGTTTACTGCTGACACTCATAGAAGGAAGGCTGAGTTTCCAGCCACTACCAGACATTTATATGTAATTCATCCTAACTCTACATGGCGTCGGGGTGCTAGCATATATAGGCTGGGGGAAGTTAAGAAGGGTTCCATCTGTGCGGCTGTGGGGAAGCCAATCTTCCATGCTGGGTGAAAACTTCCCAGTGCAGATACTTGGGGATCCCTGCACACTCCTACAAGTAAACCATGATCCATGCTTTGTAGGTAAGTCCAATAAAACTCACTGGCTCTTCAGGGTGAACTTTGGCAGAATCATACTTTGGTTTGCCCTTGGAGCCTTATGAGGAGGGGGCATTTAAATCTCCCCCGGGTCGAATTCTGAAACATTCCTAAGTCCATGTTTTGGGTCCTGGTTAAGTTTTAGGTTCAGAAAAGGGAAGAACTGGGGCAGGCAGTGAGGGGTGTATATATTTAATCAGTCTTGGTGAAGTGGGGGTCTGGTTATCTCAGCTCTGGTTCTACAAGGTGACCCGAAGAAGTCCTTATTGCTTGAAGGGACAAGCCTGTTCCCATGAGAGGATGGCTCCTGCTTGGTTTGAGGTCATTGTGGGGTGATCTGTCTGCAAGGCTCTGCTGATCCTGGAATCCAAGGTGACTGTAGGGTTCATTTGGGACTGGAGAACCTCAGGTGTCTCTTGGAAGTTCAAAAGGGGATGTTGTAAACGCTAAGATGTCTCAGTTATTCTTTTTAAAAAATATATATTTTATTAGGTACTGGAGAGTTGACTCAGTGGTTAAGAGCACTGGCCGCTCTTGCAGAGGACCAGGTTCAGTTCCCAGCACCCACATGGCAGCTAACTATCCATAGCTACAGTTCCAAGGAATCCAGTGCCCTCTTTTGACTTCCTCAAGCATTGCACAACAGGCACACACATACATGCAGGTAATACACTCATACACATAATAATAAAATATTTTTTAAAAACAAAAATATTTGGGGCTGGAGAGATGGTTCAGCAGTTAAAAACACTGGTTGTCTTGCAGAAGACCCGGGTTTGGATCCCAGCACCCACGTGGCAGCTAACAACTGTCTGTAACTCCAGTCCCAGGGGATCTGACAGCCTCTTCTGACCTCCTCGGGCATTGCACAACATGGATGCATTTACCTACATGCAGGCAATGTACACATACACATAAAAAAAATAAAAATTTTAAAAAAGTTTAACAAAAAAAAGTTTTTGTGTGAATATAAGTATTTCTGTCTGCATGTAACCTGTGCATGCAGTGCCCACGGTGGCCAAAATGGAGACAGATCCCCTGGAACTGGAGTTATGGATGGCTGTTAGCAGCCATGTGAGTGCTGGGAACCAAACAAGGTCTTCTGGAAATAACAACCAGTGCTCTTAACCACTGAGCCAGCACTCCAGCCCAAGTTATTCTTTAACTTCAGCCTTGAAGGGAGATAAATTGGGATAGATAACAATCAGTGGTTCTCAGATGGACACTCTTTGGGTGATAAATATGGCTAGGTGCAGAAGTAAGCAGGAGTGGGACCCAGTGTTTGAAGATGGGGATTGTAGTAGTTACTTTTCTTGTTGCTATGTCAAAATAACCAACAAAAACATTTTTAAAATTAATTTTCTTTTTAGCCAGGCGTGGTGGTGCACACCTTTAGTCCCAGCGCTCGGGAGGCAGAGACAGGCGGATCTCTGTGATTTCAAGGCCAGCCTGGTCTACATAGTGAGTTCCAGGACAGCTGGGGCTACAGGGAGCTCCTGTCTCAAAAAGACCAAAAAAAAAAAAAACAATAATTTTCTTTTTAAATTTTTTATGTGTATGAGTGTTTTGCCTTCATGCTGGTGTACTTGTGTCATGCAATGCCTGAAGGCCAGAAGAGGCCATCAAATCCCCGGAACTGGAGTTACAGATGGTTGTTATGTGGGTGCTGGGAACCCAACACAGGACCTCTTTTATTTTTGGTCTTTTTGAGACAGGGTCTCCCTGTAGCCCCAGCTGACCTGGAACTCACTATGTTGACCTGGCTGGCCTTGAACTCACAGAGCTCTGCCTGCCTCTGCCTCCTGAGTGCTGCGATTAAAGGCATGCACCACCACGCCTGGCATCGAACCCAGGGCCTCTTAACCAATGAGCCATCTCTCCAGCCCCCTGACCAATGCATCTCAAGGAAGGGTTTGGTTTGTTTTACCTTAGCTTGAGGGTACAGCTCATCGTGACAGCAGGAGCATGAGGCAGCTGGTCACATGTCATGCACAGTCAGAAAGCAGAGAGGTGAATGCTGGTACTCAGCCTGCTCTCTTTTATTCATTTTGGGACCTTAGCCCATGGGATGGTGCCCTCACATTTAGGACAAGTCTTCTTTTCTCAGTTAAACCTTTCCAGAATCAAGCCAGATGTGGTGGCATACATCTTTAAAGTCAGCACTTAGGCAGAGGCAGGCGGATCTGAGCTGGAGGCTAGCCTAGTCTACATAGCCAGTTCCAGGCCAGCCAGAGCTATATAATATAGCAAGATCTTGTTTCAAAAGAAAAAAAAAATAAAGCCAGTTGTAGTGGTGCATGCCTTTAGTCCCAGCACTCAGGAGGGAGGGGGCGGGGAACGGACCCTGGTCTCAATATCGAGTTCCAGGTCATCTGTGGCTTCAGTGAGACCCTGGCTCAAAACAAACAAAACATGGGTTCTAGAATCACTCACACCACACAGCCGAAAGTGTTTGCATCCATAGTGCTTCTAAATTACATCAAGTTGACAAACTTAACCACCACAGGGGCTGGAGAGATGGCTCATCATTTACGAGCACTTGTTGCTCATACAAAGGATTCAGGTTCTCTTTCCAGCACCCACACTGGGCAGCTTACAACTACCTGTAACTCCAGCTCCAGGGGAATCCGACAGCCTCTTCTGGCCTCTGTAGGCATTGCACATACATGGTGCACTTACATATATGCAGACAAAACACTCATACACATAAAAATACATAATTCAAAAAAAGTTTTTTAAATAAGTCGAGTCAGACCAGTCAGGGATCTTCCAGGAGTACTCCACACTGGCCACTTTTCCAGGGGGGGCGTTATTTACACATCAATACTTCCCTCAGACCCCGTCCTTCCCTTCTGCCAGCCAACACTCCCCGATACCCCATGTCCCGGTCTTTTATCCAGATGCTACTCTATGGAAACATTTCCAAAGAGGGAAGTCAAGTGTCATTAGGCGCCTACAAAAGCACAGCTCAAATTCCAACTGAGTCTGGAGCAGGATTGCAGGGTACAGGAAGAGTAAGGGTCCCAGCAATCAGAGCATGCGCTTAGACTGACGCATGCGCGTCGCTCATGGCCTCGCTGCCTGCACAAGGTCCTCCTGACCAACAGGGGGCGCGCCGGGCCAGGTGCTTCCCCGAATTGGCTGCGCCTGCGTAACCCGGAAGTGGTCGCATTTTAGGGCTCCGCGCGGAGGCGCGTTCGAGTTTGAGGACGTGAGTGCGGCGCCAGGATGAACGCTCCTCCGGCCTTCGAGTCGTTCTTGCTCTTCGAAGGCGAAAAGAAGTAAGTGAGGCTGGCTGGAGCCGGGACCGTTGGTTGGGAGTCTGCCGGACGTCAGTCCCTGCGGAGCGCGGCACTGCGCCCGCCCGGGGGACCGAAGTGGGTTTTGCTTTGAGTATCTGTCTGCTCAGTGGCAAAGCATTGGCGAGTGCATGCATTTTGCACATAAGGAAAATGAGGCTCGAGGACATTGGGTCACTTGCCCCAGACTCTGGAAATGGCTGGACCTGTATTCGAACCCAGAGCGTCAGCCTCCAAAGGGTCCCTCTGGGACCCGGCATCCTCTTCAGTCCATCCGAACCGTGCAGTGACGACTTTAGAACCGACATCCCGCCTGTATTTCTAGTACTTGGGTACCTGAGGCGGGAGGATGGTTATGGTAGCGGTGAAGGGACAGAGACACAGCTTCACAGTCACCCTCTGCAGCCCGAGGAATTAATTCCCCTAGACTTTTTGGAGACTTCGATTCAGGCCAGTCTGGGGTTCGTGCTGAAAAAGTATTCCAGGACTAGTCAGTTTAATAAATCAGAGTTGGTAATTTTATTAAAGATAATTTAATATAGGCTCGAGCATGAGGATTGAAAGAGGGGCGCACAAAAGAAGGTAAGCCACACCAAGTGGGGGTAAGTAAGATGTTCTCAAGTGTGGGCACAGGCTTCTCCAGGAAAGATTAGGTGGTTAACTGTCTCAGCATTAGCCAGATGTTGGTGACTCTCAGGTTATATTATCAAAAGGTTGCTAAAATCCTCTCTCACCCGGCTTGGTAGTGCATAGGAGTTATATCTTAGTGGCAGAGCACTTGTCTAGGATGCACAAGGTTCCTTCGATCCTAGCTATTACTCAGTCAGTCAATAAATACTGTAGTTCAGGGACTGAAGAGATGGTTCAGGAGTTAAGTCTTGCAGGGCACCTGGGTTTGGTTCCCTGCACCCTCAGAGTGGTTAACTGTCCATGCTCCAGTTTCAGGGGATCTAATGCCCTCTTCTGGCCTCCACAGGCCTTGCACACATGGATACACATAAGATACCTGCAGGCAAAACTTTTACTCATATACAAAATAAAAATAATTTAAAAAATAAATTGTAAAGAAAAGAATGCTTGAGTCTAAAATGCCCATGTATTGGGCCAGTGAGATGGCTTAATGGGTACAGGTGCCTACAGACAAGCCTGACAGCCTGCGTTTGTTCCCCAAGACTCCTGTGGTGGAAGGTAGAAGGAAAGAACTGACTCCTGCAGGCTGTCCTCTTATATCACGTGCTGTGTGGCGTGCACATTCACACACATACATACACACACACACACACACACACACACACACACACACAATAAGCAAAAAACCCGTGTTTTGAGTTTGAGAAATTCTGACTTAGAAAAAAGGAGCAATCCAGGGTAGGTGTGGAGCCCAAGTTAGGTGCTCTCTGGTATACAGATGTGGGCTGTCATGGGCTAGAGAAGGTTTCGTGTGTGTGTGATACTGGGGATGGAACCTAGGGTCTGGCCCAGGGTAGGCCAGTGCCCTATCTTTATGCTACACCCTAGCTTTTTCTTTTCTTTTGGTCTTTTTGACACAGGTGTTGTCCCAGCTGGCCTGGAATTTGCTCTGTAGACCAGGCAGGCCTCAATCTCACAGAGATCCTCCTGCCTCTGCCTCCTGAGTTCTGGGACTAAAGGTAAGCACTACCACAGCTGGTTTCTTTTTCTTTTTTTTCCTCACTTTTACAATTTTTGATGAGTTGGGGAGATGGCTCAGTGGGCAAAGCACTTGCCATGCAAGCTTGAAGATCTGAGGTTGTGTCCTCAGGAACCATGTAAAGCCAGGTGGAGTAGCTCTTTTATAATTCCAGTGCTTCTATGGGGAGAAGTGGAGACAGGAGGATCCCTGAAGATTTGCAGTCCAGCAAGCAACGTGTATGCAGTGTGAACAAGAGGTCCCGCCTAAACAACATAGAAGGCAAGGACCGACACCTGGGGTTTTCCTCTCACCTCCACACAGGCGTGGTGGTGCATGAACCTATATTCACACAACCTGACATCACACATACAAAGATTTTTTTAAAAAATTTCTGTGATGGTATGTTGCTAAGTTGCCCAGGTTGGCCTTGAACTCATTCCATAATCTAAGTAGGCTTTGAACTTGCCATCCTCCTGCCTCAGCCTCTCAAGGAGCTGGGGTTACTGGCCCGAGCCACAAGTCCTGGTTTATTGTGGGGTTTTTTTTGTTTTGTTTTGTTTTTAAGGGGCGGGGGTCAGGGGGAGTAGGAGGCAGAAGTAGAGATGGAACCCAGAGCCTTACATGTGTGAGGTAAATGGCGTACCGCTGAGCCATGACCCTAGCTCTCAGAGGCATCTTTAGGGATAAGCAGACTGATTAAAAGTTTCTTCCAAGGGCTGTAGCTGTAGCTCTGTGGCTTGCCTAGCATGCCTGAGGCTGTAGGTTCAATCCCTACTACTACAAAGGAGAAGCTTGCAGAATGAGACTTAGGCCTGCCTTTAAGTGTTACAGAGGGTGAGGAAGGGGAGTGTCTTGTCTTCTAGAAGGAAGGAACTTAGTCAAGAGACAGTGTAAGGCTTAAGGGTTTATTTAGCAAATCAAACCCTGTGGCTAGCTAGATGGCAGTTGGTTAAGAGCACTACCTGCTCTTGCAAAGGACCCAGGTTTGGTTCCCAGCACCCACATGGTGACTAACAACCTTCTATAACACCAGTTCCATGGAATCCAACACCCTCTTCTGATTTTCACAGGTATTGCACAGCATGGGAGCACTTACACACATGCAGGCAATACACTCACACATAAAAGTAATAAATTTAAAAAACAAAGTATATTGCTGGGTGTGAAGGCACACACCTTTAATCCCAGCACTTGGGAGGCAGAGGCAGGTGGATCTCTGTGAGTTTAAGGCCAGCTGGGGCTATAGGGAGACCCTGTCTCAAAAAGACCAAAAAAAAAGTATATACCCTACAAAGAAATTGGAGTGGCTGCCCCAAGGTGGGGCTATCCAAGTAGGTACTGCCGTGACAATTTCAAGGTTTTTTTTGTTATCTTTTGAGACAGATTCCCTATAGTGGGGCTGGCCTTGAACTCACAGAGATCTGCCTGCCTCTGCCTCCCAAGTGCTGGGATTAAAGGCATATGTCACTTCAGGCCAGTTTTAAGAGTTTTTATGGGGTCTGGAGAGATGGCTCAGCAGTTACTGCTCTTGCAGGGGACCAGAGTTCAGTTCCCAGAAACTGTGTCAGTGGCTCATGACTTTCTGTAATTCCAGCTCCAGAGGATCTGACACCTCTGATCTCTGAGGGCACCTGCACTCACAGACATACAATCTTAAAAAAAATTTTAAGTTGGGCTGGAGAGATGGCTCAGCGATTAAGAGCACTGACTGTTCTTGCAGAGGACCTGGGGTTCGATTCCCAGCACCCACATGGCAGCCACAAACCGTCCTTAACTACAGTTCTAGGGGAACTGAAGCCTTCTTCTGACCTCCAAGGCATTGCATGACACAGGTGCACTCACATACATGCAGGCAATACACTCATACACATAAAATAAAAATACATTTTTAAAAATTTTGTATTTATGAGGTAAATAGCATAAATATATTTAGAGGTAAATGGTCTTATTCCTTTACAAACCTTGGCAGATGGGATCTGCCTTTTAGGGCCTTTCTTCCCATGATCCTGTAGAAAAGCCCACAAGGGGTCAGGGGGAGCCAAATACCATAATTTTTTGTTTTTGTTTTGTTTTTTGAGTCAGGATCTCATTATGTAGTCCTGGCTGGCCTGGAACTTGTTATGTACACCAGGCTGGCCTCAACCTCACAGGGATTAGCCTGCCTCTGCCTCCCGAGTGCTGGGATTAAAGGCATGCGCCACCACTCTCAGCTGACAATAACTTTTTAAACGTACATTTATTTGGGTTGGGTACATACTTGTGCTGTGGTGTGTTTATTGAAGTCAAAGGACAACTTTCAGGAGTTGGTTCATTCCTTCCATCATGTGGGAATTGGATTCAGGTCTTCAGACTTGGCAGCACTTGCTTTTATCCACTGAGCCATCTCACTGGCTCAGGCTTCCAAGTAGCCATCTTGCTACATAAGTAATATTTTGCTGAAGTTGAGATCTTTCAAGGCTCATTAGTGTGCATGGTGGGAAAGGGCCCTGGCAACTTTGTTTCTGTAGTGGGAACAACCCTACTACAACTTTGAAGGATGTTTGATCACAAAGGTGGTATTCTGACCCTTGGAAGACATGACTACCAGTGTCTGCACCAGTATCAGCAAGGGCCAGGTTTGGACATGGAAAGGGGAGCTGTCACCCTCAGCCATTGCCTCTGTCTCTTTCTAGAATCACCATTAACAAGGATACTAAGGTGCCCAATGCATGTTTGTTTACCATCAACAAAGAAGACCACACTCTGGGAAACATCATCAAATCGTAAGTTCTAGCCAGAGGTCCTTGGGGTGTGTGGTGGGGCTCTGGGGACCAAGGACATGTCCTGTGAGTTTCTTCATCTCACCTTTTCAGATACTTGCTCTAATACTTCACAGTTGTGCTATTTTTTTTCCCCAACATGATGCTGACAAGTCTGTTCACATAAGGCTTGTTTCTATATTGGCTTATTTTATGTATATGAGTGTTTTGCTTGCATGTATGTAACTGCACCACATGTGTGCAGTGCCTATGGAGGCCAGAAGAGGGAATCAGATCCCCAGGAACTGGAGTTATTGACAGTTGTTAGCCACCATGTGGGTGTTGGGACCTGAACCCAGGTCTCCAAGAGCAGCCAGTGCTCTTGACTGCTGAGCCATCTCTTCATCCACCAAAAAACACTGCATTTGTTGTTTGGTTGGGGTTTTGGGGGGCATCTCAGTATACAGCCCTGGCAGGCCTCATACTCACAGATAATTTGTCTCTGCTTCCCAAATGCTAGAATCAAAGGACTGTGCCACCATGCCTGGATTAACCTGCAGCTCTTTTAAAAAATATTTGTTTTTATTTTATGTGTGAGTATATTGCCTGCATGTAAAGTACAGACTGTTGTTAGCCATGATGTGGGTACTAGGAACTGAACCCTGGTCTCTGCAAGAGACTGCTGAGCCATCTCTCCAGCCCCTCTTCTTTTTAAATGAGTGTTTTTGCCTGCATGTATGTAAGTGCACTCTTGTCATGCAATGCCTACAGAGGCCAGAAGAGGGCATTGGATCCCTTAGAACTGGAGTTATGGATGGTTGTTAGCACTGTGTGGTTGCTGGAACTCAGATCCTCTGCAAGAGCAGCCAGTGCTCTTAACTGTTGAGCCATCTCTCTAGCTCCCACTTACAACTCTTAAGATGTGTGGCAGGGGCAGATGAAAGCACAGGACCCCAAGTTTGATTTCCCTGCCCTCATAGAACAGGGACCTGTGTGTGGGGATGGTTCCCTGGGGACTCTGTGGCCATTTTACTACAGCTCAGCATCTGGCCCTCATCCCACTGCTGCCTGTACCCAGGAATGGAGCTGCATGTTCTGGCTCCCTCAACCCTGGCAAGATGTTTCTGGCCTAAGTGGGGTCCTCAGCTGCCTTGTGACAGAATATACAATCATACTCGGGCTCCCAGCCAGGGTCCTTAATCCTTGCTGATGCAGACTTCCCACTTGGTCTTGAGGCTCTTCCAGTTGAGAATCTTTTTCCCCGGTACTGGGGGTTGAACCTATAGATTCATGCATGCTAGGCAGGTACTCAACCACTGAGCCATATCCACAGCCGCCTTTATATTTTTTGAAAGTCTTTGAACTTGTAGTCCTCCTGCCTCAGCCTGAGTAGCTGGGATGACAGGCCTGTACTACCACACCAACTTGGTGGTTTGGGGCAAAGAAGCACTTTGTTAGAAAGCTTACTGGGTACTACCTGCATCAACACCCTCCGCCTGTCTCTCAGTCAGCTGCTGAAGGACCCACAGGTGCTGTTTGCTGGTTACAAAGTCCCTCACCCCTTAGAACACAAGATCATCATCCGAGTCCAGACCACCCCGGACTACAGCCCCCAGGAAGCCTTTACCAATGCCATCACAGATCTCATCAGTGAGCTCTCCCTGCTGGAAGAACGCTTCCGGGTAAGGGGGGGTGGGGGGAGTCAGTGGCCTAGAAGCTGTGGTGTATAGTCCAGCAGTAGAGCTCCCAGTGAGTGACTGGGGTGTGGTTCAGAGGTAGAGCACCTGCCTATAATCCCCCAATGAGGGGCTGGGGTGTGGCTCAGTGGTAGAGCACCTGCCTAGAATCCTCCAGTGAGGGGCTGGGGATGTGGCTCAGTGGTAGAGCACCTGCCTAGAATCCCCCAGTGACGGGCTGGGGTGTGGCTCAGTGGTAGAGCACCTGCCTAGAATCCTCCAGTGAGGGGCTGGGGATGTGGCTCAGTGGTAGAGCACCTGCCTAGAATCCCCCAGTGACGGGCTGGGGTGTGGCTCAGTGGTAGAGCACCTGCCTAGAATCCTCCAGTGAGGGGCTGGGGATGTGGCTCAGTGGTAGAGGCAATGTGGCTCAGTGGTAGAGCCCCTGCCTAGAATCCCCCAGTGAGGGGCTGGGGATGTGGCTCAGTGGTAGAGCCCCTGCCTAGAATCCTCCAGTGAGGGACTGGGGATGTGGCTCAGTGGTAGAGTGCCAGGCTAGCATAATCAAGGCCCTGCACACCATCCCTAAAGAAAAAGCCCAAACCCCAGCGCTCTTTCTTTTGCTGCCTGCTTCTCAGGTTCTAGGTACCTGTCTAGGGGATGGCCTCCTGTCCCAGAGTAGGAGTCATAGTTCTTGGGCAAGACCCTTAGTCTAGGACAAGGCACACATTTTGAGGTTTTCACCCTATAGGTATATGCCTACCAGGCCAGGCTGCAGTTCCCAACTGACTCCAGCCCCAGCCCCAGCCCCCAGCAAGCAGGTGACACAGCAGGGTGGTTGGGGCCAGCGAAGGAACCTCTGGCTTGTGTGGCGCACCCCTGGAGCAACTATGACCGGTTTCCCTGCTCTGCTGTTATGTGGAGTGTATAGCCACAGTTTCCAAGTGACTGTAGACAGGAGGTGCTGGGGTTATTCCAGAACCATCACTGCTTCCTTCCCTCTCCAGGTGGCCATCAAGGACAAGCAGGAAGGCATTGAATAGCAGGCCAAAAGGAGACTTGCTCAGGGCCTGTGAGGCTCCTGTCTACATGCTTCGGACCTTCTTGACACCCAGCAGAAAACAGCAGCCAGTCCCAGCCACAGCCCCCTCTGGTACTCCCCATCCAACACTGACACATCCTATACATAGACTGCTATTTTCCTAATAAAATATTGCAGGAAAAGACCCAAGTGCAACAGGGGTGATATCCTGGGTTGTCAGGCTTGATGGAGCCAGATGACCCTGACCATGGGCAAAGGGGCTTGCAGGAACAGAATCTGGGACTGCTGGGCCTGCCTGAGTTAATCAAGGAACTGCCCCTGAATGGGACTCACATGACCATACACAGCTTCCACAAGCTTCTATTACACAGTAGAGAATTTAATAAAAATATTAGTACAAAGACCTCTGTCATTAGCCGTGGGCTAATATGTTGTGCCCCTGGCACGCTGCCCTGCCCTGTCCAAGCTAGGGTCTCTTCCAGATGGCCACAATGTTGGAGTCTGTCAGAGCTGTGAGGTAGGTAAGGGCTGCGTTGGCCACCACTGTGTTTACCATTGTCTTGGTCACTGCCTGGCCCAGGGCCATGGGCTTGGGCCACTTCAGGATCTGTTGGGAAGAGAAGGGGCTGGGCTCCTGCTAGCCAGTACTACCCCAGAGGCCACCGGGAAGGAGCCTTGGGGTGTCTGTGTGGACACAGTACCTGTGTGGGTGCCTGCGGAGGTGCTGACAGTGGAGGCGGCTGCTTTAGAACCTGCTGGACATCATAGATCCACACGTTGCCCTCTTCATCCCCACACAGCACGAGCCCTTTGTCTATCAGAATGAAGGTGAGAGCCTAAGATGGGGCAAGGATAGGCAGGGGTCTGAGGTGGAGAGTAGGTGGGACAGGGTAGGTAGACTCACCAGGGCAGGTGCTGAGTGAGAAGTAGGCCAGCTCAGTAGATGACCATTGCAGCTGGGCTAGGATGACCACAGGCACTGTGGATCGGCTGCCCCGGCCCACCCATGTCTGGCTCCAGCTCCACAGGCAGATGGTACCCAGTCCACTCCCTTTGGAGGCTGCAGGCAGAGAAGGCGTGCCTGGGCTGGTCATGTGCCCAGACTGGTTGTTGCCATATGCTCCCTGTTCCCCAGGAGGTGCCTTGGCAGCCCTCAGAGCTGAGGCCCAGCCCAGGCCATCCCAGCTAGGCTCACTCACCCACGACATCCTCATTCACAAATGCCAGCCCGTCCACTCTCTGTCCAGATGTTTCGGAGCCCTCAGAGAAGACGAACTCCACCTCACACACCCTGCAGAAGATGCTAGAGCTACTATGGGCATAGAAAGCTGCTTGCTTGCCTAAAGCACTGCCTAAACCCTGCTTGGGGCTGGGCAGCTATGCCCTGAAAGGGAGTCAACAATTCGGTGTGTGAGTCATGGGGAAGGAAGGGTCTTCCAGAATGGGGTGCCAGAGAAGCAGGAGTTCTCTAGGATCCCACCACCACCACCAGGACCATGGACACACATTGGCCACCGCCAGTGTTCAAAGCTGAGTGCAGGGGACCAGTGAGGGTGGCACTTTGGGTAAAGGCACTGCCCATGCAAACCTGGTGATCTGAGTTTTGATTCCTAGAGCCCACATAAAGGTGAAGAGAGAACCAGGTCCATTAAGTCCTTTGACCTCCAGGTACACAATTTAAGAAATGAGAGGTAGCTAGCTGAGTATGGTCTAGTCTGGAAGGATGTGGGCCTGGCACCTGACCAGAAGGCAAACCTGAGCCAGTTGTCTGAGGGGACAAGGAGGGGCGGCAGGTACACCTGAGGGAGCAGAGGAAGTGGTCCAGATATTTCCTAGGCAAGGCAGGGAAGCCCATGTCTCCCATCACCAAGTGGCTGGTTGCCACCACACCCTGACAGGCCTCTTGGCTCTCTGGAAGCAGCTGGGCCACTCCTGTCAGCATCCTTTTGGGGTTGTTCCTTGTGCTAAGGGTTAAGATATAGAACCTTGGCCACTGATTGAGGACAGGCAGGGACACTATAAGAGCTTTATTGGGGGCTGATGAGATGGCTGGGGTGGGGTAAAGGTGTTTGTCACCAAGCCTGACAACCTGAGTTTTATCCCTGGGACCCAGAACTAACTGTTGAAAGCTGTCCTCTGACTTTTGCAATACAAATAAATCAATAAATGTCATAATAAATTTTTTAAGTGCACAGGGAGCCAGGCGTGGTAAGAGGTAGAGGTAGACAGATCTCTGTGAGTTCAAGTCCAGCCTGCTCTACATAGCAAGTTCCTAAGGAAGACCCTGTCTCCAAAAGACAAAAAAAAAAAAAAAAAAAAAAAACAGGGGCTGGAGAAATGGTTCAGTGATTAAGAGCACTTGCAGAGGGCCAGAGTTTGGTTCCCAGCACCCACAACAGGCTGCTTTCAACCACCTGTAACTCTAGCTCCATCAGATGGCTCTGACCTCTGCAGGCCCCTGAACTCATGTGCATATGTGCACACACAGATACATGTAATTAAAAATAACTTTAATAAAAATAAAAGCACACCAGAACTTCATTTGGTAGAAACTTACATGTATACACTGTTAACCGTTTGCTCTGAGGTAACCTTCAATCTAGACACTATATAAGCACTGGCTCAGAGAATTTCCTCAGTGGTCTTGGCTTATGAAAAACCCTCCTCCCTTGGGGGCTGGAGAGATGGGGGTTTGATTCCTAGCACCCACATACATGGTGGCTAAAAACCGTCCTTAACTCAGGGTCCAGGGGAATCCAAAGCCCTCTTCTGATCTCCTTGGCATTGCATGACACGGGTGCACTCACATACATGCAGGCAATACACTCATACACATAAAAATAATAAATAAAGCCGGGCGTGGTGGCGCAAGCCTGCAGTCCTAGCACTTGGTAGGCAGAGGCAGTGGATCTCTGTGAGTTCGAGGCCAGCCTGGTCTACATAGTTCCAGGACAGCTGGGGCTACAGGGAGACCCTGCTTCAAAAAGACCAAAAAATAATAATAAAATATTTTTAAAAACCCTCCTCCAATACAGAGATATTAATGAAGGAGTAGATTCTTTGAAACCAAGCTAGCCAAAGGCTGACCAGTGAGATGGCTCAGTGGGTTAAAACCATTTCCCTTGCAAACCTGGCCACTTGAGTTTGAGCCCTAGAACCTACATAAAGGTAAAAATTGAGAACGAACTCTACCAAGTTGTCCTCTGACCACATCCTTACAGTGGCATGTATGCCCCCCAAACACATGCATACACATTATGATAAAATAAGTCCCAATGAGCCAGGCATAGTGGTGCACACCATTAATCCCAGCACTCAGAAGGCAGAGGCAGGTCTGGTCTGCAGAGTGAGTTCCAAGACAGCTAGGGCTATAGGGAGACCCTGTCTCAACAAACAAAAAGTGCTAATGAGAGATGGCTGGAGAGGCAGACTCTCTTCTGGCCTCCCGGATGACAGGCTCTCTGACTCTCCTCTGGCCTCCCAGATGGCAGGCTCTCTGCCTCCCCTCTGGCCTCCCGGATGGCAGGCTTTGACTCCCCTCTGGCCTCCAGGATGGCAGGCTCTCTGACTCCCCTCTGGCCTCCCGGATGGCAGGCTCTCTGACTCCCCTCTGGCTGGACGGATGGCAGGCTCTGCCTCCCCTCTGGCCTCCCGGATGGCAGGCTCTCTGCCTCCCCTCTGGCCTCCCGGATGGCAGGCTCTGCCTCCCCTCTGGCCTCCCGGATGGCAGGCTCTCTGCCTCCCCTCTGGCCTCCCGGATGGCAGGCTCTGCCTCCCCTCTGGCCTCCCGGATGGCAGGCTCTCTGACTCCCCTCCGGCCTCCTGGATGGCAGGCTCTCTTGACTAAAGCACAGATTTAACATTCAATTTCCATCTCTGCTCACTGCCTTCTGTGAGCGACAGGCAGCACAAACCAAATTCCACTAATACCACAGCTCACAAAGTCCAGCACCCACTGCCTGGGCAGCCTTGCCCTTCACCATGGCTATGACCCTCCGCTGTGCCAAAATGGTCCATCAAACTCTCTCCACCCCTGGCCTGTGCATCTGCTGTTCCCTGTCAACTCTAGGGTCTCTGGAAGAACAACCATCAGGTTGCCTCATGCCTTTTAACTGATGTCACCCTCTGGGGCTTTTTTTTTTTGAGACAAGGTCTCATGTAGCCCAGTATATCCTCCCACACTCTAGGTAGCCAAGGATGATGTAACTTGTACCTCTACCTCTCAAGTGCTGGCATCAGAGGCACGCATTTCCACACACTTGGTTTATTTGGTGCTGGGGGATTGGACCCAGGGCTTCATGAATATTTGGCAAGCACTCTACCAACTGAGCTACAGCCCTCACCCTCTTGGGCACAAGTTTAATGCCATCTTCCTGACTGGCCTATGCCCCTTGAGGGCAGTGAACCCATACCGAGCTGTCTTGGAGGCTTCTCACATGGATACAAAGGTTTATCACTAAAGCTTCTTCCCTGACCAGACCCCATCTCCACTCCCCTGACAAGAGCCCTGGGATATAAGCCACCACTGCCTCTTCACAGACTGGGACATGAGGCTTAGGCAGGAGATTCACACTGTTGAGTCACAGCATGGTGGTTAAAGGTGAAGAGAGGCCCCTGAACACAGTCTCTGAGGCAGCCCAGGCAGCAGTGTGGTGTGCCAGGGTTGCCTGGGGACCATGTGCACCTGCCGCCCCAGCTCTGAGGTCCAGCATCCTCACCTCCGCTTCTGGGGCTGGTCTAAGCGCACGTCCCAGCAACAGCATCCACCCTCACAGCCAGCCAGCAGGTAGGCATCAGGGCAGGAGGCAACCGGAGAGAGGCGCAGGGGGATGGAAGCAGAGTCCAATATGAGGAGCTGACTGTGAACAGATGTGTATATAGGAAATCATGAGCCTCCAGACCCTAAGCCTCACCCCAGCAGCCTGCCCCTCCCAGGCCATCCCACAGCCTCTCACCTGGCCTGGAACTCATAGTCATGATTGGGCATCCCGATGTCCCAGAGGATGATCCGTTTGTCATAAGAGGCCGCTAAGGAGAGGACCAGTTAAAGTAGGGAGCCCTATGGAGACCTTGCAGGCTGAGGCTGTGGGTCCCCTGGAGCTTATCAATAGCAGGGAGGGCAGATAGTGGCCAGGATGAGGACTCATGAGCCTACAATCCTCAGACTCCTGCCTGAATCTAGCATGCAAAGTGACACAGCCATCTTTGTGGTTCATCCATCATCTGTGCTAAGCTCACCACACCTGACGGCCAGGAATAACTACCCAGGTTCCCGATGGGAAAACAGAGCAACTCACGTTGCTGGAAAACTTCAAGGCCACACAGCAGGTTGGAGACAAAACTAGAATGGGAATCCCAGTTGACTAGAAGTTGCATCACTTCCTATCAAAGCCATCTGGGTCCAGAAGCCTCTGAACCTTACCATCCTGGGGAGGGGACACTGAGGCCAGGGCAGATAAGACTATGATGCTAGGAAAGGCCCAAGGTGAGGGTCTTACTGAAGAGGTGAGTCTCATAGGTGGGGCTGAAGCAGAGGGTGGCAATGGCCTTCTTATGGGCCCGGATGACCCCGCAGCAAAAGCCTGCACGCACATGCAGTAGCCGGATCACGCCCCGCAGGCCTGCAGCTGCCAGCACACTCCAACGCTTCTTGTGGCCTGTCTGGGTGACCACTGTTAGGACTGTCCAGGCCACAGAAAAGAATTCCTGATAAGGAAGGGGAAGTGGTCATGAGCAGGGGAACAAGTGGCAGCTTACTGGGTGGGCTAGTCTGGGGAAGTGAGATCCTGCAGCAAAGAGAAGCTCCTGGGAGGTATGGGGTGGCTCGGTGGTGGAGCATCTGCCTAGAATCCCCCAGTGAAGGGCTGGAGGGTGTGTGGCTCAGTGGTAGAGCACTTTCCTAGGATCTCCCAGTGAGGGGCTGGGGGTCTGGCTCCAAGGTAGATGCCTGTGGCCCAGGTTCTAACCCTCCAAAAAAACAAAAACGGGGCTGAAGAGATGGCTCAGTGGTTAAGAACACTGGTTGTTCTTGCAGAAGACCAGGGTTCGAATCCCAGCACCCACATGGCAGCTAACAACTGTCCGTAACTCCAGTCCCAGGGGATCCCACAGCCTCTGACCTCCGCAGGAATTGCACGACATGGGTGCACTTACCTACATGCAGGCAATACATGCATACACATAAAAAAAAAAATTAAAAACAAAGGTGGTAGGGGTGGGGACAGATAGCCTATCTTGGACCTCCAATCCCAGAGCTCCTACCACAGCACCCAACACTATGCAGAAATGGGTCCCTAACACTCACCTCGCCTGGAGACTTGTATTTGTGGAGTATGATGCCCATCTGGCAGTCTATCACGCAAACAGCCTCTCCACCACATGTAGCCACAGTCTGGGACGTGGATCCTGAGTGCCCTGTTTATGGGATCACCTGAGTAAATATGTTTTCTGTAAAGTTCCTTCCTGCTGCTCCCTTTTTCTGGCCTCCATGCCACTTAACTTTTTCTGGCATATACGGGATGAACTCATAGCCTCCTGCATGATAGGCAAGAGCTCCACCACTAAGTTACATCCCTAGCCTTCTTTTTACTATATATATATATATATATATTTTTTTTTAATTTACTTATTTATTGGCCTGGAACTCACTATGTAGACCAGGCTGGCCTCAAACTCACAAGAGATCCACCTGCCTCTGTTTCCTGAGTGCTGGATTAAAGTTATGTGCCACCACATCTGGCTTATTTATTTTCATTTTATGTGTATGTGTGTATGAGTGTTTTGCCTGCATGTATGTAAGTGCACTGTGTTATACAATGCCCACGGTGGTCAGAAGAGGGCATTGGATACCCTGAAACTGGTGTTATGGATGGTTGTTAGCCACCACGTGGGTGTCAGGAATCGAACCCAGGATGTCTAGAAGAGCAGCCAGCATTCTTAACCACTGAGCCATGTCTTTTGGGGGTTTGTGCACATGAGTGCAAGTGCCTGTGAAGGACAGAAGACGGCATCGGATCCCCTGGAGATGGAGTTACAGACAACTGTGAGCTCCCCCACATAGGTGCTGAGTATTGAACTCCAGCCCTCTCCAAGAACAGCAAGTACTCTTAACCACTGAGCCATCTAACAGGCCCCTCTTTTTACTCTTTGTTCTGACACAAGGTCTTACTAATTTTCCCAGGCACCTTTTAATCTCTGACCCCCACTGAGCACACTTGTGTGGCCTGGGCCTCCCAACACCCTCTGCCTCTGTACCACGCACCCTCCTCCCGAACAGGCTCAAAGGCGCAGGACCACAGCTGTGTCTCTAGGTCTTTTGGGCTGTTGTTTCTGCTGTGACACTGTAGGAAGTGCAGGGGCTCCAGCTGCAGGGAGGCCTGTGGGGACACAGGAGGTCAGGGCTGCTCTGGGCATGCCCTGTCTGCCTCCCCCCATCCCTGACACCCAGGAAGCTTACCTGTCCTCCATCAGAGTCCACAGATAGGTCCTCCATCTTAGCTGGCAGGGAGACACGAAGTCTCTTGGAGGAAGATAGGTTGAGTGGGACATCATCAGGCTGTTTTGAGGTCATCATTCTGGCCTGCTGAGGGAGAGCGGGGCTTGTGACCATGTGACCACTGGCTCAGGAGCTTCCTTTCCCCCAACTAAAGTCCCCCAAGAGCTGAACTGCACCCTCTTGTGGGTACAGAAAGCAAGAGCTGATACATGGTCATGGAGCAAACTTACTGTTAGGGTTGGAAACATGTCGCCCAAGGGTCCGTAGGTTAAAAGCCTTGGTCAGCAGCCTATGGACTAACTGGAGGGTATAGGTGACATCGCCTTGAAGGGGACACAGGGACATTGGTTCCTTTCTCTCTCTGCTCCTGGCTGCCATGAGGTACAAAGATCTCCCCCTCTACATGAACTCAACATGTACATATGGCCTCAGCACAGGTGCACAGCAATTGGGAGATAAGACTGTGGACTGAATCCCTGAGCCAAAACAAAACTTTCCACCTTATAAGTTGATTATCTCAGGTATGATGTCACAGCAAAGGAAGGCTGACTAACATGCTAAGGCATCCTTCCCATCTCCTGAGTTCATAGAGGACCCTCTGTGCACTAGTGCAGCTGTGTGGAAATACTCACCCTGGGCTTGCAGGCAGCTGTGGCTTGGGGAGACTTCTTTGAAACATCTGCTTCATGCACCTGGGTCCCACCTGAGGCTGCCAGTTCCTCGGAGATCATCCGCACCTGGATGAGTCCAGGCCCTCTTAGGTGTTCTTAGCCCCTCCCCAGCCATCTGGTTAGAAGGAGCTTTGCTTCTCAAGGTGGGAAAGGGCCTGCGTGGCCACCAGGGCTCCATTCCCTGACCCATTCCACTCCCCATAGTTCCTCAATTCATCGCAAGGCAGGGACTTCTCCAGGACAGCCCAGAGCCAGGGACATCGACTCCCAGCACAATGTTGCCGGGTGACATACCCTCCACTGAGTGAATTCGCTGAGGGACTCAGGACCGTAACACACATCCCTGACAGCAGATCTCACAAAATCAGCCCGAGCTTTCTCAGCATCCTCTTCAGGGTCCCGGGTGGTCAGGAACTTCTGCCAATAGGCTCTAACCTGGTGTGAGAGGGACCAGAACCAGGCCCAGCTCATCCCAGCAATCCTGGCCACATACAGCACGTCTACCCTCCTCATGATCACAAGGTATGTTAACTATACTGCCCTCTGGAAGCTTCTGCAATTATAGTCTCTTATCTGTAGCTGGATAAACCCTAAGCAACATGTAATGGCCTGGTATGATAGGACATAGTGGTGTACACCTGTAATCCCAGCACTTGGGAGGCAAGGCAGGAGGATTCTGAGTTCTAGGCCAGCCTGGGCTAAATGGTGAGTCCTAGGCCAGCCTGGACTACACAGCTAGACCTTATCTCTGAAGAAACAGCCCATCACAGAGTTCCTCTGCAAGAGTCCTAGCTTCCTGCCATTCCTATAGTACCAAATACAGAAAGCAAAACAACCAGGCTTAGCATAACAAGTCAAGCTTGGGGCTGTCAGGCAAGGTCCCCTGCTACACACCTCCCAATATCTACTTCCATTCCTCCCTATGCCCTTACCCTGTTGGTGAGCTCCTGGTTCAGATTCTCCACCTGAGAACAGGTTGCTGACATATCCTTGCCATTGATCTTCCGCAGCTTGGGCAGGAGAAAGGACACTTTCAAGTTGTCATTGACCTAGGTGATGGGGGAATAACAAAGTCAGGGGTGGGTGGTGCACACCTGTAATCCCAACACCCAGGAGAGCTAAGCAAGTGTCTCTAGCCTAGGCTATATAGCAAGACTTTGTCTCAAATAAGAAAAACAACAAAATTTGAGGGGGGGGGCAACAAAAACCCAAACAGGGGTGAGGATATAGTTGGTAGAGGGTTTCCCTGGCAGGCAGCAAGCCCTGAGTTGGATCCCCCAGCACCACATAAAAACTGGGTGGTACATGGCCAGCCCTCGGGAGGTAGAGGCTGGAAGATCAGAAGTTCAAAGTCATAGGCTGGAAAGATAGCACAGTGGTTAAGAACATTGGCTGCTTTTGAAGAGGAGCTGGGTTCAATTCCTAGCACACACAGGATGGCTAACAGCTGTCTGTAACTCCAGTTCCAGGGGATCTGACTCCCTCTTCTGGCCTCCATGGGCATTACACATGTGTGGTGCACTTAATATATGCAGGCAAAACACACATACACATAAAATAAAAATAAATCAAAAAAAAATTTTTTTTAAAGTTCAAGGTCATCCTTGGCTATATAGTTGTTTGAGGCCAACCTGGTCTACATGAGACCCTTTCTCAAACAAAACCAAACCCAGAAGGGCTAGTGAAGTCTGAGGTGCTCCTCTCGCCCCCAAAGAGTACTGGTCCTGGGCAAAGGGCTGTTGGGGAGGCCTCTCACCGTCAGGAAGGGATTGCCTTCCAGGCTCAGTTCCTCAAGCTCTGGGAACTGAGCCAAGGTAGTGACATCCCACAGTTGGTTGTTGGCGCAGTGGAGGATGCGCAGGTGGGGCAGGCCCACGTTGGGAGGCAGCGTCTCCAGCAGGTTGTCAGAGAGGTCCAGCTCCTGCAGCTGCTTCAGGCGGGCCAAAAGGCTGGGGTCCAAGTGCTCTGACAGCAGCTTCAGCCCAGACAGGCTAGGGTGAGGGCAGGCAAGAAAGCACAGAGGGCAGGCTGACTGCGTCATTCCACAGCACCCCAATGGGCCCCACAAGAATTTTCACCTGCTATTTCTTCTGCAGGCACGGGCAAGCCCCGCCCCCCGCCACTTTTTTTTTTTTTTTTTTTTTTTTGAGGCAGTCTCACTATGTAGACCAGGCTGGCCTGCCTTCGCCTCCCGAGTGCTGGGGTTAAAGGCATGAGCTAAACAGGACCGTTTGGTTTGGTTTGATTTCGTTTGGTTTGGAACACCGTAGCCCAGACTAGTCTGAAACTCACTATATAGTCCAGGTTGGCCTCTAACGCAGGGCGTTGGTTTTACTCGCGAGTGCGAGATCTTGTAACGACTTTGGAACCAGAGGACGCAAAGCTTCCTCTTGAATGTTTTTCCCAATCTCCGCCGGCTCCTCTGGGCTACTCCCCTCAATACTTTCTTGAATTCTCAACAACTTTCTAATCCGTCTGGGGCTGCAAAAGTCCCGCGCATGTCTACAGACAAGACCTTCCGCGCACGCGCGAGCTCCCCGGCGGGAGCCAGAGTCGAATAACGGGATAACGGCGGCAGGCAAGGGATGGGGAAGGGTACCGGCTTTGCATCCCGCCCATTGGGTGATCCGGACTGGGAAAGGAGACCTGCCGCGGGGGCCCCCAACCGGGATCCAGCTTCAGCCCCCCGCCTGCTCTTACTCCAGACTCCGGATCCTTCCAAGCCTGTCGGTCTTCGGTCGCCCTCGTTGTATGAGCAGCCGCGCCGTGAGGGGACCCATGGGTGTTCGTGGGGACCGCGGCCCGGCGCTGGCCCGGAGCCCAGCCGAACCCCCGCTGGCCCGAAGCCCGGTCACGGATGCCCGCAGCCACGGAGCCCAGGAGGTGGCGCCGCGTAAACCCTCTGTGAGGCCGCGGCGACCGGAAGGAAGCAGAACTCCAGACACGGGCCCCGCCCAACTCCGTGCGCAGGGACTACAACTCCTAGCAGCCCCCGCGCGGCCTGGCTGTCCCGACCGCACAATGGCGGCTCTGGCTGCGGCGGCTGTTGCTGCTGAGGTTCCTGAAAGTATCCAGGAGTGCGGCTGCAAGGGCATCCGGACCTGTCTGATCTGCGAGGCACAGTGCCACCGGGACCCGCCCTGGCAGCGCTCCCTGCAGGTAAGGGCTGGGACAAGATTCATACCCAGAAAAATTCTTGCCTCATATGGTGAAACTGAAGCCCAGCTTGGCCATAAGACCGGCAGGGATTAAAGCCTAGAGGCGTTAATTTAACATCTGGGGTTAACCATGAAAAAGTGCTGAATACTAGGTCGTCCATATGGGAAATCCATCCATCCAAACGGGCAATGGATAAATGAATGAAAAAAAGTATTTGTGCTGCCTTGGCAGTCCTGTAGCAAGTTGCCAGGGCCAATAGTTAGGAGATTACTTGGGAAAGGGGCCTGGGGTGGTCAAGTGAGGTGACGCTTCAGAGATCCAAGGGGCCTGGGCACAAAAGGCCCTGAGTCACTGAACAGGCTGGATGTGTTCTAAAAGGTTTTAAAGGAGTTGCAATGTTCACATAAATGCATATAGGCAAAACACTCATACACATAAAACGTGTGTGCACACAAGTGCAGGTGCCAGTGGAGGCCAGAAGAGGGTGTTGGATCTTCTTGAGCTGGAGTTACAAGAGGTTGTGAGCTGCCTGATGTGGATTCTGGGAACTGAATTCAGGTCCTCTGGAACAGCAGCAAGCTCTTTTAACCACTGAGCCACCATTAGATGGTAAATTTTAGCTAGACATGATGATACATGCTTGCAATACCAGCACTCAGGAGACTGAAGCAGGAAGATGGGGAATTTAGGGCCACCCTGGGCTACATAGAAACACCCCCAAAAGATACTAAATTTTATATTCTGCTGCGGGGGGGTGATGATGAATCTACATAATGTCCATCTCCCTCCTCCCTTGCTACAAACAACAATCCAAGGTTTAATTCTCACAGAGATCTGCCTGCCTCTGGCTCTTGAGTGCTGGGATTAAAGGCATGTGCCACCACACCCAGCTCCACCTAGTTTTTTTTCATATGGGTTCTGGGGACTGGAACTCAGGTCTGCCACTCTGCCAACTGAGCCATCACCTGACCTCCATCTCTGTCTTTTACAGAAACCATACCATTTCCTTTATTGCCCGGACACAGGCTGGGCTGTGGGGGCTGAGGACTCTGACTATGAGGGCTGGGCCTTCCCCTTCCCGGGAGTGACAGTGATAGAGGACTTTGTGACCCCAGAGGAAGAGATTGAGATGGTACGTCTGATGGACCGTGACCCCTGGAAGCTCTCCCAGTCTGGGCGGAGGAAACAGGTATGATGGTCCCAACTAGCCTGAGGGCTGGCCTGGCCTGGCCTGACCTGACCTGACCTGAAGGACAGCCTTGGTTTTCATGAGAAAGTCATAGATCCCTGAAGGGTCCCTGGCTTTCTCCTCTCTGGCCACAACCCAAGTATCCTGGGTAGAGACTGGGTGGCCTGTCTGATAGGTGTGTGGGCCTTTTTGTAAGGTGAGGCTGTCCCCCATCTCCAACCCCTCCTGCAGTGTCTTATTGGTAGGGAGATCATGGTAAGTTCTAGGTAGGGCTCTCCATCTTGCGTGGCTGCTGGAGGCTGCCAGGTGCCACCCCTTACCATCACATCCCTTGCCCTCAGGGACCACAGTCCCCTTCCTCCGACTTTTCCTCCTCTCACCCAACTTCTGTAACATGGTCATTTCCTATGGCAGCTTCCAAGGTGCTCCCTCACCCTCTGTTCCTGGCATCATACTGTTTGGTTAGAGCCAGCTGAAGGAGCCTCTCTGGCTTCTCTGAAAGCTGGAACCACCTCTCTGCCCCAGCCACCCACTGTATTTCCCTTTCCCCGCTCCCTTGCAGAAGCCCTGTCTGTGATATCAACTTCACTTTCCCCGGGTTGACCTGACTCATCTCTCTGGTGCTCTAGGCAGTGCCAGTTAGCAGAATTTTTTTCTCTTTTTTATTATTAAAGACTTTATTATTTAAAGTTTTTGATTGCTTAAATTTTATTTATTAATTTGTGTGAGTATTTTGCCTGTACCCATGTCATGGAGTGCTGGGAGGCTAGAAGAAGGCATCAGGTCCCCCTGGAACTTGGAATTACAGTGGTTGTTAGCCACCATGTAGGGGCTGGGAACTGAACACCAGTAACCTGCAAAAGTAGCCAGTGCTTTTAACTGCTGAACCATCTCTCTAGACCTACCATTATTTTTTAAATTATGTCTATATGTGTGTGTCTGTGTGGTTGTGCACCTGCATGCAGGTACCCTTGGAGGCCAGAAGAGGGAGTCAGATCCCCTGAAACTGGAGTTAAGGACAGATAAGGCCATTTCCCCAGCCTCAGGGTTGGCATTTCTTAATCTGAGCTGTTTCCCCACTCATGTTTGTTCCTACCCTTCAGGATTATGGCCCCAAAGTCAACTTTCGGAAGCAGAAACTAAAGATGGCGGGCTTCCAAGGTCTCCCCAGCTTCAGCCAGAAGGTGGTTCAGAGAATGGGGCTCTACCCGGGTCTGGAGGACTTCCAGCCAGTGGAACAGTGTAATCTCGACTACAACCCAGAACGGGGCTCAGCCATCGATCCCCACATAGATGATGCCTGGCTGTGGGGTGAACGACTGGTGAGCCTCAACCTCCTGTCTGCTACTGTGGTGTCCATGTCCCATGATGCCCCTGACAGCCTGCTGCTGTGCTCAGCCCCTTACATTGGACCGGATGCCTTTGCAGGCAGCATCGAGACTCCCAGCAGGTCTGTTCCCTGCCAGAAGGTGGAAGTAGCCATTTCCATACCCTGCCGCTCCTTGCTGGTGCTGGCAGGGCCTGCACGGCACCAGTGGACACATGCTATCCACCGCAGACATATCAAGGCCCGCCGGATCTGCAGCACTTTCAGAGAGCTGTCAGAGGAGTTCCTACCTGGGGGCAAGCAGCAGGAACTGGGGTACCAGCTGCTGCAGGTGGCACTGACCTTTCAAGGAAGACCCATCTGAGCTGCCTCCCTGGGGACAAAAGCTGCCACCAGCCTGACCAGAAGCATGGCTCCAACTCTGACTGCTGGCTGGGGTCTCTCCCCAACTCATTAGATCTTGGGAGGTTTTTTTTTTGGAGACAGGATCTCATGTAGCCCAGTCTGGCCTTGTGGCCTCAACTGACTATGTAGCCAAGGATGACTCTGAATTCTTTTTTTTTTTTGGTTGTTTGACACAGGGCCTCCTGTAGCCTCCGCTGGCCTGAAACTTGTTATATACACATGATCTCACAGAGCTCCGCCTGCCTCTGCCTCCGAGGTGCTGGGATTATAGGCATGCACCATCATGCCTGGCTTCATCAAGATTTTCTTTTTTCTTTGTGAGACAGGGTCTTTTTTTTGGGGGGGGGGTCTTTTTGAGACAGGGTTTCCCTGTAGCCCCAGCTGTCCTGGAACTCACTATGTAGACCAGGCTGGCCTTGAACTCACAGAGATCTGCCTGCCTCTGCCTCCCAAGTGCTGGGACTACAGGCATGTGCCATCACACCCAGCTCATGTATGTCTCTTAAGCTATGACATAAAGACCTTCCTGAAGCAGGAGGATCACAAGGTTGAGGCTAGCTTGAGCCTAATAGGCCTCACTGTCACCCACAGCCATACCTCTCAGATAGTCTGTTTGTGCCAGGCACTGGGCTGGGACTGGAGAACCTGGGCTGGTGCTAGATCATAGCTTGGCTCCCAGGCTCCAGGGTCCCCTGGTCTCTAGCAGTCACCTCGGGCAGAGGATGACAGCATATGCTCACTGGTACCATAAGCAACCTGCACATATCCCTTAGCACACTTTGCCAAGGTAAGGGCCTGATCCAGGCTGTGTGGACTATACTGACTACTCTGATGCTGTGTGTCAGCTTTGGACAAAGAGAAATGAATCCTGTGGGGCACAAAGGTCCACTCTGGGCATCTTCCTCTGGTTTCTTGTGCAGGGTAAGAAGGGGGTGGCCTGGAATCCCAGCACCTGGAAGCAGAAGCAGGAAGATTGTGACTTCCAGGCCAGCCTGGGCTACATATTCAATTCAAGGCCAGACTGAGTGACAGTGAGATTTTGTCTCAAGATATAAAGGGGCTAGAGAGATGGCTCAGCTGTTAAGAGCATTGGCTGTTCTTGCAGAGGACCTGGGTTCAGTTTCCAAAACCCACATGGCAGCTAACAACCATCCATAACTCCAGTTACAGGGGATCTGATGCCTTCTTCTGGCCTCCAAAGGCACTGCACACACATGGTATGTGTACATATTTGTAGGCAAGGCATTCATAAACATAAAGATTAATTTAAAAAAAAATAGAGGGGCTAGAGAGTTGGCTTACTGGTTAAGAGCACTGGTTGCTCTTGCAGAGGACCTAGGTTTGATTTTCACCACCCACATGGTGGCTAACAACCATCTCTAACTCCGTTTATGCCTTCTTTTGACCTCTGTGGGCATTTCACTTACATGCATACAGGCAATACACTCATACACATAAAAATAATTTTTAAAAATAATAAATAGATCATATTAGAAAAACAAAAAAGAAACCATACCTCCATTATAAGCACTGACTTCCTCAGGCCTGTTAAATGGTCTTACTGGCTGGCTCTATACTGAGCCCAGTTCTACTCCTTGGCCTGTGTAGCTGCCATCTGGGTCCCCTACTTTCAATAGACAGGTGCTTGCTGCTCTATCCAGTGGACTCTTGGAAGTCTCTGGGTTGAAGTCCTGGATCCTTAATGACATTAAAGGACAGAAATCTTTCCTAGGAGGAGCTGGAGAGATGGCTGAGTTGGCAGACACAAGCTCCATTCACAAATAAAAAAAGCCAGGTTTGGGGCTGGAGAGACAGCTCAGTGGTTAAGAGCACTGGCTGCTCTTGCAGAGGACCTGGGTTTGGTTCCCAACACCCACATCATGGCTAACAACTCTGTAATTCCAGTTCCAGGCGCTCTCTTCTGGCCTTTGCAGGCTCTGCACACACATGGTGCACTTAACATGTAGGCAGGCAAAATGCTCGTCTACATAAAAACAAATTTTAAAAAATTATAGCCAGGTTGGTGGTAGCAGGCACCGTAATCCCAGCATTTGGATCAAGGAGACAGGAGGTTCCCTGAGGCTCCCTGATGAGCTAGCCTAATCTAATGGGTGAATTCTCAGTCAAGTGAAAGACCCTGTCTCAATGAAAGAGACGGTGGGAGAGGGTTGCCACCTGAGGTTGACCTGTAGCTTTCACAAGTTGTGTGTGTGTGTGTGTGTGTGTGTGCACGCACGCACACACACACACAGACACCTTTCTTAAGAGGGAGGAACCTCTTGGTCTGGTTAAATGTTCTGAAATGGAGTGTCTAGGTGGTACCAAGTGGATAGCCTGGGCAGTGGCGGGACCAGCACCTCATCTATCTGACCACCTCTTTGATGGGTTTTGTTGGACTTAGCCACCCACATGGGCCTGCCCCTCCCTTCCCTCTCACTTTGGGAAAGGAAGCCAAGCAGAGACTCACTGCTACACTGCAGGGTTGCCTTGGGGCTCCAGTTAACCTCACTCAGAAAATGTCTGTCCCAGCACCCTGCCTGTCCATTCTAGAAAGTTCCATGCCCCACCCCTTGGGGCAGTGACTATTAATAAAATGTGGCACATAAGCTCCATGCCAGGATGAGGGTCAGCAGGCACCAGGATGGACCCCTCACACCATGGCACACACACCTCAGAAGCATAGTGGGATAGCTTTACCAATTTATTCAGGTCAATCTAGGGCAACTGTTTTTTAAAAATCCACTTACAGAGCCAGGCATGGTGGCACATGCCTTTAATCCCAGCACTTGGGAGGCAGAAGCAGTCAGATCTTTGTGAGTTGGAGGCCAGCCTGGTCTACCTAGTGAATTCCAGGACAGCTGGGGCTACAAGGAGACCCTGTCTCAAAAAAAAAAAAAAAAAAAAAAAAAACCACTTACAGGAGTTCTCTGCACAACATGGAGCAGAAACAGTGGCACAGGCAGATGTTGGGCAGGTGAGGCTTGAACCCTCTGGGCTCTTGTAGTTTGTCCTCAATAGACCTTTCTTGAAGACATGAATCATGTTCTTTTGCAGTTTCTAAAATAGAAACACTTCAATTTGGAAACTAAGTCAGGAGTATGTGGAGACTGTATGCCATGCTGGAAAGGGCCTCAGCGTGTGAGGGTGCTGGTCCCAGGGGCACTGCGATGGCTGATCATAGATGAAATTAGGACAAGCCTGTGCTAGCCCCAGGGGCCCCACGAGGCACTAGCCACGTGGTGGCCACAGAATCTGATGCAAAATCAGGTTACATCTCCAGAAACCCAACTTCCAGCCTCCAGCCTGCCATGATGGATTGTGCCACGATTTGAGACAGGAGTTCATCCTTCAACTTCACACAAAGCTCTGGGGTAGCCCTGTGGTTCCTGTCCATTGGTCCCCACATGCATGGTCTCTTCTGTTCACAGACGACTGTCCTATGCCTTAGAACTGGAATGGCTGGAGGGGGAGAGTATGAGAAATTGTACAAGCGAGGCACTATGTTAAGTGCTGAGTGTTCCATGAGCCAGGGCACCAAATGGACCCAGAAGATGGACTGTAGGAATGAGTCCAAAAGGCATTCCCCACTTTCTTTGGATTGTTTGAGACAGGGTCTCCCTGTAGCCCCAGCTGTCCTGGAACTCACTATGTAGACCAGGCTGGCCTTGAACTCACAGAGCTCTACTTCTCTCTCCCTCCTGAGTACTGGGATTAAAGGTGTGCACCACCACACTCAGCTAGATTTATTTTTTTATGTGTGTGTGTGTGTGTGTGTGTGTGTGTGTGTGTTGTGTCCACGGACAACTTGTGGAATTCAGTTTTCTCCTCCTACCATGTGGGTCCTGGAGGATCAAACTTACATCATCAGGCTTGGTGGCAAGCTCCTTATACCTGCTGAGCCATCTCACCAGCCCATATTCAAAAATTGTTTAGCAAAGCAAGCAAATTAAACTAGACTGGCTTTTCCAAAAGGCTCTGGGAAAGCTTACATGCACTAGTAGACAAGGGATCTCAGACACATGTCTTCAGAGGGAGGTGAAGGACATGCCTTTGAAAGATAGACTGGCCTCACAGGACACCATGTCCTATCTCCTTGGAGATGACAGTTTACAGGGGAGATTCTCCATATGCCTCCCTAGGGTCTCAGCTTCTCCGGGTTGTGTATTTGAGGTTTATACCCTTGGCAGCCTGCCCCATTTCCAGAGACACTAACGAGGCCCTCCAGGAGCCAGCAGTACCCAATCCAGATCCCAGAGACAGAAAGCTATTGTAAGAGATGGAAGCCAGGTAAGCAGAAGCTCAATGACCATTTATATACAGAATATAAGACAAAGCCAGCGACACTGCAAAATTGAGTAAACACAGTGTCCCCGCTGTACGCAGTGCAGCAGCTCCCACACAAGCAGGTGCTGTACCATGGGGTGCAGACAACAGTGCCAGCTGGGTGGCCAGAAGTGTGTAGTGACAATGCCAAGCTCATGCACAGCTGTGTAAACATGGGGGCAGGGATTTGCACACACTGAGTGTCCTGGCAGGCCAAGCCATGAGATGCTGAGGATTCCTCTTCCCTGCAGTTGCTCAGTGCTATCCCGAGGAACATCTGTCTGTGGCTGGCAGGCCAGGATGGCCCTGGCTAACACAGGGCCCCCAGAAGATCCTTCAACACCTGGGGGCCATTGGGGACTTGGGTGGACCATCTGTGACCAGTCAGGCTCCAAGGTGGCAGGAAAAGGGAATCAGCTTTTTGCATTTCAGAACATCCTCCATGAACTTGACTTCTTTAAATAGGCACCCTGCATGATGACCTATCACTTCTACCGTACCAGGCCTTCCACACTCAGCAATCTCCCATAGGGCCTGGCAACCTGCCACACTTACTGAGCTGCTGTGTGGCCCAGGCTCCTACTCTCCCTACCTTAGCCACAAGCCATGCCACCCCAATCCCTCCAGGGCTGAGAAGGAAGAACCAAGCTAAGCTGCACCAAAGTTACCATGATCCAGCACCAACCACCAGGCCTACCGCTGCATTCAGGAGCAACTTGTTATGACGGTCTCGTGGAGCCCAGGCTAACCTCAAAGTCACTATGTAGAAGAGGATGACTTTGAACTCCTGATCCTCCTGGTTCCACAACCCTAGTACTAGGATGACAAGCCTGCACCACCATGCCCAGTTTATGCAGTGCTGATGTTCAAACCCAGGGCCTTATGCATGCTAGGCAAGTGTGTTACCAACTGAGCTACATCCCCAGCTGCACAATCTATCTTCTGAACTCATAGCCCTACCCTATTGGTTATAAGGTCCAGATCTCTGGGATCTCCTGTGATATCTGGTGCTGCTGGGACCCCTTGCCAGGACCTGCCCCTAAGCCAGGAAGTCCCCAGGGCCATGTGCCCTGCACCTGTTAGTGGTGCAGCCTCCATGTTGAACTGGTTAGTGTCTCCATTCCAAGAGACCCTTATCCATGCTTAGACGGGAGTAAAACTTTGGTCTGGAACTATCAGGCGGCGTCTGGGCAGCCTGCTTAGCAACCCGCTGCGGTGGTTCTCAGCAGCTAGTGCTTGTCTGGCAGCCCCTGGCCACTCATACCACCTGCAGGCTTCTCTCATGCCCATCCAACTGCACTTTGAGCTTGTGCAGTTCTTCGATCTCACGGTTGTGACGCTCCGTCTTGTGCCGCACCAGCGAACGGTAGAAGTGGATGGTAAAGACCACGAAGATGAGGCCCACGGGCACCATGATGATGGTTGACACCAGTGCTGCCTGCCAGCCAGTGTGGCCACTGGAGCCCAGCTGGCCCCTGGCATCCACTGGGAGGAACTTGATCCAGCACAGCAGCACCACCTCAGCCAGGAAGAGCAGGATGCCTAGCACAGTGGAGAAGCCCCACGCCAGCTCAATGTAGGGGTGCATGCGTTCGTGTGGTGACTCGCTGATGGAGTTGAGGTTGTGGATGTTGCTCACCGCTTCCACGTTGGGCAGGATGCATGTGCTGATAAGCAGCGCAAACAGGTGCACGGCCACCAGCACTGTGGTACAGGCGCTAAAGGCGATGAGCAGTGGCTGCGGGTACTGGTACTGTGTCTCCAGCTGTACTTCCACCATGGCCACCTGTGGGCACAGTAGGGGTGAGGCTGGGTGGGCAGGGCTGCACCTCGCCATGGCATAATGGGGTGGGTGGGCACACTAGGTAAGCACTGCACTGCTGAGCCACACTCCGGCCCCTCACTGGGGCATTCTAAGCAGGTTCAGTACCACTGAGCCATTCCCTCAGCCCCTTATTAGGGGATTCCAAGCAGGTACTCTACCTGATGAGGCACATGCCCAGCCCTGTACTGGGGAATTCTAGGCAAGTACTCTACCACTGGGCCTCAGCTTGTTTTTACTTTTTAAAAGATCAGTTTTATCCAGGCCTAGCAGGGCATGTCTATAATCCCTGCACTGGGAAGACAGACAAGAGGATTATAAATTCAAGGTCAGCCTGGGTTACATATGGAGACCATGGAGGAGAGAGTAGGACTGTACCCTACTGTGGCCATCTGGAAGATACTAGCTAAGCCCCCAGATCCCATGGAGTTACTTGCCTGTGGAACTCCCCCATATCCAGAGTCCTTGAAGCCTGGAAGTCTTCCTTCCATTATTTAAGTATTTTGGGCTGGGATATAGCTCAGTCGGCAGACTGCTTTCCTAAAAGTCCTGACCTGATGGCTCTTGTCTACAGTACCAGCACTCAGGAAGTGCAGAATGGAGAATCAAGAGTTCAAGGTCATCTTAGTTATATAGTAAGTTTGAGATGAGCCTGGGCTGCATTGAGACTCTGCCTCAAAACAAGCAAACAAACAAACCAAAGAAGTCCTCACTAAAGGAACAGCTGAAGCACAGAAGAGTAAAGATGATACCATGGACACAGGTGCTGCCTCTAGTACTTTTCCCAGATAACAGAGACCTGGGTGCACTTGTGGTCCTTCAATGCAGAGGCACCTTGCTTTACTGGCAGCATGTGACTTTCCTGTTGGCATCAGAGGCAGGGCAAAGCACAGTTTAAGTGGAAAACTACCTCTGTTACCAAAGATTAAAAGCTGACCTAGAAGTTGGGTGTGGTGACACACATCTTTAATCTTAGCAGTAGGGAGGCAGAGGCAGGTGGATCTCTGAGAGATTGAGGCCAACCTGTTCTACATATCAAGTGCTAGGCTAGCTGTATCTCAGTTTGCTTCTGGAAGCACCTACCAGCACTGAAGAAATTGTAATGACAAGGTGGAAATGAATTATTTATGATAAAGCATGCCTGCCACAGCCAGGCTGAGGACAGATAGTAGTCATGGGACATCTGGACAACCTGGGCCTCCCCTCTGTGCCTGTCACTGTATTTAAGGCTACCACGAAGTGTAGAGCCCACTCCCCTTCCTCAGAATTCAAACTCCCTGTCTAATAACTTCATTCATAGAACTTGTTTGGAAATCACAAGTGGTTTTTAAGATTTCAACTTGGGAGCGTTCTTTTTTGTTGTTGTTAGATGAAACACTATAAAGTCGCTGGAAGTTTGGGAAGCCAAATGGTCACAAGGCCTGGGTCCAAAAACAACAGCTGCTAATGGGAAATGTGTTCCAAGACTTGAGCCTCACAGAGAAAGGAAGAAGCCATGTGGCTGGGGATGTGGCTCGGCAGTGGAGTCTTGCCTGGTGTATGTGAGGCCATGGGTTCCATCCTCAGCACTAGAGAAAGAGAGGGGGAAGGAAGGGTGGGAGAAAGAGAGGAAATGACAAAGAAAAGAAAGACAATGGGGCTGGAGAGATGGCTCAGCAGATAGGAGCACTGACTGCTCTTGCAGAAGACCTGGGTTCAGTTCCCAGTACCCACATGGCAGCTAACAATGTCTGCATCTCCAGTTCCAGGGGATCTGACACCCTTTTCTGACCTCTGCAGGTATTACATGACACAGGTTCACTTACACACATGCAGCAATACACTCATATACATAAAATAAAAATAAATAAAATAGTAAAATAAAAGAAAGACAAAACCAAACCAAACCAGGGTCAGTAATATAGCTCAGAGAGTGAAGTCCCCGGCTGCCAAGCCTGAAGATTAGAATTTGATTCTCAGGAACTACATGGTGGAAGGAGAGAAATGAATCCCAAAAGTTGTCCTCTGACGTCCATATGCATGCAATGATTCTGTATACATGCACAAAACAAACAAACAAACAAACAAACAAACAATAAATAAATAAATAAATAAATAAATGTAATAAAAAGCATAAGACCTATGCAGAGATTTGGATTGGGGGAAGACAACCCATAGGTCTGAAAGATGGAGTTCTTCACTACAATTCTGTAGTATAGAAAACATCTTTTTACTGTATTATGAGCCTACATGTATGTAAACGCACCTGTGCATTCAATGCCTACAGAGGCCATAAGAAGGCACTGGATCCCCTAAACACAAACTCCAATTTTAATAGTGGCATCTAACTTCTCAGACAAACACCTTAAAATTGGTGTGCAGATGGGGCTGGAGTGATGGCTCAGCAGTTAAGAGCACTAGCTACTCTTGCAGAGGACCCAGGTTTGAATCCCAGCACCCACATGGTGGCTAACAACTGTCTATAACTCCAGTTCCAGGGGATGCAATACCCTCTTCTGACCTCCTTGGGCTTTGCATGACACGGGTACACTGACAAGCATACAGCAATACACTCATACACATAAAATAATATAAATAAATAGAAAAATTTTTTGGTCTTTTTGAGACAGCCGTAGCCCTGGCTGTCCTGGGACTCACTATGTAGACCAGGCTGGCCTTGAGCTCACAGAGATCTGCCTGCCTCTGCCTCCTGAGTGCTGGGATTAAAGGCATGCACCACCATGCCTGGCTATAAAATATATTTTTTAATTGGACTGCAGAAAATTCAGCCCCTTTTCATTGTTTGAGACAGGGTCCTGAGGTATAGCCCAGGCTAACCTTGAACTCTCAACCTTCTATCAGCCTCCCTAGTGCTGAATTATAGCTGTAAAGCAGCATACCTGTCACAAATATTGTCTTTATCTTTATTTTTATTTGTTTAGCTTGGGGGAGGGGGGCAAGGTCTTATGTAGCCCAGGCTGGCACTGAATTCACTCTGTAGCCAAGGATGACCTTGAACTTCAGCTCCTCCTTCTACTTCCCCAGTGTTGGGATTACAGGCCTGGTTCAAGAAGTTTTAGAGATTGAACTCAGGACTTTGTGCATGCCAGGCAAGCACTCTACCAACTGAGCTACATCCCCAGCCCTAAATATTGTCCTTTTAACCTGATGAAAACCACAGGAAGAAAACCACAAATGATCTGAGGATCTGGCTAGTAGTAGAGCAGCTGCCTAAGATCCTCAAGCCATAGGTTCAGAGGCTAGAGAGATGCCTCAGCAGTGAAGAGCGCTTCCTGCATGATCATTGCTGGAGTTTGGATCCCAGAACCCACATAAAAGTCAGATGTCCCATGCATCTGTAACCCCAGCCAGAACTTGCTGGTTTCCAGCCTAGAAGAGAAAAAGAAGCCCCCCAGGTTCTCTAGGGAGAGACCTGTCTCACAGGAACAGGTGGAGAGTGACAGAGGACACCTGACACCCTCTGCTGGCCTCATATGCATGCACAGGTGCACTCACAGGCATACCCGTGACACACACAGGACACATGCACACAAATGGATGGATAGATAGTAGATTTTTTGTTAAAGGCCCTAGAAATGGGGAGATGTCTCAGTGGTTAAAGCACTTGCCCCACAAGTGTGAGGACCAGAGGTCAGAGTTCAGATCCCAGAACCCATATAAATGTCAGGCGGGCATGGCAGCCCAGGTGTAATTCCAGCCTCAGAAGGTAGAGAAAGATCATTAGAGCAAGCTGGTGAGTGAAACTAGACAGATTGGTGAGCTCTGGGATTGACTGAAACCTTGACTAAATGGATAAGGGCAATCATGGGTGATTCCTGACAACAACCTTGGGCATCCACATGCATGTATGCACATGCCCATACACATGCTAATACATGTACACCATGCACACCACAGACCCATACAAAAAGAGAGGGGGAAAGGGCTGGTGAGATTGCTCAGTGGTTAAGTGCACTGGCTATTCTTACAGAGAACCTGGGTTCGGTTCCCAGCACCCACATGGCTGCTAACAACTGTCCCAAACTCCAGTTCTAGGAAATCTGACACCCTCTTCTGGCCTCTGAAGTGACTGCACATCACAGGTGCACTTACATACATACAGGCAAAACACACATACACATAAAATAAATCAAAACAAATTTTTGAAAGACAAGCATTTGACAACAATAATAATAAAAGAATCAATCAAGCTGAGTGTGGTGGCACATGCCTTTAATCCCAGCACTCAGGAGGCAGAGGCAGGCAGATCTCTGAGTTTGAGGCCAGCCTGGTCTACATAGCAAGTTCCAGGCCAGCTGGGGCTACAGGAAGACCCTGTCTCAAAATGATCAAAAAAGAACATATTCAATTTCCAGTCAAAGAAATAAAACAACAAAATCCCCAGTAGTGTTCAGAGGTAGGTGGCCTCTGTCCCACCCTGTGTGGCCTGAGCCTAACAAGGTCTCATTTTCCCAAGGGTGGCCCACCTTCCCAACTGAGCAGGCTCTCCCAGCCACACTGGCTTCCCTGTGGCTGTTTCGTTCCTATTATACTGCACATTTGGTAACAGAGCCTGTGGCCTACAGGAAAAAAAAAAAAAAAAAAAAAGATTATTTGACACAAAGAAATAACTCACTTCCTGCCCAGTGGGACCTGGGCACAGAGAGTGGGGTCGGGGGTGGTGCTGAGTCCTGATGTCCTCATCCCTGGGATCAATTCCCTCAGGGACGTGGGATGGAGGACTTTGGAGTCAACAGCAGATGGGACTGACTTTTGTCCTAGGATGACTCAGAGGGAAGGGAAGAGCTGGGAGGCAGGCCAGCAATGCCACCACTGCCACGTCGTCAGTCACCCAGGGGAGGCCACATTTGGCGAGCATCTGTGTCCCCAGAACTTGCTGGTTTCCACCAGCCACCACAAATCCCTGAGCTCCTGATCACATTCCTTGGGTTCCCAAACTTGTGGGTGGGACCTGAGATGCAGTGGGCATAATGAGACCCCATCAAGACAAAACACAAGCCCTACCTTTCTCAGGAAACCCTATTCACCAAGTTATTTTATTCTATTTTTATCTATCTATTTTTGAAACAGGATCTCAAAGATGTTTTATTTTTTTTTATATTTGTTTGTGTATCAGTGCATTGCCTGCATGTATGTTTATATACCATATGCATGCAATGTCAGCAGAGATCAGAAGAGGGATTTCCTGGACCCAGAGTTACAGGTGGTTGTTAGTTGCCATGTGGGTGCTGAGAACCGAATCTGGGTCCTCTGTAAGCAAAGTCAGTACTCACCAGGCATGGTGGCACAGGCCTTTAATCCCAGCACTTGGGAGGCAGAGGCAGGTGGATCTGTGTGAATTTGAGGCCAGCCTGGTCTATAGTGAGTTCCAGGACAACTGGGGTTACAGGAAGACCCTGTCTCAAAAAGACAAAAAAAGAAGAAAAAAGAAAGAAAGAGAGAGAGAAAGAAAAGCCAGTGCTCTTAACCCCTGAGCCATCTCTCGAGCCCCCTGTTTTGGTTTTGGGAGACAGTGTCTTGCTATGTAACCCAGGCTGGCTTTGCACTCCTGATTCTCCTGTCTCTGCCTTCTGAGTGCTGGTTTTACAGTGGTGGAAGGGGACTGCTTTGCTTCTTGAAGCACTGCATGATTTCAGTTACCAAACTCATTTACTGGTACCAGGTCTGCCTGGCAACTCCTGTACTCACTCACCATGGCGAAGCCAGAGAGAAGGGCCGAGGTCCGGCTGGAGGCTTTCAGTTTGGCCCTGCTCAGGTAGAGCTTCCTCCAGGACAGGGCCTGCACTGAATGGTGGTTGGAAGTGACTAGTTCCAAGTAGCTGCGGCGGACCCAGTCACGGTAATCCATGCCCTTCTGGCCAGGCTCAGGGCAGGCAGGGGTGGAGGGATCCACAGGCACATTGAGCTCGGCACTCATGATGGGAGCCAGGCTAGGGGAAGGAGAGACATGTTCAGGCATCTTGGGCAATTAACATGCAAAACCAGATTACAAGCCCTTTTGTAGTTTTTTTGTTGTTGCTGCCTTAGATTTATTTTTATTCATCTATGTGTGTCTATCTGTATGTGTATATGTGCATCTGTGCAGAGACCAAAAGAGGGTGTTGACTATCACCCTTTCTTACTCCACCTATTCCTTTGAGGCAGGGTCTCTCCCTGAACCTGAAGCTCACATTTTCTTTTCTTTTCTTTTTTAATTTTTATTTATTTTTTTCTTTTTGAGACAGGGTCCCCTTGCAGCCCCAGCTGGCCTGGAACTCACTATGTAGACCAGGCAGGCCTTGAACTCACAGAGATCTGCCTGCCTCTGCCTCCCAAGTGCTGGGACTACAGGTATGCGCCACCATGCCTGGCTATTTATTTATTTTTCATTTTTATTCCATGAGTATGAGTGTTATGCCTGCATGTAGGTGAGTACACCCATGTCATACAATGCCCATGGAGAACAGAAGAGGCTGTCGGATCCCCTGGAACTGGAGTTACAGACAGTTATTAGCTGTCATGTGGGTGCTGGGATTTGAACCCAGGTCTTTTGTAGGAACAACCAATGTTCTTAACTGCTGAGCTATCTCTCCAGCCCTTCTTTTCTTTTTTAAAAAATTATTAATTTATTTTTATGAAATAGGTTTTTTTTTTTTTCTTTTTTTTCAGACAGGGTCTTCCTGTAGCTTCAGCTGGTCAGAAACTCACTATACAGACTAGCCTTGATCTCACAGAGATCTGCCTGTGTCTGCCTCCTGAGTGCTGGGATTAAAAGTGTATGTCACTGCACCTGATGCAAAATATGTTTTTAATTTTTATGTATATGAGTATTTTGCCTGCATGTATGTAAGCGTTATCACATGCATGCATGCAATACCTGCAGAGGCCAGAAGAAGGCATTGGATCCCCTGGAACTTGAGTTACAGACTGCTCTTAGCCACTCTGTGGGTGCTAAGAACTGAACGCAGGTCCTCTGCAAGAGCAGCAAGGGCACTTAACTGCTGAGCCCTTTTCAGATCCTAAAATTTGGATTTTAGGTGTCTCTGTGTATGTGTCTGTGTGTACACATCTGTGCCACCTTACATGTGTGGAGATCAGAGAATGACTTGGGAGAGTCAGCTCTCTCCTTCAACCATGGGAGTCCTGGGGATTGAACTCAGGTCATCAGGTGTGGCAGTAGGCACCTTTACTCACTGAGCCATCTTACCAGCCTCTCAAGTTTTTTCCACTAAACTGGAAGTCAGCAAGCCCCAGTGATCCTCCTGTGTTCCCCCTCCCTCCCCCACCAAAGCTGGAGTTGTGGACATGTGTGAGACACCTAGATACGTGGGTGCTGGGATCCAAACTCTGGTCCTCATGACTGTGCTGGGCATCACCATGGCCATATTGTTTTTCTGCAAACTTGAGAGTCCCATCTTTTTTCTGAAACCCAGGAGAAAACCAAACTGAGTGACTAGAATTCAAAGGCTAACTGAAAGTACCCCGTGACTTCTCTGACTAGCAGCAGCTTTGACGAACAAGCATCTACCACATAAGCCAAGTCCCTAGGCCCTCACGGGGGGAATTCTAGGCAGGTGCTCTATCACTGAGCCATACCTCAGCCCCTCACTGGGGAATTCTAGACAGGTGCTCTACCATGTGTTATGCCCTTTGCTCTCTTTTTATTTAAAAAAAATTTTTTTTGGTCTTTTTGAGACAGGGTCTCCCTGTAGCCCCAGCTGTCCTGGAACTCACTATGCAGACCAGGCTGGCCTTGAACTCACAGAGATCCGCCTGCCTCTGCCTCCGAAGTGCTGGGATTAAAGGCGTGCACCACCACGCCAGGCTTCTCTTTTTATTTTTTTGAGACAAGACGTTGGTTAAGTTATCCTGTCTGGCTTTGAACTTTTAATTCTTCTGCTTCTGTCTATGTAGTTGGGATACAGTCCTGTAATTCCAGGCACTCAGGCCTATCCCAAATACTTTCAGGCACTCACAAACATGTAAATAAAAATAAATCTTAAAAGAAAGAAGAGATGGACTGAAAAGGAGGGAGAAGAGAAGAGAGGGAGAAAGGGCAAGAGAGAGGGAAAAAGGGGAGAGAGGGAGGCAGGAAAGAGAGAAGGAGGGAAAGGAAGAAGGTGGAAGAGCGAGGGAAGGAACAAGGGAGGGAGGGATGGAGAAATGGTGAGACTAAATCCATTGAGTGGCAAAAGCATACTTTAAGGAGACACAGTGGCTAAGGATCTCAGAGGTCACCCCTATTAGACATTAGGTTTGACAAAAGCACCTACTGAATCTCAGAACTGATCTGTTAAGATCTGTGACTCTCCCCCTATCTAGAAGTCTTTGCAGGGAACTGACACCTATTTTAGTCACTCCAACAGCTATCAAAGTACCTGAGAACAAATCCTGAGTCCATCACTCTTGAGTCCAGCCTTGGCAAAGAAAAATGAGGAGGAACCCAATAGAGGGATGCTTTTGGAAGCTCTTGTCAAGAA